>NC_086102.1:118008507-118353507 GCF_963921235.1 Mobula hypostoma | reverse complement strand
TAGTGGTGGGATCCCGTTGGAGGTGGCGGAAGTTACGGAGAATAATATGTTGGACCCGAAGGCTTGTGGGGTGGTAGGTGAGGACCAGGGGAACCCTATTCCTAGTGGGGTGGTGGGAGGATGGAGTGAGAGCAGATGTGCGTGAAATGGGGGAGATGCGTTTGAGAGCAGAGTTGGTGGTGGAGGAAGGGAAGCCCCTTTCTTTAAAAAAGGACATCTCCCTCATCGTGGAATTAAAAGCCTCATCCTGAGAGCAGATGCAACAGAGACAGAGAAATTGCAAGAAGGGGATGGCTTTTTTTCAAGAAAGAGATGGTTGTTGACTTCAGGAGGACATGGAGCGACCACTCTCCGCTGAACATCGATGACTCCTCCATAGAGATCGTTAAGAGCACCAAACTTCTTGGTGTTCACCTGGAGGAGAATCTCACTTGGTCTCTCAACACCAGCTCCATAGTAAAGAAAGTCCAGCAGCGTCTCTACTTTCTGTGAAGGCTGAGAAAAGTCCATCTCCCACCCCCCATCCTCACCACATTCTACAGAGGTTGTATTGAGAGCATCCTGAGCAGCTGCATCACGGCCTGGTTCAGGAATTGCACCGTCTCGGATTGCAAGACGCTGTAGCGGATAGTGAGGTCAGCTGAGATCATCAGGGTCTCTCTTCCTGCAATTACAGACATTTACACCACACTCTGCATCCGTAAAGCAAACAGCATTATGAAGGACCCCACGTACCCCTCATACAAACTCTTCTCCCTCCTGCCATCTGGCAAAAGGCACCAAAGCATTCGGGCTCTCACAACCAGACTGTGTAACAGTTTCTTCCCCCAAGCCATCAGCCTCCTCAATACCCAGAGCCTGGACTGACACCAACCTACTGCCCTCTACTGTGCCTATTGTCTTGTTTATTATTTATTGTAGTGCCTGCACTGTTTTGTGCACTTTATGCAGTCTTGGGTAGGTCTGTAGTCTAGTGTAGTTTTGTGTTGTTTTCTGTAGTTCAGTGTAGTTTTTGTATTGTTCATGCAACACCATGGTCCTGAAAAACGTTGTCTCGTTTTTACCGTGTACTTTACCAGCAGTTATGGTCAAAATGACAATAAAAAGTGACGACTTGACCTGAGAGATTGCATGGTACCTCACTCTACACGTGTGAGTGCCTTGGGGTAGTACAGCACTATGGTACCGTTCTGTAGAGGGACAGATTTCAAGCATTGACACCAAAATATGGTCTGAATCTTGTGCACTGCAAGTTTGGAATTGTGTAAGTAAATATTTGCAGACCAGTAGAAATTTTTCCTTGGTTTCATGATGCTCTGTTGAATATATGTGCTACTTTCACATGAGGAGGAAATGGATTTGAATTTGGGAATTGAAAAATAACCATATTTGCACATTTAGGACATATGACTAGTGACAGATTTCTACCCACAAGTCTCTTAGATTGAGATAGACTCTGTACTGAATCCTGACAGAGATCCTATAAAGTAAAAAGCAAACTCATGTGTTTCTTTAGTGCCCATATACAGTACAGATCAGAGTCTCTGCAATGATGATGGTGATGCAGTTCCATTCAACAGTGCAAGCTGCTGAAGGTGCTTCAGTGCCAGTGCCTTTACAATGGCATGGAGGGCAAGCTCCTCCTGGGCTGCAGGTGGGAACTGGGGTAGCCATGCTGAGCACAGTGGCAGAGATCTGCTGCGAACGCCCGCAGGCTTTCTCCCACCAGACACCACCTGCTGCCCAGATCTTCCCTCAATGCTTCCTCCGATGGCCTCTGCTCGAAACACCGCTCCAGCACCACTATGAGGGCTTAGGCTGCTCAGCCAGCGTTAGGCCGAGGAGGGCCTGCAGGGCATTCCCCTCAAGCATCAGGGCCAAGGTTCACCATCATCTCAGTGGGGCTCAATCCGTTGCACCACACAGCAAGTTTGACTCGCGCCAGGTAAGACTCCAGGTGGCAGGTGCCATTGTATCTGGGGAGCTTCATGGGTGGACCTTGGGGCATGAATTGCTGAGGTTCGTTAGTCTTTCTCTTGCTCCAGCAATGGCGTTGGTGGTGCCTGCCATGTTGTCCATCCTCCTATGGCTGCGGTATCTTGGGTTCGCCGGTGCAGGCCACAAGGGAGGTGGGTGATGCATTTCACTGTGTCCCCCAGGTTGCGGAGCCTGAGTACGCTAACCCCGTCAGGGTTCCCTGGAAGGCACGATGCTCCCAGGTTCCCAGGTTCTCCCTCCGGGGCAGTGGCCCGTCTTTGGGAGCCCGACCCAAGGAAGCATATTGCTTGGTCCTTCGACATATTCCCCGGGACTTGAGGCACTCCATCCGACATCGTAGCTCTTCAATCTCACCACCAATTTCTAATCCCACTCCTGACACCAATGTAGCGAGCATTTGGTCCGTAATGACAGACAGGGAAGCTCAGTTAACTCAACAACCATTTTTACTGTGATAAACGCAAAAACAGGCCAGGCACTATAACCTGGGGAGAAAACACACTCAGTCACATACAGATGGGGGAAGTGATTATCACACATCCCGGTTACAGTCAGGGTGACTCACAAACACAGCATCCCCAAGACGGAGCCGCTAACGCCGGCCGTGTTGCGAGCTCCATTCCAACTTTACAGTACGCTGATAACTTCTGCAATTCCCTTTGCATTTTATGTTCAAGTAGCTGATAGTCACATCAGTTATGATAGACTGACCCTCCTGAACATCGGAAATATGGCATTTACCTGCTATGTGCCGCCTTTCCTACGCAAGGAACTCCTGCTCACGTGATCCATGGGAGACTCATCTCCTACACCGCCACTACCTCGGAAGAAGTGCCGGAGATGAGGGAGATTGGCCTGCGTCCTGGTGAGGACGAGACGGCATGCTAATCAGCAGCCGCTCCCTGGCACATTCCTAGTTAATGTTCAGTCCCTGGACAATAAGCTGTACGAACTAACAGCCAGAATCTCCTATCAGCAGGAAGCAAAGAAATGTAATGTTTGTGCTTTGTGGAGACCTGGCTGACAGAGGAGATACCAGATCATGCCATCGAGCCTTCTGGGCTCTCCCTGTTCCAGGCGGACAGGTCAAAATATCTCTCTGGGAAGAGTAAAGGAGGTGGGGCATGCTTCATGGTCAATAATGCTTGGTGCGACCTCTGGACTGTGCATGTTCTCAAATCCTTTTGTTCCCCGCACCTGGAGTATCTGGTGCTGCTGTGTAGACCCTACTGACTGCCCAAGGAGTTCACGGCTGTTATTATCACAGCTGTGTATATTCTGCTGCAGGCTGATACTGACCTGGCTCTCAAGGAACTGTACGAGACCATCAGCACCCAGGAGACTGCACACCCAGAGGATGGCTTCATCTTCGCCGGAGACTTCAACAGAGCGGTGCTGACTAAAGTCTTTCCGAAGTTTTGTCAACACATCCAGGTGAGCACACGGGAAGATAACATACTCGACCACTGCTACTCTCCCTTCCACAACGCTTACAAAGCACTCCTCCACCCACCGTTTAGAAAGTCACTGCTCCATCTTGCTGCTGCCGATGTAGAGGCAGAAACTGAAACAAGAGGCGGCCATAGTTAAACCGTCCCCTGTTGGTCCGACCATTCAGTCTCCGTGTTACAGGACTGCTTTGATGACGTCAACTGGAATGTCTTTCGTGATGAGAATGTCTCTGAGTTCACGGAAGGGGTCACGAGCTTTATCCAGAAGTGCATCGAGGATGTTGTCCCCCCAGAAATCGGTCAGGGTCTACCCAAATCAGAAACCCTGGATCAACAATTCCGTGCGAGCAGCACTAACCACGCGAGACAGCGTTTATGTTGCCAGTAACCAATAGGAACTCGAGGAGTGCAGCTACGATCTGCGCAAAGTCATTGAGACAGCGAAACAACAATATGGAGACAAGATCCAGACACAACTCTCCAGCACAAGGCTTATGGAAAGGTCTGCACACCATCACAGACTTCAAAGCTAAGCGCAATTGTGCTGCCAACATCGCTGCCTCTCTCCCAGATGAGCTAAATCTTTTTTACGCTTCGTTCGATGTCGCCAACTCTGAGCCCCCAAGGAGAGCCGCTGAAGTGACCTGCACCTCGGTCATCTCAGAGGCTGAAGTACGCAGGTATTTCCAATGAGTGGACAGTCGCAAGGCTACAGGACTGGACAGCATCCCAGGGTGAGTACTCAGGATGTGCACGGTGTGTTTACTGACATTTTTCATCTCTCCCTCTCCCAGTGTAGAGTGCCCTCCTGCTTCAAAACATCCACCATTGTCCCTGTACTTAAAAAGATCAAGGTAACATGTCTGAACGACTGGCGTCCTGTCACACTCACCTCAATAATAAGCAAATGCTTTGAGAGGCTGGTCATGGACTACATCTGCAGCTTGCTACCACCCACACTGGACTCCCTACAATTCACCTACTGACACAACTGATTGACAGATGACGCAATAACCACAGCTCTACACACCATCCTTAAACATCCGGAGAAGATGGATGCATATGTGGGGATGCTGTTCTCGAATTACAGTTCAGCATTCAACACCATAATTCCCTCCAGGCTCGACAAGAAGCTCAGAGACCTAGGCCTTCATCCTGCCTTGTGCAGCTGGTCAGATCACTGGCAGGTTGTAAGAGTGGGCTCCCTCACCTCTGCCCCTCTGACCCTCAACACAGGAGCCCATCAGGGCTGTGTCCCAAGCCCACTCCTTTACTCTCTGTATACCCATGACTGTGTCGCCACGAATTAAATTTGATGACAAGACTACATTGATTGGCCTAATCTCAAATAATAACAAGGCAGCCTACAAAGAAGAAGTCATCACCCTGACACAGTGGTGTCAAGAAAACAACCTCTCTCTCAATGTCGCAAGAACAAAGGAGCTGGTTGTGGACTACAGGAGGAATGGAGACAGGCTAACCCCTATTGACATCAATGGATCTGGGGTTCAGAGGGTGAACAGCTTTAAGTTCCTCGGCATTAACATCGCCAAGGATCTCATGTGGTCTGTACACACCAGCTGTGTGGTGAAAAAAGCACAACAACACCTCTTTCACCTCAGACCATTGAAGAAGTTTGGTATGACCCCCAAATCCTTTCTATAGGGGCACAATTGAGAGCATCCTGACTGGCTGCATCACTGCCTGGTATGGGAAACGTACCTCCCTCAATCACAGGACTCTGCAAACAGTGGTACTGACAGCCCAGCACATCTGTAAATGTGAAATTCCCACCATTCAGGATACTTGCAGAGACAGGTGTGCAAAAAGGGCCCAAAGGATCACTGGGGACCAAAGTCACCCCACCCACAACTATAACAGCTGCTATCATCTGGGAAACGGTACCGCAGCATCAAAGCCAGGACCATCAGGCTCCAGGACAACTTCTTCCATCAGGCCATCAGACTGATTAATTCATGCTGATTAAATTGCATTTCTATGCTATATTGACTGCCCTGGTGTACATACTATTTATTACAAATTGCTATAACTTGCACGTGGCACATTTAGACGAGATGTAAGGTAAAGATTTTTACTCCTCATAGATGTGAAAGATGTAAGTAATAAAGTCAACTCAATTCAATTCAAAAGCACACAAGAACAATGAACAGCGTTGGTCATTAGGAATGCTGGGGAGGGCTATCGACCACAGCTCCTCCATCCCCAAACCCCAGTGTGCCTCACAGGTATTTCAAATTGTAGGCCAGACATTCTTCATGAGATTGGACAACGGTGTAAACAGGGGCAAGTACTTCCACAATAGGTACATATGGCTTGAATTGCTTCAACATGGAATCTCTGAACTGGAAGCTGAGCTGGAAACATGATAACATATTGGGTGGGGTAAAGCTGCCTAGGTGGTTTATAACTGGAGGTGATCTTGCCCCCAAGATAAGGGCTTCTAATTGGAGTTAAAGACGGAGAATGACTGCGTGTCAGACAGATAGGGGCAGATAGGGCAGAAGCCTCGGCCTTTTCAATTCTAATATGTTTAGGATTCTGTCAGTTTGGATGAGAAGATGACTGCAGGGTGAATGAGCTAACTGACCATGATGTTGTGATACAACATGACAAATAATTAGGGAGAATCACAAGAACAACTACTGGTTACATATGACAATATAGCAATGAGATTTACACTACTTTCTGCAGCAGAGAGTCTACAGGCGTTATTGACTGCCCATTGCTGAGAGTTGGAGAGGAACTTGGCTTAGGAGGGAGAGGATATGGTCCCTGGGTATATGTGAGTACCAACATCAAAGACGGACTAAAGAAAAGATTTCTCCCTCATCACTAAGGAGCCAGGCATCTTTGGATTATTAGCTGAGCCACAGGACAAATAAGATTAGTAAAAACCTTGTATGATGTGTTATAAATGGATGTTGCTGGTACAAATATCGGGGAAAGTGAGAGTTGTGCCATTGGGATAGTTTGTACCTGAACTATGCAGGGAACAATTTTCTAGGGAAGAACAGAAGATTTAAACTAAATAGTGAGGACAAGGGACCAAGGTTGGAATGACATCATAAGTCAAAAATTATAGAGATATGGTTAGAGAGTATCACTATGGACAACAATTAACTCGGATAGGAGATAATAGAAAGCACAAATCTATGTTTAGATTTTCTGAAGGATTTTAATCCATGTTATGTCGGAAAATAGAAGCTTATGTCATTGAGGTAACATATTGGTAATGGATAAAAGGACTGGCTGCTGACAGGAAAGATAGAGAAGGAACAGGTGTACCTTCTCTGGTTGCCAGGATGTGAACTATGGGGATCTCAGAATCAGAATCAGGTTTATTATCACTGGCAAGTGACTTGAGATTTGTTAACTTAGCAGCAGCAGTTCAATGCAATACATAATATAGCAGAGAAAAAAATTAATAAATAAAATTTAAAATTAATAAATAAACAAGTAAATCAATTACAGTATACATTTATCAAATAGATTAAAAAACAGAAATACTGTATATTAAAAAAGTGAGGTAGTGTCCATTCAGGAATCGGATGTCAGGGGGGAAGAAGCTGTTCCTGAATCGCTGAGTGTGTGCCTTCAGGCTTCTGTACCTCCTACCTGATGGTAACAGTGGGAAAAGGGCAGGCCCTGGGTGCTGGAGGTCCTTAATAATGGACACTGCCTTTCAGAGACACTGCTCCTTAAAGATATCCTGGGTACTATGTAGGCTAGTACCCAAGATGGAGCTGACTAGATTTACAACCTTCTGCAGCTTCTTTCGGTCCTGTGCAGTAGCCCCTCCATGTCAGACAGTGATGCAGCCTGTCAGAATGGTCTTCACGGTACAACTATAGAAGTTTTTGAGTGTATTTGTTGACATGCCAAATCTCTTCAAACTCCTAATAAAGTATAGCCGCTGACTTGCCTTTTTTATAACTACATCGACATGTTGGGACCAGGTTAGATCCTCAGAGATCTTGACACCCAGGAACTTGAAGCTGCTCACTCTTTCCACTTCTGATCCCTCTATGAGGATTGGTATGTGTTTCTTCATCTTACCCTTCCTGAAGTCCACAATCAGCTCTTTTGTCTTACTGACATTGAGTTCCAGGTTGTTGGTGCAGCACCATCCCACTAGTTGGCATATCTCGCTCCTGTACGCCCTCTTGTCACCACCTGAATATTCTACCAACAATGTTGTATCGTCAGCAAATTTATAGATGGTATTTGAGCTATGCCTAGCCACACAGTCATGTGTATATAGAGAGTAGAGCAGTGGGCTAAGCACACACCCCTGAGGTGCGCCAGTGTTGATTGTCAGCGAGCAGGATATGTTATCATCAATCCGCACAGACTGTGGTCTTCCGATTAGGAAGTCGAGGATCCAATTGCAGAAGGAGGTACAGAGACCCAGGTTCTGCAGCTTCTGAATCTGGATGGTGGGAATGATGGTATTAAATACTGAGCTATAGTTGACGAATAGCATCCTGACGTAGATGTTTGTGTTGTCTAGGTGGTCTAAAGCTGTGTGGAGAGCCATTGAGATTGCGTCTGCCATTGACCTACTGTGGCAATAGGCAAATTGCAATGGGTCCAGGTCCTTGCTGAGGCAGGAGTTCAGTCTAGTCATGACCAACCTCTCAAAGCATTTCATCACTGTCGATGTGAGTGCTACCGGGCGATAGTCATTAAGGCAGCCCACATTATTCTTCTTTGGCACTGGTATAAATGTTACCTTCTTGAAGCAAGTGGGAACTTCTGCCTGTAGCAGTGAGGGGTTGAAAATGTCCTTGAATACTCTTGCCAGTTGGTTGGCACAGGTTTTCAGTGCTCACTGGTAGCATTCCACATTTTAGTCTGTAGGAATGACGGATGAAGGGCCAACGATATGATATTCCTGCAGCTACAAATTCGCTGCAGACACAGGTAGATAGGAAGGTACAGTAAATTTTGAAGAGGGTATAGGAAATTACAAAAGTATAAATGGGTTGAGTTGGCAAAATTCTGGCAAATGTAGTATAATGTGGGAGAAGGTAAAATCGTCCAATCTGAGAGAAAAAAATAAGGCAAAGGCTGATCATTTAAATTGTGAGAGATTTCACACAATTGCAGATAGTTCACACCATCCAAGTGCATAATTTGTAAAAGGCATTTAAGCAGGTACAACAACTAATTAGGGAAGTTAATAGAATGTTATCATGTGTTGTGAGGGGAATTGAATCCACGTGGAGAGCTTATGCTTCAATTATGTAGGACATTGTAGAGAATATCTGGAGTCCCAGTATATCACTGTTTGCTTTGCTTAAAGAAAGATGTTAATGCTTGGAAGCAATTAAAAGGAAGTTTACCAAACTGATATTTGGAATAGACAGGTTATTTTCTGAGGAAAGGCCAAAATGGCTATTCTTAGAAAAGTGAGCGAAATAAAACTTGACTGAAAACAGGATATCTGAGGAGTCTTGACAGGGTGAATGTAGAGGGGATATTTTCTTCATGACAGAACCTAGAATTAGAATAATGGAATGCCATGTGAATATTTCTCTCTAAGGGCATGAATTTTTGAATTACTCTTGCTCAGAGTGGTAGAAACAGAATCTTTGAATATTAAGGCAGAGGTAGATATAGTTTTTATAAGCCAAAGGAGAAGTTCAAGTTCAAGTTTATTGTCATTCAACCATACAGATGTATACAGGTAAACGAAACTTCTTTCTATTGGGGCCAAGGTGTACGACACAGTACACATACATACACACACACAGCACATTTAATTATCATCCAGCACGTAGAGTCACAAAATAATATGAACACAAGCCCCTGAGTGGCATGGCCTTAAGATCGACAGGTTGACATAAAGTGTGAGTTGCATATTTATGTAAGACAGGATAATGTTACTGTCGCGATTATAATAAAACAAGCAGTTGTGAAAATATGTGAAACAGCAGCAATGCAAGGTGAAAAGTGACCGGTGCAGGATGAGAGTGTGTCTGTGAGTTGGGAGTGTGGGTGGGGAGAGGGTGGCAGTGCATTCAGGAAGGGAGTACGTGTGTGCTGGGTGGCAGCAGGTTGCTAAGTAGTCCTATAGGCAGGGGGAAAAGAAACTCTTTACCCAGCCTGACAGTTGTGGTTCTTATTCTGTGGTACATTCTGCCTGACAGAAGGAGGTCAGAAAGATTGTGGGAAGGATGGGAGGGGTCTTTGACAACACTGGAAGCACTAAGAAGTTACCAGACATAGATAGGAATGCAAAGCTGAAACGACGGTCAAGTTGGCCATTATCTTATTGAACAGTAGAGATGGCTCAGAGGCAAATTGATACTAATTGATATTTTCATATGGGAGGATGCTCTCTTCCATCAGGAATCACTGGTACTCCCATCTGCAAATCAGCATCACTTCACAGTAGATATGAATCCCCAATAAGATGTCCAACCTCACCGCATTTCAAGTTCTCCTTATTTTTTCATTTTCTGAAAATCACCAGCCCTTAACAAAAAAGCCACTTTAACTTAGTATTTCACTGGAAAGTTCATAAAGCAGTTCAACTTAATCTTGAAATGGGGGGTTACACTGATACAGAAATACAAGACTTAATCACAAGGGGGCATCTGAAGCCATTTCTCAAGAAAGTTCACAGCTCATGTATTTACATCTACCCAGTCCTCTCTCATTGGGCCAGTAGTCTATCCCCAATTTCAACCTAACAAACACAACAGCAACAGGACTATCACAGTGCACAGCTCAAAATTACGCAAATATGTTTCCCCATTTAATCAGGGAGTGAAATCAAGATGAGTGCATTTCAGGAGCATCCAAGATAAATCCTCCCATTCAAAGTTCAAAGTAAATTTACTATCAAAGTACATATCTGTCAGCATATACAACCCTGCGATTCATTTTCTTGCAGGCATTCACACTAGACAAAGAAATATAATAGAATCAATGAAAAACTACAAATAAACAAAGACTAACAAACAGTCAATGTGCAAAGGACAAACTTTGCAAATGCAAATTCATTAGGTAATTAATTAAGCTGAGGACAAGAGACCTTGAAAGTGAGTCCATAGGCTGTGGAATTATTTCAATGCTGAGGTGAGTGAAGGTATCCACAATAGTTCAGGAGGCTGATGGTTGAAGGGTAATAACTGTTCCTGAACCTGGTGTTGTGGGACCTGAGGCTCCTGTACCACCTTCCGGATGGCAGCCTGACTTTGTCAACATGGAGCGGAGAGCAAGTTTGTAAATCTGTTGGGAATGGTGAGGGTGCCGTGCAGCAGGACAGGTGTGACACAGAAGGAGGAAGGAGTACCAAGGGCAGGGGGAGGCGTGGGTGCAGACACATCCAGCCCTGATGCTCCAGACAAGATTATTTGTTTCCAAACTATCAGTTTATGGATCAGTACAGAATGTCTTTCTGGTGCTTTCTGCTCCCTCCCCTTTCACTTCTCCTTTTCCCAACCATGATTCCTCTCTCACTGCTCCCTTCCCACCCTCAGTGCACAATAGAGACCCATTTCAGAATCGGGTTTATCATCACTCACGTATGCTATGAAATTTGTTTTTGTGGCAGCAGTAGAATGCAATACATAAAATTACTACAGTATTGTGCAGAAGTCTAAGGCAGGGGTAGGCACCCTTAAGCACAAATGATTTTCTAGCATGCGTTATTCATTAATTTGAGGCAAAATGTAACTAGATATATTTAAATGGATAATTCTGGTATTTCAAGTTTTTTATGGCATTTATCTGGCCCACCATCCACTCATTAATACACGATCCAGCCCACAGAGGCAAAAAGGTTGCCGACCCCTGGTCTAAGGCACACACTAGCTCTATATATATAGCAAGACCTATGCACAGTACTGTATGGAATATTCTGCCAGCTGCCATTTTGCCTTTAAGAGGCACCTGTGTCCAGTCTGGATTATATAGAACATGGAACAGTACAGTAAAATCAGCCCTTTCAACCAATGATGTATATGTCACCTATGATGCCAAATTAAACAATTCCCATTTGCCTGCAATGATCCATTGCCTGCACATTCATGTGCCTATCTGAATGCCTCATGATCATGCCTTTCTGCCATATATTTGATGCCCCATGTGGAAACTATTTTCATATACATGAGAAGGGTGTCTCTTATGCCACTGGCATTTAGGGCAGCAATGAAGTTCTTCCATCTCTGGTGGTGTTCAGGGCTTCCTTCATCGTGTCAGTAGCTTCCTCTTGGTTTTCACTACTGTCAGTCATGCAAGTCCCGGACAGAGACTCAGGAATGCCTCTACACGCATACGTAGAAGGATTCTTCTTTGCTGTTTCTGCAATAATTTTGTTTTACCAGTCAGGGTTGTTAGCCCTGAGCTGAACTCCCAAACCTGGAGGACTGGTGGACCATTATTTGTCTGGTGTCTAACTTTTGACCTGTTTGACATGGGTGACCCTACCAAGAGCCAAAGCATAAAGCCCTGGCTCCAGTCAACATAGCTCTCCAGTTCAGTGAGACACGCAAGCCTTCAAACCACAATAAGGTTGTGGTCTTCTTGGAGGTTTCATGTACAAACACTCATAATATCCTGGTATAGAAATCAAAAAGAAGCTTTCTAGGGTACCATTCTCCTTGTTGGCCATGGCTTAGCTGTTGTATTGCCTCTCCCATGAGGTTATGCAGCTGTGAGAGGGCTAAGGAAATGTTTGGCCTTCACGAAGTGTGCAGTAATTTAGAGAGATCCAGCACAGCCCTACTGATGCAACAAAGCCATGCCACCAACTACACTCACGTGATCGATTAACCCCCAAACCCGCAAGTCTTTGGAATGTGAGAGGAAAGTGAAGCACCCAGTGGAAACCCACGGGATCAGAGGGGAGAAGATACAAACTCCTTACAGACAGCAGTGGTCACTGGCACTGTAAAGTGTTACTCTAACCTCTCTGCTGCCACTGCCATGCCACTCAAAGCACTTCATTAAACAAATAATCATAATACAAAAGCTTTGTGGATGCAGGCAGCATAATTAGAGAGAGAAAAACAGTTAAAAATTCTTGCTGATGACCTTTAGTGGTGGAAGGTCATTGATCTGAAACTTCTTCTCTGTCGATGCCATCCGACCTGCTGTACATGTCCAGTGTTCTCTGTTTCATGTTAAGATGTGTTCAACAGTTCCCTTAGATGAGTTGTTCATTTCCAGCCCTTCTGAACGGTGTGGTTCCATGTTTGCATCTTCATCCTTGTATACACTCACGCACACACTTCTCTGATGTTTTTGTACACATGCATACATTTCTCTGATGTTTTTGTATACATGCACACAATAGACAATAGACAATAGAAAATAGGTGCAGGAGTAGGCCATTCGGCCCTTTGAGTCAGCACCGCCATTCACTGTGGTCATGGCTGATCATCCACAATCAGTATCCAGTTCCTGCCTTATCCCCATATCCCTTGACTTCACTATCTTTGAGAGCTCTATCTAACTCTTTCTTGAAAGCATCCAGAGAATTGACCTCCACTGCCTTCTGAGGCAGAGCATTCCACAGATCCACAACCCTCTGTGTGAAAAAGTTTTTCCTTAACTCCGTTCTAAATGGTCTACCCCTTATTCTTAAACTATGGCCTCTGGTTCTGGACTCCCCAAACATCGGGAACATGTTTCCTGCCTCTAGCATGTCCAATCCCTTAATAATCTTATATGTTTCAATCAGATCCCCTCTCATCCTTCTAAATTCCAGTGTATACAAGCCCAGTCGCTCCAATCTTTCAACATATGACATTCCCGCCATCCCTGGCATTAACCCAGTGAACCTACGCTGCACTCCCTCCATAGCAAGAATGTCCTTCCTCAAATTTGGAGACCAAAACTGTACACAATACTCCAGGCAGGGTCTCACCAGGGCCTTGCACAGCTGCAGAAGGACCTCTTTGCTCCTATACTCAACTCCCCTTGTTATGAAGGCCAACATGCCATTAGCTTGCTTCACTGCCTGCTGTACCTGTATGCTTACTTTCAGTGACTGATGAACAAGGACACCCAGATCTCGTTGTACTTCCCCTTTTCCTAACTTGACACCATTCAGATAGTAATCTGCCTTCCTGTTCTTGCCACCAAAGTGGATAACCTCACATTTATCCACATTAAACTGCATCTGCCACACTCACCCAACCTGTCCAAGTCACCCTGTATTCTCATAACATCCTCCTCACATTTCACACTGTCACCCAGGTGTCATCTGCAAATTTGCTAATGTTACTTTTAATCCCTTCATCTTAATCATTAACGTATATTGTAAATAGCTGCGGTCCCAGCACCGAGCCTTGTGGTACTCCATTAGTCACTGCCTCCCATTCTGAAAAGGACCCGTTAATCCCTACTCTTTGTTTCCTGTCTGCCAACCAATTTTCTATCCAGGTCAATACCCTATCCCCAATACCATGTGCTCTAATTTTGCCCACTAACCTCCTATGTGGGACCTTATCAAAGGCTTTCTGAAAGTCCAGGTACACTACATCCACTGGCTTTCCCATGTCCATTTTCATAGTTACATCCTCAAAAAATTCCAGAAGGTAAGTCAAACATGATTTCCTCTTTGTAAATCCATGCTGACTCAGACCTATCCTGCTACTGCTATCCAAATATGCCGCTATTTCATCTTTTATAATTGACTCCAGCATCTCCCCCGCCACTGATGTTAGACTAACTGGTCTATAATTGCCTATTTTCTTTCTCCCTCCTTTCTTAAAAAGTGGGATAATATTAGCTACCGTCCAATCCACAGGAACTGATCCTGAATCTACAGAACATTGGAAAATGATTACCAATGCATCCACGATTTCTAGAGCCACCTCCTTAAGTACCCTGGGATGCAGACCATCAGGCCCTGGGGATTTATCAGCCTTCAGTCCCATCAGTTTATCCAACACCATTTTCTGCCTAATGTGATTTTCCTTCAGTTCCTCCATTACCCTAGGTCTTCTGGCTACTATTACATCTGGGAAATTGTTTGTGTCTTCCCTAGTGAAGACAGATCTGGTGTACCTGTTCAGCTCGTCTGCCATTCCTTGTTCCCCATAATAATTTCACCCATTTCTGTCTTCAAGGGCCCAACTTTGGTCTTAACTAATTTTTTCCTCTTCTCATACCTAAAGAAGCTTTCACTATCCTCCTTTATATTCTTGGCTAGCTTACCTTCGTACCTCATCTTTTGTCCCCGTATTGCCTTTTTAGTTATCTTCTGTTGCTCCTTAAAAGTCTCCCAATCCTCTGGTTTCCCGCTCATCCTTGCTATTTTATACTTCCTCTCCTTTATTTTTATACTGTCCTTGACTTCCCTTGTCCGGTTGCCCTTTACTCCCCTTAGAATCTTTCTTCCTCTTTGGAATGAACTGATCCTGCACCTTCTGTATTATTCCCAGAAATACCTGCCAATTGTTGTTCCACTGTCATCCCTGCTAGGGTATCTTTCCAGTCAACTTTGGCCAGCTCCTCCCTCATGGGTCCATAGTCCCCTTTGATCAACTGTAATACTGACACTTCTGATTTTCCCTTCTCCCTCTCAAATTGTAGATTAAAACTTATCATATTATGGTCACTGGGGTGTATGGGGTGTCAGGGAGGGGTAGCACCTCTGGTGGAGTAACATGTCGCATCCTTTTCAAGGCGGTTAGTCCACCGTTGGTCCCCACCTGGCACTCAGCTCTCACCTGTGGCTCCCCGTAGCTGTTTGCATGCGACAGCGTCCACACCCCGGGCAACGGCTTCGACAAGCCGGCTAAACCAGGTGAGGGCAGCCGACGGGTCTCAAACCCTCGATGAGATAGGGAGTTGTCTATCCCAGCATGTGAAGACAGACTCCGGCGGATTGAGCGCACGAGACCAATGGAAGGTCCAACGGTTAAGAAGGCGGTTTCTGCAAGCATCGTGGAACGTGTAGAGCAGGACAAGACACAGAAGACGTCCTGGTCATCCACTGCGCCTAGTCCCATCTCCAGCCGTCTCGACTCTGTCTTGCCACTGGATCCAGATGGGAATTGGGAAGAGAGAGTGAGGCTGACGCTGCGCATCTCTCCCTCACTTAAATCCAAGTCACGCGCTAGTCTCGACACCATCAATAATGGTGTCGAGGTCCTCATTGACGTACGATGGACGAACAACAACATTATGGTCACTACCTCCTAATGGCTCCTTTACCTCGAGTTCCCTTATCAAACCTGGCTCATTACACAACACTAAATCCAGAATTGCCTGGTAGGCTCTAATACAAGCTGCTCTAAGAATCCATCTATGAGGCATTCCACAAACTCCCTTTCTTGGGGTCCAGTACTAACCTGATTTTCCCAGTCTACCTGCATGTTGAAATTCCCCATTACAACCGTAGTATTACCATTGCGACATGCCAATTTTAACTCTTGATTTAATTTGCACCCTATATCCAGGTTACTGTTTGGGGCCTGTAGATAACACCCATTAGGGTCTTTTTGCCCTTACAGTTTCTCAGTTCTATCCATACTGACTCTACTGTCATGGTCCGGTCCGTGAAGTCCATATTCCGGTTCACGGTCCGGTCCATTGACCCTTGCTCCAGGCTTTCCTGCCTACCCTGTTTCTGTTCTTGTTGAGCTCTAATTGAGGCAGCTGATGCTCATTGGGGCTGGCTGCATAAATACCTTCAGAGACCAGGGTGTGGCTGCTGGATTGTTCTTGTCCTTACTCCTTGCATCCCTTCCTCTGCCTTCTGTTTCCTCGCCTGAAGCCCTGCCTTGTCTTGCCGGTAACTCTCACCTCGCCTGAAGTTCTCGTCTCACCTTGCATTGCCTGAAGCCTTGCCTTGTCTTGCTGGTAACTCTTGCCTCGTCTCACCTGCAGTCTTGTCCTGGAGCCACCCTGTAACTAGCTCCCTTGCTGTCCCTTGCCTCTGTCGGGTAAGCCAGGCCGTCTCGTCGTACCTGCGGTTGGTTCTGTCCCTTCCTGTCCCTTGCCTCCGTCGAGTGGTGGACCGTGCCCTGCCCCGGAAGAACCTGCCTAGCCTCAAGCCTGAAGGCTCCAGCCTCCTGCCTAACCTCAAGCCTGAAGACTTCAGCCTCCAGCCTCGCCTCGCCTCAATTCTCCTGCCTCCAGCCTCGCCTCGCCTCAAGTCTCCTGCCTCCAGCCTCCAGCCTTGCCTCGCCTCAAGTCTCCTCCCTCCTGCCTCCAGCCTCACCTCGCCTCGTCTTCTGCCTCCAGCCTCACCTCGCCTCAAGTCTCCTGCTTCCAGCCTCACCTCGCCTCAAGTCTCCAGCCTCACCTCGCCTCGTCTCCTGCCTCCAGCCTCGCCTCACCTCAAGTCTCCTGCCTCCAGCCTCGCCTCACCTCAATTCTCCTGCCTCCAGCCTCGCCTCGCCTCAAGTCTCCTGCCTCCAGCCTCGCCTCACCTCAAGTCTCCTGCCTCCAGCCTCCAGACTTGCCTCGCCTCAAGTCTCCAGCCTCCAGCCTCACCTCGCCTCGTCTTCTGCCTCCAGCCTCACCTCGCCACAAGTCTCCTGCCTCCAGCCTCACCTCGCCTCAAGTCTCCTGCCTCCAGCCTCACCTCGCCACAAGTCTCCTGCCTCCAGCCTCACCTCGCCTCAAGTCTCCTGCCTCCAGCCTTGCCTCGCCACAAGTCTCCTGCCTCCAGCCTCACCTCGTCTCCAGCCTCCAGCTTCGCCTTGCCTCAAGTCTCCAGCCTCCAGCCTCGCCTTGTCTCAAGTCTCCTGCCTCCAGCCTCCAGCCTCGCCTCAATTCTCCTGCCTCCAGCCTCGACTCGCCTCAAGTCTCCTGCCTCCAGCCTTGCCTCGCCTCAATTCTCCAGCCTCCAGCCTCGCCTCGCCTCAAGTCTCCTGCCTCCAGCCTCCAGCCTTGCCTCGCCTCAAGTCTCCTGCCTCCTGCCTCCAGCCTCACCTCGCCTCATCTTCTGCCTCCAGCCTCACCTCGCCTCAAGTATCCTGCCTCCAGCCTCACCTCGCCTCAAGTCTCCAGCCTCCAGCCTCGCCTCGCCTCAAGTCTCCTGCCTCCAGCCTCACCTCACCTCAATTCTCCTGCCTCCAGCCTCGCCTCGCCTCAAGTCTCCTGCCTCCAGCCTCGCCTCGCCTCAAGTCTCCTGCCTCCAGCCTCGCCTCGCCTCAAGTCTCCTGCCTCCAGCCTCACCTCGCCTCAAGTCTCCAGCCTCACCTCGCCTCATCTCCTGCCTCCAGCCTCGCCTCGCCTCAAGTCTCCTGCCTCCAGCCTCGCCTCGCCTCAAGTCTCCTGCCTCCAGCCTCGCCTCGCCTCAAGTCTCCTGCCTCCAGCCTCCAGACTTGCCTCGCCTCAAGTCTCCAGCCTCCAGCCTCACCTCGCCTCGTCTTCTGCCTCCAGCCTCACCTCGCCACAAGTCTCCTGCCTCCAGCCTCGCCTCGCCACAAGTCTCCTGCCTCCAGCCTCGCCTCGTCTCCAGCCTCCAGCTTCGCCTCGCCTCAAGTCTCCAGCCTCCAGCCTTGCCTTGTCTCAAGTCTCCTGCCTCCAGCCTCCAGCCTCGCCTCAATTCTCCTGCCTCCAGCCTCGACTCGCCTCAGGTCTCCTGCCTCCAGCCTCGCCTCGCCTCAATTCTCCAGCCTCCAGCCTCGCCTCGCCTCAAGTCTCCTGCCTCCAGCCTCCAGCCTTGCCTCGCCTCAAGTCTCCTGCCTCCTGCCTCCAGCCTCACCTCGCCTCGTCTTCTGCCTCCAGCCTCACCTCGCCTCCAGTCTCCTGCCTCCAGCCTCACCTCGCCTCCAGTCTCCAGCCTCACCTCGCCTCAAGTCTCCTGCCTCCAGCCTCCAGCCTTGCCTCGCCTCAAGTCTCCTGCCTCCTGCCTCCAGCCTCACCTCGCCTCGTCTTCTGCCTCCAGCCTCACCTCGCCTCCAGTCTCCTGCCTCCAGCCTCACCTCGCCTCCAGTCTCCAGCCTCACCTCGCCTCAAGTCTCCTGCCTCCAGCCTCGCCTCACCTCAAGTCTCCTGCCTCCAGCCTCGCCTCACCTCAATTCTCCTGCCTCCAGCCTCGCCTCGCCTCAAGTCTCCTGCCTCCAGCCTCGCCTCACCTCAAGTCTCCTGCCTCCAGCCTCGCCTCACCTCAATTCTCCTGCCTCCAGCCTCGCCTCGCCTCAAGTCTCCTGCCTCCAGCCTCGCCTCGCCTCAAGTCTCCAGCCTCCAGCCTCGCCTCGCCTCAAGTCTCCTGCCTCCAGCCTCCAGACTTGCCTCGCCTCAAGTCTCCAGCCTCCAGCCTCACCTCGCCTCGTCTTTTGCCTCCAGCCTCACCTCGCCACAAGTCTCCTGCCTCCAGCCTCACCTCGCCTCAAGTCTCCTGCCTCCAGCCTCGCCTCGCCACAAGTCTCCAGCCTCCAGCCTCGCCTCGCCACAAGTCTGCCTCCAGCCTCCAGCCTCGCCTCGCCTCAAGTCTCCTGCCTCCAGCCTCCAGCCTCACCTCGCTTGAAGTCTCGTGCCTGCGGCCTCCAGCCTCGCCTCGCCTCAAGTCTCCTGCCTCCAGCCTCGCCTCGTCTCAGGTCTCCTGCCTCCAGCCTCCAGCCTCACCTCAATTCTCCTGCCTCCAGCCTCCTGCCAAGCCTTGCCTCATCTCCTGCCAAGCCTTGTCTCATCTCCTGCCTCCAGCCTCCTGCCAAGCCTCGCCTCATCTCCTGCCTCCAGCCTCCTACCAAGCCTCGCCTCGTCTCCTGCCTCCAGCCTCCTGCCAAGCCTCGCCTCAAGTCTCCTGCCTCCAGCCTCCTGCCAAGCCTCGCCTCAAGTCTCCAGCCTCCAGCCTCCTGCCAAGCCTCGCCTCAGGTCTCCTGACTCCGTCCTCCTGCCAAGCCTTGCCTCAAGTCTCCTGCCTCCAGCCTCGCCTCGTCTCAAGTCTCCTGCCTCCAGCCTCGCCTCGCCTCAAATCTCCTGCTTCTCACCTCGCCTCGTCTCCTGTCTCCAGCCTCCTGCCAAGCCTCTCCTCAAGTCTCCAGCCTCCAGCCTCCTGCCAAGCCTCGCCTCAAGTCTCCAGCCTCCAGCCTCCTGCCAAGCCTCGCCTCAAGTCTCCTACCTCCGGCCTCCAGCCTAGCCTCGTCTCAAGTCTCCTGCCTCCAGCCTCCAGCCTCGCCTCAATTCTCCTGCCTCCAGCCTCACCTCGCCTCAAGTCTCCTGCCTCCAGCCTCGCCTCAATTCTCCTGCCTCCAGCCTCGCCTCGCCACAAGTCTCCTGCCTCCAGCCTCCAGCCTCCAGCCTCGCCTCACCTCAAATCTCCTGCCTCCAGCCTCACCTCGCCTCAAGTCTCCTGCCTCCAGCCTCCAGCCTCGCCTCGCCTCAAGTCTCCTGCCTCCAGCCTCACCTCGCATCAAGTCTCCTGCCTCCAGCCTCCAGTCTCGCCTCGCCACGTCTCCTGCCTCCAGCCTCCTGCCAAGCCTCACCTCAAGTCTCCTACCTCTAGCCTCCTGCCAAGCCTAACCTTGTCTCCTGCCTCTAGCCTCCTGCCAAGCCTCGCCTCAAGCCTCCTGCCTCCAGCCTCCTGCCAAGCCTCGCCTCAAGTATCCTACCTCTAGCCTCCTGCCAAGCCTAACCTTGTCTCCTGCCTCTAGCCTCCTGCCAAGCCTCGCCTCAAGCCTCCTGCCTCCAGCCTCCTGCCAAGCCTCACCTCAAGTCTCCTGCCTCCAACCTCCTGCCAAGCCTCACCTCATCTCCTGCCTCCAGCCTCCTGCCAAGCCTCGCCTCATCTCCTGCCTCCAGCCTCCTGCCAAGCCTCGCCTCAAGTCTCCAGCCTCCAGCCTTGCCTCGCCTCAAGTCTCCTGCCTCCTGCCTCCAGGCTCACATCGCAAATCTCCTGCCTCCAGCCTCCAGCCTTGCCTCACCTCAAGTCTCCTGCCTCCAGCCTCCAGCCTCACCTCGCCTCAAGTCTCCTGCCTCCAGCCTCACCTCGACACAAGTCTCCTGCCTCCAGCCTCGCCTCGCCTCAAGTCTCCTGCCTCCAGCCTCGCCTCGCCTCAAGTCTCCTGCCCCCAGCCTCGCCTCGCCTCAAGTCTCCTGCCTCCAGCCTCCAGCCTTGCCTCGCCACAAGTCTCCTGCCTCCAGCCTCCTGCCAAGCCTCGCCTCGTCTCCTGCCTCCAGCCTCCTGCCAAGCCTCACCTCGTCTCCTGCCTCCAGCCTCCTGCCAAGCCTCGCCTCGTCTCCTGCCTCCAGCCTCCTGCCAAGCCTCGCCTCATCTCCTGCCTCCAGCCTCCTGCCAAGCCTCACCTCGTCTCCTGCCTCCAGCCTCCTGCCAAGCCTTGCCTCATCTCCTGCCAAGCCTTGTCTCATCTCCTGCCTCCAGCCTCCTGCCAAGCCTCGCCTCAAGTCTCCTGCCTCCAGCCTCCAGCCTCGCCTCGCCTCAAGTCTCCTGCCTCCTGCCTCCAGTCTCACATCGCAAGTCTCCTGCCTCCAGCCTCCAGCCTCACCTCGCCTCGTCTTCTGCCTCCAGCCTCACCTCACCTCAAGTCTCCTGCCTCCAGCCTCCAGCCTCGCCTCAATTCTCCTGCCTCCAGCCTCCTGCCAAGCCTCGCCTCGTCTTCTGCCTCCAGCCTCCTGCCAAGCCTCGCCTCGTCTCCTGCCTCCAGCCTCCTGCCAAGCCTTGCCTCATCTCCTGCCAAGCCTTGTCTCATCTCCAGCCTCCAGCCTCCTGCCAAGCCTCGCCTCATCTCCTGCCAAGCCTTGTCTCATCTCCTGCCTCCAGCCTCCTGCCAAGCCTCGCCTCAAGTCTCCTGCCTCCAGCCTCCAGCCTCGCCTCGCCTCAAGTCTCCTGCCTCCTGCCTCCAGTCTCACATCGCAAGTCTCCTGCCTCCAGCCTCCAGCCTCACCTCGCCTCGTCTTCTGCCTCCAGTCTCACCTCACCTCAAGTCTCCTTCCTCCAGCCTCCAGCCTCGCCTCGCCACAAGTCTGCCTCCAGCCTACAGCCTCGCTTCGCCTCAAGTCTCCTACCTCCAGCCTCCAGCCTCACCTCGCTTGAAGTCTCGTGCCTGCGGCCTCCAGCCTCACCTCGCCTCAAGTCTCCTGCCTCCAGCCTCGCCTCGTCTCAGGTCTCCTGCCTCCAGCCTCGCCTCAATTCTCCTACCTCCAGCCTCGCCTCGCCACAAGTCTCCTGCCTCCAGCCTCCAGCCTCGCCTCACCTCAAATCTCCTGCCTCCAGCCTCACCTCGCCTCAAGTCTCCTGCCTCCAGCCTCCAGCCTCGCCTCGCCTCAAGTCACCTGCCTCCAGCCTCACCTCGCATCAAGTCTCCTGCCTCCAGCCTCCAGTCTCGCCTCGCCACATCTCCTGCCTCCAGCCTCCTGCCAAGCCTCGCCTCGTCTCCTGCCTCCAGCTTCCTGCCAAGCCTCGCCTCGTCTCCTGCCTCCAGCCTCCTGCCAAGCCTCGCCTCATCTCCTGCCTCCAGCCTCCTGCCAAGCCTCGCCTGAAGTCTCCAGTCTCCAGCCTCCTGCCAAGCCTCGCCTCAAGTCTCCTGCCTCTGGCCTCCAGCCTCGCCTCATCTCAAGTCTCCTGCCTCCAGCCTCCAGCCTCGCCTCAATTCTCCTGCCTCCAGCCTCGCCTCGCCTCAAGTCTCCTGCCTCCAGCCTCGCCTCAATTCTCCTGACTCCAGCCTCGCCTCACCACAGGTCTCCTGCCTCCAGCCTCGCCTCACCTCAACTCTCCTGCCTCCAGCCTCACCTCACCTCAAGTCTCCTGCCTCCAGCCTCGCCTCGCCTCAGGCCTCCGGCCTCCAGCCTCACCTCGCCTCAAGTCTCCTGCCTCCGGCCTCCAGCCTCGCCTCAATTCTCCTGCCTCAAGCCTCCTGCCAAGCCTCGCCTCGTCTCCTGCCTCCAGCCTCCTGCCAAGCCTCACCTCGTCTCCTGCCTCCAGCCTCCTGCCAAGCCTTGCCTCATCTCCTGCCAAGCCTTGTCTCATCTCCTGCCTCCAGCCTCCTGCCAAGCCTCGCCTCAAGTCTCCTGCCTCCAGCCTCCAGCCTCGCCTCACCTCAAGTCTCCTGCCTCCTGCCTCCAGTCTCACATCGCAAGTCTCCTGCCTCCAGCCTCCAGCCTCACCTCGCCTCGTCTTCTGCCTCCAGCCTCACCTCACCTCAAGTCTCCTGCCTCCAGCCTCCAGCCTCGCCTCAATTCTCCTGCCTCCAGCCTCCTGCCAAGCCTCGCCTCGTCTTCTGCCTCCAGCCTCCTGCCAAGCCTCGCCTCGTCTCCTGCCTCCAGCCTCCTGCCAAGCCTTGCCTCATCTCCTGCCAAGCCTTGTCTCATCTCGAGCCTCCAGCCGCCTGCCAAGCCTCGCCTCACGTCTCCTGCCTCCAGCCTCCAGCCTCACATCGCAAGTCTCCTGCCTCCAGCCTCCAGCCTCACCTCGCCTCGTCTTCTGCCTCCAGTCTCACCTCACCTCAAGTCTCCTGCCTCCAGCCTCCAGCCTCGCCTCGCCACAAGTCTGCCTCCAGCCTCCAGCCTCGCCTCGCCTCAAGTCTCCTGCCTCCAGCCTCCAGCCTCACCTCGCTTGAAGTCTCGTGCCTGCGGCCTCCAGCCTCACCTCGCCTCAAGTCTCCTGCCTCCAGCCTCGCCTCGTCTCAGGTCTCCTGCCTCCAGCCTCGCCTCAATTCTCCTGCCTCCAGCCTCGCCTCGCCACAAGTCTCCTGCCTCCAGCCTCCAGCCTCGCCTCACCTCAAATCTCCTGCCTCCAGCCTCACCTCGCCTCAAGTCTCCTGCCTCCAGCCTCCAGCCTCGCCTCGCCTCAAGTCTCCTGCCTCCAGCCTCACCTCGCATCAAGTCTCCTGCCTCCAGCCTCCAGTCTCGCCTCGCCACATCTCCTGCCTCCAGCCTCCTGCCAAGCCTCACCTCAAGTCTCCTACCTCTAGCCTCCTGCCAAGCCTAACCTTGTCTCCTGCCTCTAGCCTCCTGCCAAGCCTCGCCTCAAGCCTCCTGCCTCCAGCCTCCTGCCAAGCCTCGCCTCAAGTATCCTACCTCTAGCCTCCTGCCAAGCCTAACCTTGTCTCCTGCCTCTAGCCTCCTGCCAAGCCTCGCCTCAAGCCTCCTGCCTCCAGCCTCCTGCCAAGCCTCGCCTCATCTCCTGCCTCCAGCCTCCTGCCAAGCCTCGCCTCATCTCCTGCCTCCAGCCTCCTGCCAAGCCTCGCCTCAAGTCTCCAGCCTCCAGCCTTGCCTCGCCTCAAGTCTCCTGCCTCCTGCCTCCAGGCTCACATCGCAAATCTCCTGCCTCCAGCCTCCAGCCTTGCCTCACCTCAAGTCTCCTGCCTCCAGCCTCCAGCCTCACCTCGCCTCAAGTCTCCTGCCTCAAGCCTCACCTCGACACAAGTCTCCTGCCTCCAGCCTCGCCTCGCCTCAAGTCTCCTGCCTCCAGCCTCGCCTCGCCTCAAGTCTCCTGCCCCCAGCCTCGCCTCGCCTCAAGTCTCCTGCCTCCAGCCTCCAGCCTTGCCTCGCCACAAGTCTCCTGCCTCCAGCCTCCTGCCAAGCCTCGCCTCATCTCCTGCCTCCAGCCTCCTGCCAAGCCTCGCCTCGTCTCCTGCCTCCAGCCTCCTGCCAAGCCTCGCCTCAGGTCTCCAGTCTCCAGCCTCCTGCCAAGCCTCGCCTCAAGTCTCCTGCCTCTGGCCTCCAGCCTCGCCTCGTCTCAAGTCTCCTGCCTCCAGCCTCCAGCCTCGCCTCAATTCTCCTGCCTCCAGCCTCGCCTCGCCTCAAGTCTCCTGCATCCAGCCTCGCCTCAATTCTCCTGACTCCAGCCTCGCCTCACCACAAGTCTCCTGCCTCCAGCCTCACCTCGCCTCAGGCCCCCGGCCTCCAGCCTCACCTCGCCTCAAGTCTCCTGCCTCCGGCCTCCAGCCTCGCCTCAATTCTCCTGCCTCCAGCCTCCTGCCAAGCCTCACCTCGTCTCCTGCCTCCAGCCTCCTGCCAAGCCTTGCCTCATCTCCTGCCAAGCCTTGTCTCATCTCCTGCCTCCAGCCTCCTGCCAAGCCTTGCCTCATCTCCTGCCAAGCCTTGTCTCATCTCCTGCCTCCAGCCTCCTGCCAAGCCTCACCTCGTCTCCTGCCTCCAGCCTCCTGCCAAGCCTTGCCTCATCTCCTGCCAAGCCTTGTCTCATCTCCTGCCTCCAGCCTCCTGCCAAGCCTTGCCTCATCTCCTGCCAAGCCTTGTCTCATCTCCTGCCTCCAGCCTCCTGCCAAGCCTCGCCTCAAGTCTCCTGCCTCCAGCCTCCAGCCTCACCTCGCCTCAAGTCTCCTGCCTCCTGCCTCCAGTCTCACATCGCAAGTCTCCTGCCTCCAGCCTCCAGCCTCACCTCGCCTCGTCTACTGCCTCCAGCCTCACCTCACCTCAAGTCTCCTGCCTCCAACCTCCAGCCTCGCCTCAATTCTCCTGCCTCCAGCCTCGTCTCGCCTCAAGTCTCCTGCCTCCAGCCTCGCCTCAATTCTCCTGCCTCCAGCCTCGCCTCGCCACGTCTCCTGCCTCCAGCCTCGCCTCACCTCAAATCTCCTGCCTCCAGCCTCACCTCGTCTCAAGTCTCCTGCCTCCAGCCTCCAGCCCCGCCTCGACTCAGGCCTCCGGCCTCCAGCCTCGCCTCGCCTCAAGTCTCCTGCCTCCAGCCTAGCCTCGTCTCAAGTCTCCTGCCTCCAGCCTCCAGCCTCGCCTCAATTCTCCTGCCTCCAGCCTCCTGCCAAGCCTCGCCTCGTCTCCTGCCTCCAGCCTCCTGCCAAGCCTCGCCTCGTCTCCTGCCTCCAGCCTCCATCCAAGCCTTGCCTCATCTCCTGCCAAGCCTTGTCTCATCTCCAGCCTCCAGCCTCCTGCCAAGCCTCGCCTCACGTCTCCTGCCTCCAGCCTCCAGCCTCACATCGCAAGTCTCCTGCCTCCAGCCTCCAGCCTCACCTTGCCTCGTCTTCTGCCTCCAGTCTCACCTCACCTCAAGTCTGCTGCCTCCAGCCTCCAGCCTCGCCTCACCACAAGTCTGCCTCCAGCCTCCAGCCTCGCCTCGCCTCAAGTCTCCTGCCTCCAGCCTCCAGCCTCACCTCGCTTGAAGTCTCGTGCCTGCGGCCTCCAGCCTCACCTCGCCTCAAGTCTCCTGCCTCCAGGCTCGCCACGTCTCGGGTCTCCTGCCTCCAGCCTCCTGCCAAGCCTTGCCTCATCTCCTGCCAAGCCTTGTCTCATCTCCTGCCTCCAGCCTCCTGCCAAGCCTCGCCTCATCTCCTGCCTCCAGCCTCCTGCCAAGCCTCGCCTCGTCTCCTGCCTCCAGCCTCCTGCCAAGCCTCGCCTCAAGTCTCCTGCCTCCAGCCTCCTGCCAAGCCTCGCCTCAAGTCTCCAGCCTCCAGCCTCGCCTCGTCTCAAGTCTCCTGCCTCCAGCCTTGCCTCGCCTCAAATCTCCTGCTTCTCACCTCGCCTCGTCTCCTGTCTCCAGCCTCCTGCCAAGCCTCTCCTCAAGTCTCCAGCCTCCAGCCTCCTGCCAAGCCTCGCCTCAAGTCTCCAGCCTCCAGCCTCCTGCCAAGCCTCGCCTCAAGTCTCCTGCCTCCGGCCTCCAGCCTCGCCTTGTCTCAAGTCTCCTGCCTCCAGCCTCCAGCCTCGCCTCAATTCTCCTGCCTCCAGCCTCACCACGCCTCAAGTCTCCTGCCTCCAGCCTCGCCTCAATTCTCCTGCCTCCAGCCTCACCTCGCCACAAGTCTCCTGCCTCCAGCCTCCAGCCTCGCCTCACCTCAAATATCATGCCTCCAGCCTCACCTCGCCTCAAGTCTCCTGCCTCCAGCCTCCAGCCTCGCCTCACCTCAAGTCTCCTGCCTCCAGCCTCACCTCGCATCAAGTCTCCTGCCTCCAGCCTCCAGTCTCACCTCGCCACGTCTCCTGCCTCCAGCCTCCTGCCAAGCCTCGCCTCAAGTCTCCTACCTCTAGCCTCCTGCCAAGCCTAACCTTGTCTCCTGCCTCTAGCCTCCTGCCAAGCCTCGCCTCAAGCCTCCTGCCTCCAGCCTCCTGCCAAGCCTCACCTCAAGTCTCCTGCCTCCAACCTCCTGCCAAGCCTCGCCTCATCTCCTGCCTCCAGCCTCCTGCCAAGCCTCGCCTCATCTCCTGCCTCCAGCCTCCTGCCAAGCCTCGCCTCAAGTCTCCATCCTCCAGCCTTGCCTCGCCTCAAGTCTCCTGCCTCCTGCCTCCAGGCTCACATCGCAAATCTCCTGCCTCCAGCCTCCAGCCTTGCCTCACCTCAAGTCTCCTGCCTCCAGCCTCCAGCCTCACCTCGCCTCAAGTCTCCTGCCTCCAGCCTCACCTCGCAACAAGTCTCCTGCCTCCAGCCTCGCCTCGCCTCAAGTCTCCTGCCTCCAGCCTCACCTCGACACAAGTCTCCTGCCTCCAGCCTCGCCTCGCCTCAAGTCTCCTACCCCCAGCCTCTCCTCGCCTCAAGTCTCCTGCCCCCAGCCTCGCCTCGCCTCAAGTCTCCTGCCTCCAGCCTCCTGCCAAGCCTCGCCTCATCTCCTGCCTCCAGCCTCCTGCCAAGCCTCGCCTCGTCTCCTGCCTCCAGCCTCCTGCCAAGCCTCGCCTCGTCTCCTGCCTCCAGCCTCCTGCCAAGCCTCGCCTCGTCTCCTGCCTCCAGCCTCCTGCCAAGCCTCGTCTCGTCTCCTGCCTCCAGCCTCCTGCCAAGCCTCGCCTCAAGTCTCCAGCCTCCAGCCTCCTGCCAAGCCTCGCCTCAAGTCTCCAGCCTCCAGCCTCCTGCCAAGCCTCGCCTCAAGTCTCCTGCCTCCGGCCTCCAGCCTCGCCTTGTCTCAAGTCTCCTGCCTCCAGCCTCCAGCCTCGCCTCAATTCTCCTGCCTCCAGCCTCACCTCGCCTCAAGTCTCCTGCCTCCAGCCTCGCCTCAATTCTCCTGCCTCCAGCCTCACCTCGCCACAAGTCTCCTGCCTCCAGCCTCCAGCCTCGCCTCACCTCAAATATCATGCCTCCAGCCTCACCTCGCCTCAAGTCTCCTGCCTCCAGCCTCCAGCCTCGCCTCACCTCAAGTCTCCTGCCTCCAGCCTCACCTCGCATCAAGTCTCCTGCCTCCAGCCTCCAGTCTCACCTCGCCACGTCTCCTGCCTCCAGCCTCCTGCCAAGCCTCGCCTCAAGTCTCCTACCTCTAGCCTCCTGCCAAGCCTAACCTTGTCTCCTGCCTCTAGCCTCCTGCCAAGCCTCGCCTCAAGCCTCCTGCCTCCAGCCTCCTGCCAAGCCTCACCTCAAGTCTCCTGCCTCCAACCTCCTGCCAAGCCTCGCCTCATCTCCTGCCTCCAGCCTCCTGCCAAGCCTCGCCTCATCTCCTGCCTCCAGCCTCCTGCCAAGCCTCGCCTCAAGTCTCCATCCTCCAGCCTTGCCTCGCCTCAAGTCTCCTGCCTCCTGCCTCCAGGCTCACATCGCAAATCTCCTGCCTCCAGCCTCCAGCCTTGCCTCACCTCAAGTCTCCTGCCTCCAGCCTCCAGCCTCACCTCGCCTCAAGTCTCCTGCCTCCAGCCTCACCTCGCAACAAGTCTCCTGCCTCCAGCCTCGCCTCGCCTCAAGTCTCCTGCCTCCAGCCTCACCTCGACACAAGTCTCCTGCCTCCAGCCTCGCCTCGCCTCAAGTCTCCTACCCCCAGCCTCTCCTCGCCTCAAGTCTCCTGCCCCCAGCCTCGCCTCGCCTCAAGTCTCCTGCCTCCAGCCTCCTGCCAAGCCTCGCCTCATCTCCTGCCTCCAGCCTCCTGCCAAGCCTCGCCTCGTCTCCTGCCTCCAGCCTCCTGCCAAGCCTCGCCTCGTCTCCTGCCTCCAGCCTCCTGCCTAGCCTCGCCTCGTCTCCTGCCTCCAGCCTCCTGCCAAGCCTCGTCTCGTCTCCTGCCTCCAGCCTCCTGCCAAGCCTCGCCTCATCTCCTGCCTCCAGCCTCCTGCCAAGCCTCGCCTCAAGTCTCCTGCCTCCAGCCTCCTGCCAAGCCTCGCCTCAAGTCTCCTGCCTCCGGCCTCCAGCCTCACCTCGTCTCAATTCTCCTGCCTCCAGCCTCCAGCCTCGCCTCAATTCTCCTGCCTCCAGCCTCGCCTCGCCTCAAGTCTCCTGCCTCCAGCCTCGCCTCAATTCTCCTGCCTCCAGCCTCGCCTCACCACAAGTCTCCTGCCTCCAGCCTCGCCTCACCTCAAATCTCCTGCCTCCAGCCTCACCTCGCCTCAAGTCTCCTGCCTCCAGCCTCGCCTCGCCTCAGGCCTCCGGCCTCCAGCCTCGCCTCGCCTCAAGTCTCCTGCCTCCAGCCTCCAGCCTCGCCTCAATTCTCCTGCCTCCAGCCTCCTGCCAAGCCTCGCCTCGTCTCCTGCCTCCAGCCTCCTGCCAAGCCTCACCACGTCTCCTGCCTCCAGCCTCCTGCCAAGCCTTGCCTCATCTCCTGCCAAGCCTTGTCTCATCTCCTGCCTCCAGCCTCCTGCCAAGCCTCGCCTCAAGTCTCCTGCCTCCTGCCTCCAGTCTCACATCGCAAGTCTCCTACCTCCAGCCTCCAGCCTCACCTCGCCTCATCTTCTGCCTCCAGCCTCACCTCACTTCAAGTCTCCTGCCTCCAGCCTCCAGCCTCGCCTCACCTCACCTCAAGTCTCCTGCCTCCAGCCTCCTGCCAAGCCTCACCTCGTCTCCTGCCTCCAGCCTCCTGCCAAGCCTTGCCTCATCTCCTGCCAAGCCTTGTCTCATCTCCTGCCTCCAGCC
Source organism: Mobula hypostoma (assembly GCF_963921235.1). Taxonomy (NCBI): domain Eukaryota; kingdom Metazoa; phylum Chordata; class Chondrichthyes; order Myliobatiformes; family Myliobatidae; genus Mobula; species Mobula hypostoma. The sequence continues at coordinate 118,324,383 of NC_086102.1, read as the reverse complement.
TCCTGCCAAGCCTCGCCTCAAGTCTCCTGCCTCCAGCCTCCAGCCTCGCCTCGCCTCAAGTCTCCTGCCTCCTGCCTCCAGCCTCACGTCGCAAGTCTCCTGCCTCCAGCCTCCAGCCTCACCTCGCCTCGTCTTCTGCCTCCAGCCTCACCTCACCTCAAGTCTCCTGCCTCCAGCCTCCAGCCTCGCCTCGCCTCGCCTCAATTCTCCTGCCTCCAGCCTCCTGCCAAGCCTCGCCTCGTCTCCTGCCTCCAGCCTCCTGCCAAGCCTCGCCTCGTCTCTTGCCTCCAGCCTCCTGCCAAGCCTTGCCTCATCTCCTGCGAAGCCTTGTCTCATCTCCTGCCTCCAGCCTCCTGCCAAGCCTCGCCTCATCTCCTGCCTCCAGCCTCCTGCCAAGCCTCGCCTCATCTCCTGCCTCCAGCCTCCTGCCAAGCCTCGCCTCGTCTCCTGCCTCCAGCCTCCTGCCAAGCCTCGTCTCAAGTCTCCTGCCTCCAGCCTCCTGCCAAGCCTCACCTCAAGTCTCCAGCCTCCAGCCTCCTGCCAAGCCTCGCCTCAGGTCTCCTGCCTCCGTCCTCCTGCCAAGCCTTGCCTCAAGTCTCCTGCCTCCAGCCTCGCCTCGTCTCAAGTCTCCTGCCTCCAGCCTCGCCTCGCCTCAAATCTCCTGCCAAGCCTCGCCTCGTCTCCTGCCTCCAGCCTCCTGCCAAGACTCGCCTCAAGTCTCCAGCCTCCAGCCTCCTGCCAAGCCTCGCCTCAAGTCTCCAGCCTCCAGCCTCCTGCCAAGCCTCGCCTCAAGTCTCCTGCCTCCGGCCTCCAGCTTCGCCTCATCTCAAGTCTCCTGCCTCCAGCCTCCAGCCTCGCCTCACCTCAAGTCTCCTGCCTCCGGCCTCCTGCCAAGCCTTGTCTCAAGTCTCCTGCCTCCAGCCTCACCTCGTCTCAGGTCTCCTGCCTACAGCCTCCAGCCTCGCCTCAATTCTCCTTCCTCCAGCCTCCTGCCAAGCCTCGCCTCGTCTCCTGCCTCCAGTCTCCTGCCAAGCCTCGCCTCGTCTCCTGCCTCCAGCCTCCTGCCAAGCCTCGCCTCGTCTCCTGCCTCCAGCCTCCTGCCAAGCCTTGCCTCATCTCCTGCCAAGCCTTGTCTCATCACCTGCCTCCAGCCTCCTGCCAAGCCTCGCCTCATCTCCTGCCTCCAGCCTCCTGCCAAGCCTCGCCTCGTCTCCTGCCTCCAGCCTCCTGCCAAGCCTCGCCTCAAGTCTCCTGCCTCCAGCCTCCTGCCATGCCTCGCCTCAAGTCTCCAGCCTCCAGCCTCCTGCCAAGCCTCGCCTCAGGTCTCCTGCCTCCGTCCTCCTGCCAAGCCTTGCCTCAAGTCTCCTGCCTCCAGCCTCGCCTCGTCTCAAGTCTCCTGCCTCCAGCCTCGCCTCGCCTCAAATCTCCTGCCTCTCACTTCGCCTCGTCTCCTGCCTCCAGCCTCCTGCCAAGCCTCGCCTCAAGTCTCCAGCCTCCAGCCTCCTGCCAAGCCTCGCCTCGTCTCCTGCCTCCAGCTTCCTGCCAAGCCTTGCCTCATCTCCTGCCAAGCCTTGTCTCATCTCCTGCCTCCAGCCTCCTGCCAAACCTCGCTTCATCTCCTGCCTCCAGCCTCCTGCCAAGCCTTGCCTCATCTCCTGCCAAGCCTTGTCTCATCTCCTGCCTCCAGCCTCCTGCCAATCCTCGCCTCATCTCCTGCCTCCAGCCTCCTGCCAAGCCTCGCCTCATCTCCTGCCTCCAGCCTCCTGCCAAGCCTCGCCTCAAGTCTCCTGCCTCCAGCCTCCTGCCAAGCCTCGCCTCAAGTTTCCAGCCTCCAGCCTCCTGCCAAGCCTCGCCTCAAGTCTCTAGCCTCCAGCCTCGCCTCGTCTCAGGTCTCCTGCCTCCAGCTTCCAGCCTCACCTCAATTCTCCTTCCTCCAGCCTCCTGGCAAGCCTCGCCTCGTCTCCTGCCTCCAGCCTCCTGCCAAGCCTCGCCTCGTCTCCTGCCTCCAGCCTCTTGCCAAGCCTTGCCTCATCTCCTGCCAAGCCTTGTCTCATCTCCTGCCTCCAGCCTCCTGCCAAGCCTCGCCTCATCTCCTGCCTCCAGCCTCCTGCCAAGCCTCGCCTCAGGTCTCCTGCCTCTGTCCTCCTGCCAAGCCTTGCCTCAAGTCTCCTGCCTCCAGCCTCGCCTCGTCTCAAGTCTCCTGCCTCCAGACTCGCCTAGCCTCAAATCTCCTGCCAAGCCTCGCCTCGTCTCCTGCCTACAGCCTCCTGCCAAGCCTCGCCTCAAGTCTCCAGCCTCCAGCCTCCTGCCAAGCCTCGCCTCAAGTCTCCAGCCTCCAGCCTCCTGCCAAGCCTCGCCTCAAGTCTCCTGCCTCCGGCCTCCAGCCTCGCCTCGTCTCAAGTCTCCAGCCTCCAGCCTCCAGCCTCGACTCAATTCTTCTGCCTCCAGCCTCGCCTCGCATCAAGTCTCCTGCCACCAGCCTCGCCTCAATTCTCCTGCCTCCAGCCTCGCCTCAATTCTCCTGCCTCCAGCCTCGCCTCGCCACAAGTCTCCTGCCTCCAGCCTCCAGCCTCACCTCACCTCAAATCTCCTGCCTCCAACCTCACCTCGCCTCAAGTCTCCTGCCTCCAGCCTCCAGCCTCGCCTCACCTCAAGTCTCCTGCCTCCGGCCTCCTGCCAAGCCTTGTCTCAAGTCTCCTGCCTCCAGACTCGCCTCGTCTCAGGTCTCCCGCCTCCAGCCTCCAGCCTCGCCTCAATTCTCCTTCCTCCACCCTCCTGCCAAGCCTCGCCTCGTCTCCTGCCTCCAGCCTCCTGCCAAGCCTCGCCTCAAGTCTCCAGCCTCCAGCCTCCTGCCAAGCCTTGTCTCAAGTCTCCTGCCTCCAGCCTCGCCTCGTCTCAGGTCTCCTTCCTCCAGCCACCTGCCAAGCCTCGCCTCGTCTCCTGCCTCCAGCCTCCTGCCAAGCCTCGCCTCGTCTCCTGCCTCCAGCCTCCTGCCAAGCCTCGCCTCATCTCCTGCCTCCAGCCTCCTGCCAAGCCTTGCCTCAAGTCTCCTGCCTCCAGCCTCCTGCCAAGCGTCGCCTCAAGTCTCCTGACTCCAGACTCCTGCCAAGCCTCGCCTCAAGTCTCCAGCCTCCAGCCTCGCCTCGTCTCATGTCTCCTGCCTCCAGCCTCCAGCCTCGCCTCAATTCTCCTTCCTCCAGCCTCCTGCCAAGCCTCGCCTCATCTCCTGCCTCCAGCCTCCTGCCAAGCCTCGCCTCGTCTCCTGCCTCCAGCCTCTTGCCAAGCCTTGCCTCATCTCCTGCCAAGCCTTGTCTCATCTCCTGCCTCCAGCCTCCTGCCAAGCCTCGCCTCATCTCCTGCCTCCAGCCTCCTGCTAAGCCTCGCCTCGTCTCCTGCCTCCAGCCTCCTGCCAAGCCTCGCCTCAAGTCACCAGCCTCCAGCCTCCTGCCAAGCCTCGCCTCAGGTCTCCTGCCTCCGTCCTCCTGCCAAGCCTTGCCTCAAGTCTCCTGCCTCCAGCCTCGCCTCGTCTCAAGTCTCCTGCCTCCAGCCTCGCCTCGCATCAAATCTCCTGCCAAGCCTCGCGTCGTCTCCTGCCTCCAGCCTCCTGCCAAGCCTCGCCTCAAGTCTCCAGCCTCCAGCCTTCTGCCAAGCCTCGCCTCAAGTCTCCAGCCTCCAGCATCCTGCCAAGCCTCGCCTCAAGTCTCCTGCCTCCGGCCTCCAGCCTCGCCTCGTCTCAAGACTCCGGCCTCCAGCCTCCAGCCTCGCCTTGTCTCAAGTCTCCTGCCTCCAGCCTCGCCTCGTCTCAGGTCTCCTTCCTCCAGCCACCTGCCAAGCCTCGCCTCGTCTCCTGCCTCCAGCCTCCTGCCAAGCCTCGCCTCGTCTCCTGCCTCCAGCCTCCTGCCAAGCCTCGCCTCATCTCCTGCCTCCAGCCTCCTGCCAAGCCTTGCCTCAAGTCTCCTGCCTCCAGCCTCCTGCCAAGCGTCGCCTCAAGTCTCCAGCCTCCAGCCTCCTGCCCAGCCTCGCCTCAAGTCTCCAGCCTCCAGCCTCGCCTCGTCTCATGTCTCCTGCCTCCAGCCTCCAGCCTCGCCTCAATTCTCCTTCCTCCAGCCTCCTGCCAAGCCTCGCCTCATCTCCTGCCTCCAGCCTCCTGCCAAGCCTCGCCTCGTCTCCTGCCTCCAGCCTCTTGCCAAGCCTTGCCTCATCTCCTGCCAAGCCTTGTCTCATCTCCTGCCTCCAGCCTCCTGCCAAGCCTCGCCTCATCTCCTGCCTCCAGCCTCCTGCTAAGCCTCGCCTCGTCTCCTGCCTCCAGCCTCCTGCCAAGCCTCGCCTCAAGTCACCAGCCTCCAGCCTCCTGCCAAGCCTCGCCTCAGGTCTCCTGCCTCCGTCCTCCTGCCAAGCCTTGCCTCAAGTCTCCTGCCTCCAGCCTCGCCTCGTCTCAAGTCTCCTGCCTCCAGCCTCGCCTCGCATCAAATCTCCTGCCAAGCCTCGCGTCGTCTCCTGCCTCCAGCCTCCTGCCAAGCCTCGCCTCAAGTCTCCAGCCTCCAGCCTTCTGCCAAGCCTCGCCTCAAGTCTCCAGCCTCCAGCATCCTGCCAAGCCTCGCCTCAAGTCTCCTGCCTCCGGCCTCCAGCCTCGCCTCGTCTCAAGACTCCGGCCTCCAGCCTCCAGCCTCGCCTCAATTCTCCTGCCTCCAGCCTCGCCTCGCCTCAAGTCTCCTGCCTCCAGCCTCGCCTCAATTCTCCTGCCTCCTGCCAAGCCTCGCCTCAAGTCTCCATCCTCCAGCCTCCTGCCAAGCCTCACCTCAAGTCTCCTGCCTCCGGCCTCCTGCCAAGCCTTGTCTCAAGTCTCCTGCCTCCAGCCTCGCCTCGTCTCAGGTCTCCTGCCTCCAGCCTCCAGCCTCGCCTCAATTCTCCTTCCTCCAGCCTCCTGCCAAGCCTCGCCTCGTCTCCTGCCTCCAGCCTCCTGCCAAGCCTCGCCTCGTCTCCTGCCTCCAGCCTCCTGCCAAGCCTCGCCTCATCTCCTGCCTCCAGCCTCCTGCCAAGCCTTGCCTCAAGTCTCCTGCCTCCAGCCTCCTGCCAAGCTTCGCCTCAAGTCTCCAGCCTCCAGCCTCCTGCCAAGCCTCGCCTCAAGTCTCCAGCCTCCAGCCTCGCCTCGTCTCATGTCTCCTGCCTCCAGCCTCCAGCCTCGCCTCAATTCTCCTTCCTCCAGCCTCCTGCCAAGCCTCGCCTCATCTCCTGCCTCCAGCCTCCTGCCAAGCCTCGCCTCGTCTCCTGCCTCCAGCCTCTTGCCAAGCCTTGCCTCATCTCCTGCCAAGCCTTGTCTCATCTCCTGCCTCCAGCCTCCTGCCAAGCCTCGCCTCATCTCCTGCCTCCAGCCTCCTGCTAAGCCTCGCCTCGTCTCCTGCCTCCAGCCTCCTGCCAAGCCTCGCCTCAAGTCACCAGCCTCCAGCCTCCAGCCTCGCCTCACCTCAAGTCTCCTGCCTCCGGCCTCCTGCCAAGCCTTGTCTCAAGTCTCCTGCCTCCAGACTCGCCTCGTCTCAGGTCTCCTGCCTCCAGCCTCCAGCCTCGCCTCAATTCTCCTTCCTCCAGCCTCCTGCCAAGCCTCGCCTCGTCTCCTGCCTCCAGCCTCCTGCCAAGCCTCGCCTCGCCTCCTGCCTCCAGCCTCCTGCCAAGCCTCGCCTCATCTCCTGCCTCCAGCCTCCTGCCAAGCCTCGCCTCAAGTCTCCTGCCTCCAGCCTCCTGCCAAGCCTCGCCTCAAGTCTCCAGCCTCCAGCCTCCTGCCAAGCCTTGTCTCAAGTCTCCTGCCTCCAGCCTCGCCTCGTCTCAGGTCTCCTTCCTCCAGCCTCCTGCCAAGCCTCGCCTCGTCTCCTGCCTCCAGCCTCCTGCCAAGCCTCGCCTCGTCTCCTGCCTCCAGCCTCCTGCCAAGCCTCGCCTCATCTCCTGCCTCCAGCCTCCTGCCAAGCCTTGCCTCAAGTCTCCTGCCTCCAGCCTACTGCCAAGCGTCGCCTCAAGTCTCCAGCCTCCAGCCTCCTGCCAAGCCTCGCCTCAAGTCTCCAGCCTCCAGCCTCGCCTCGTCTCATGTCTCCTGCCTCCAGCCTCCAGCCTCGCCTCAATTCTCCTTCCTCCAGCCTCCTGCCAAGCCTCGCCTCATCTCCTGCCAAGCCTTGTCTCATCTCCTGCCTCCAGCCTCCTGCCAAGCCTCGCCTCATCTCCTGCCTCCAGCCTCCTGCCAAGCCTCGCCTCAGGTCTCCTGCCTCTGTCCTCCTGCCAAGCCTTGCCTCAAGTCTCCTGCCTCCAGCCTCGCCTCGTCTCAAGTCTCCTGCCTCCAGACTCGCCTAGCCTCAAATCTCCTGCCAAGCCTCGCCTCGTCTCCTGCCTCCAGCCTCCTGCCAAGCCTCGCCTCAAGTCTCCAGCCTCCAGCCTCCTGCCAAGCCTCGCCTCAAGTCTCCAGCCTCCAGCCTCCTGAAAAGCCTCGCCTCAAGTCTCCTGCCTCCGGCCTCCAGCCTCGCCTCGTCTCAAGTCTCCGGCCTCCAGCCTCCAGCCTCGACTCAATTCTCCTGCCTCCAGCCTCGCCTCGCATCAAGTCTCCTGCCACCAGCCTCGCCTCAATTCTCCTGCCTCCAGCCTCGCCTCAATTCTCCTGCCTCCAGCCTCGCCTCGCCACAAGTCTCCTGCCTCCAGCCTCCAGCCTCACCTCACCTCAAATCTCCTGCCTCCAGCCTCACCTCGCCTCAAGTCTCCTGCCTCCAGCCTCCAGTCTCGCCTCACCTCAAGTCTCCTGCCTCCGGCCTCCTGCCAAGCCTTGTCTCAAGTCTCCTGCCTCCAGACTCGCCTCGTCTCAGGTCTCCCGCCTCCAGCCTCCAGCCTCGCCTCAATTCTCCTTCCTCCACCCTCCTGCCAAGCCTCGCCTCGTCTCCTGCCTCCAGCCTCCTGCCAAGCCTCGCCTCAAGTCTCCAGCCTCCAGCCTCCTGCCAAGCCTTGTCTCAAGTCTCCTGCCTCCAGCCTCGCCTCGTCTCAGGTCTCCTTCCTCCAGCCACCTGCCAAGCCTCGCCTCGTCTCCTGCCTCCAGCCTCCTGCCAAGCCTCGCCTCGTCTCCTGCCTCCAGCCTCCTGCCAAGCCTCGCCTCATCTCCTGCCTCCAGCCTCCTGCCAAGCCTTGCCTCAAGTCTCCTGCCTCCAGCCTCCTGCCAAGCGTCGCCTCAAGTCTCCAGCCTCCAGCCTCCTGCCAAGCCTCGCCTCAAGTCTCCAGCCTCCAGCCTCGCCTCGTCTCATGTCTCCTGCCTCCAGCCTCCAGCCTCGCCTCAATTCTCCTTCCTCCAGCCTCCTGCCAAGCCTCGCCTCATCTCCTGCCTCCAGCCTCCTGCCAAGCCTCGCCTCGTCTCCTGCCTCCAGCCTCTTGCCAAGCCTTGCCTCATCTCCTGCCAAGCCTTGTCTCATCTCCTGCCTCCAGCCTCCTGCCAAGCCTCGCCTCATCTCCTGCCTCCAGCCTCCTGCTAAGCCTCGCCTCGTCTCCTGCCTCCAGCCTCCTGCCAAGCCTCGCCTCAAGTCACCAGCCTCCAGCCTCCTGCCAAGCCTCGCCTCAGGTCTCCTGCCTCCGTCCTCCTGCCAAGCCTTGCCTCAAGTCTCCTGCCTCCAGCCTCGCCTCGTCTCAAGTCTCCTGCCTCCAGCCTCGCCTCGCATCAAATCTCCTGCCAAGCCTCGCGTCGTCTCCTGCCTCCAGCCTCCTGCCAAGCCTCGCCTCAAGTCTCCAGCCTCCAGCCTTCTGCCAAGCCTCGCCTCAAGTCTCCAGCCTCCAGCATCCTGCCAAGCCTCGCCTCAAGTCTCCTGCCTCCGGCCTCCAGCCTCGCCTCGTCTCAAGACTCCGGCCTCCAGCCTCCAGCCTCGCCTCAATTCTCCTGCCTCCAGCCTCGCCTCGCCTCAAGTCTCCTGCCTCCAGCCTCGCCTCAATTCTCCTGCCTCCTGCCAAGCCTCGCCTCAAGTCTCCATCCTCCAGCCTCCTGCCAAGCCTCACCTCAAGTCTCCTGCCTCCGGCCTCCTGCCAAGCCTTGTCTCAAGTCTCCTGCCTCCAGCCTCGCCTCGTCTCAGGTCTCCTGCCTCCAGCCTCCAGCCTCGCCTCAATTCTCCTTCCTCCAGCCTCCTGCCAAGCCTCTCCTCGTCTCCTGCCTCCAGCCTCCTGCCAAGCCTCGCCTCGTCTCCTGCCTCCAGCCTCCTGCCAAGCCTCGCCTCATCTCCTGCCTCCAGCCTCCTGCCAAGCCTTGCCTCAAGTCTCCTGCCTCCAGCCTCCTGCCAAGCTTCGCCTCAAGTCTCCAGCCTCCAGCCTCCTGCCAAGCCTCGCCTCAAGTCTCCAGCCTCCAGCCTCGCCTCGTCTCATGTCTCCTGCCTCCAGCCTCCAGCCTCGCCTCAATTCTCCTTCCTCCAGCCTCCTGCCAAGCCTCGCCTCATCTCCTGCCTCCAGCCTCCTGCCAAGCCTCGCCTCGTCTCCTGCCTCCAGCCTCTTGCCAAGCCTTGCCTCATCTCCTGCCAAGCCTTGTCTCATCTCCTGCCTCCAGCCTCCTGCCAAGCCTCGCCTCATCTCCTGCCTCCAGCCTCCTGCTAAGCCTCGCCTCGTCTCCTGTCTCCAGCCTCCTGCCAAGCCTCGCCTCAAGTCACCAGCCTCCAGCCTCCAGCCTCGCCTCACCTCAAGTCTCCTGCCTCCGGCCTCCTGCCAAGCCTTGTCTCAAGTCTCCTGCCTCCAGACTCGCCTCGTCTCAGGTCTCCTGCCTCCAGCCTCCAGCCTCGCCTCAATTCTCCTTCCTCCAGCCTCCTGCCAAGCCTCGCCTCGTCTCCTGCCTCCAGCCTCCTGCCAAGCCTCGCCTCGCCTCCTGCCTCCAGCCTCCTGCCAAGCCTCGCCTCATCTCCTGCCTCCAGCCTCCTGCCAAGCCTCGCCTCAAGTCTCCTGCCTCCAGCCTCCTGCCAAGCCTCGCCTCAAGTCTCCAGCCTCCAGCCTCCTGCCAAGCCTTGTCTCAAGTCTCCAGCCTCCAGCCTCGCCTCGTCTCAGGTCTCCTTCCTCCAGCCTCCTGCCAAGCCTCGCCTCGTCTCCTGCCTCCAGCCTCCTGCCAAGCCTCGCCTCGTCTCCTGCCTCCAGCCTCCTGCCAAGCCTCGCCTCATCTCCTGCCTCCAGCCTCCTGCCAAGCCTTGCCTCAAGTCTCCTGCCTCCAGCCTCCTGCCAAGCGTCGCCTCAAGTCTCCAGCCTCCAGCCTCCTGCCAAGCCTCGCCTCAAGTCTCCAGCCTCCAGCCTCGCCTCGTCTCATGTCTCCTGCCTCCAGCCTCCAGCCTCGCCTCAATTCTCCTTCCTCCAGCCTCCTGCCAAGCCTCGCCTCATCTCCTGCCTCCAGCCTCCTGCCAAGCCTCGCCTCGTCTCCTGCCTCCAGCCTCTTGCCAAGCCTTGCCTCATCTCCTGCCAAGCCTTGTCTCATCTCCTGCCTCCAGCCTCCTGCCAAGCCTCGCCTCATCTCCTGCCTCCAGCCTCCTGCTAAGCCTCGCCTCGTCTCCTGCCTCCAGCCTCCTGCCAAGCCTCGCCTCAAGTCACCAGCCTCCAGCCTCCTGCCAAGCCTCGCCTCAGGTGTCCTGCCTCCGTCCTCCTGCCAAGCCTTGCCTCAAGTCTCCTGCCTCCAGCCTCGCCTCGTCTCAAGTCTCCTGCCTCCAGCCTCGCCTCGCATCAAATCTCCTGCCAAGCCTCGCCTCGTCTCCTGCCTCCAGCCTCCTGCCAAGCCTCGATTCAAGTCTCCAGCCTCCAGCCTTCTGCCAAGCCTCGCCTCAAGTCTCCAGCCTCCAGCATCCTGCCAAGCCTCGCCTCAAGTCTCCTGCCTCCGGCCTCCAGCCTCGCCTCGTCTCAAGTCTCCGGCCTCCAGCCTCCAGCCTCGCCTCAATTCTCCTGCCTCCTGCCAAGCCTCGCCTCAAGTCTCCAGCCTCCAGCCTCCTGCCAAGCCTCACCTCAAGTCTCCTGCCTCCGGCCTCCTGCCAAGCCTTGTCTCAAGTCTCCTGCCTCCAGCCTCGCCTCGTCTCAGGTCTCCTGCCTCCAGCCTCCAGCCTCGCCTCAATTCTCCTTCCTCCAGCCTCCTGCCAAGCCTCGCCTCGTCTCCTGCCTCCAGCCTCCTGCCAAGCCTCGCCTCGTCTCATGCCTCCAGCCTCCTGCCAAGCCTCGCCTCATCTCCTGCCTCCAGCCTCCTGCCAAGCCTTGCCTCAAGTCTCCTGCCTCCAGCCTCCTGCCAAGCGTCGCCTCAAGTCTCCAGCCTCCAGCCTCCTGCCAAGCCTCGCCTCAAGTCTCCAGCCTCCAGCCTCGCCTCGTCTCATGTCTCCTGCCTCCAGCCTCCAGCCTCGCCTCAATTCTCCTTCCTCCAGCCTCCTGCCAAGCCTCGCCTCATCTCCTGCCTCCAGCCTCCTGCCAAGCCTCGCCTCGTCTCCTGCCTCCAGCCTCTTGCCAAGCCTTGCCTCATCTCCTGCCAAGCCTTGTCTCATCTCCTGCCTCCAGCCTCCTGCCAAGCCTCGCCTCATCTCCTGCCTCCAGCCTCCTGCTAAGCCTCGCCTCGTCTCCTGCCTCCAGCCTCCTGCCAAGCCTCGCCTCAAGTCACCAGCCTCCAGCCTCCTGCCAAGCCTCGCCTCAGGTCTCCTGCCTCCGTCCTCCTGCCAAGCCTTGCCTCAAGTCTCCTGCCTCCAGCCTCGCCTCGTCTCAAGTCTCCTGCCTCCAGCCTCGCCTCGCATCAAATCTCCTGCCAAGCCTCGCCTCGTCTCCTGCCTCCAGCCTCCTGCCAAGCCTCGCCTCAAGTCTCCAGCCTCCAGCCTCCTGCCAAGCCTCGCCTCAAGTCTCCAGCCTCCAGCATCCTGCCAAGCCTCGCCTCAAGTCTCCTGCCTCCGGCCTCCAGCCTCGCCTCGTCTCAAGTCTCCGGCCTCCAGCCTCCAGCCTCGCCTCAATTCTCCTGCCTCCAGCCTCGCCTCGCCTCAAGTCTCCTGCCTCCAGCCTCGCCTCAATTCTCCTGCCTCCTGCCAAGCCTCGCCTCAAGTCTCCAGCCTCCAGCCTCCTGCCAAGCCTCGCCTCAAGTCTCCTGCCAAGCCTTGTCTCAAGTCTCCTGCCTCCAGCCTCGCCTCGTCTCAGGTCTCCTGCCTCCAGCCTCCAGCCTCGCCTCAATTCTCCTTCCTCCAGCCTCCTGCCAAGCCTCGCCTCGTCTCCTGCCTCCAGCCTCCTGCCAAGCCTCGCCTCGTCTCCTGCCTCCAGCCTCCTGCCAAGCCTCGCCTCATCTCCTGCCTCCAGCCTCCTGCCAAGCCTTGCCTCAAGTCTCCTGCCTCCAGCCTCCTGCCAAGCGTCGCCTCAAGTCTCCAGCCTCCAGCCTCCTGCCAAGCCTCGCCTCAAGTCTCCAGCCTCCAGCCTCGCCTCGTCTCATGTCTCCTGCCTCCAGCCTCCAGCCTCGCCTCAATTCTCCTTCCTCCAGCCTCCTGCCAAGCCTCGCCTCATCTCCTGCCTCCAGCCTCCTGCCAAGCCTCGCCTCGTCTCCTGCCTCCAGCCTCTTGCCAAGCCTTGCCTCATCTCCTGCCAAGCCTTGTCTCATCTCCTGCCTCCAGCCTCCTGCCAAGCCTCGCCTCATCTCCTGCCTCCAGCCTCCTGCTAAGCCTCGCCTCGTCTCCTGCCTCCAGCCTCCTGCCAAGCCTCGCCTCAAGTCACCAGCCTCCAGCCTCCTGCCAAGCCTCGCCTCAGGTCTCCTGCCTCCGTCCTCCTGCCAAGCCTTGCCTCAAGTCTCCTGCCTCCAGCCTCGCCTCGTCTCAAGTCTCCTGCCTCCAGCCTCGCCTCGCATCAAATCTCCTGCCAAGCCTCGCCTCGTCTCCTGCCTCCAGCCTCCTGCCAAGCCTCGCCTCAAGTCTCCAGCCTCCAGCCTCCTGCCAAGCCTCGCCTCAAGTCTCCAGCCTCCAGCATCCTGCCAAGCCTCACCTCAATTCTCCTGCCTCCGGCCTCCAGCCTCGCCTCGTCTCAAGTCTCCGGCCTCCAGCCTCCAGCCTCGCCTCAATTCTCCTGCCTCCAGCCTCGCCTCGCCTCAAGTGTCCTGCCTCCAGCCTCGCCTCAATTCTCCTGCCTCCAGCCTCGCCTCGCTACAAGTCTCCTGCCTCCAGCCTCCAGCCTCGCCTCACCTCAATTCTCCTGCCTCCAGCCTCACCTCGCCTCAAGTCTCCTGCCTCCAGCCTCGCCTCAATTCTCCTGCCTCCAGCCTCGCCTCGCTACAAGTCTCCTGCCTCCAGCCTCCAGCCTCGCCTCACCTCAATTCTCCTGCCTCCAGCCTCACCTCGCCTCAAGTCTCCTGCCTCCGGCCTCCTGCCAAGCCTTGTCTCAAGTCTCCTGCCTCCAGCCTCGCCTCGTCTCAAGTCTCCGGCCTCCAGCCTCCAGCCTCGCCTCAATTCTCCTGCCTCCAGCCTCGCCTTGCCTCAAGTCTCCTGCCTCCAGCCTCACCTCAATTCTCCTGCCTCCAGCCTCGCCTCGCCACAAGTCTCCTGCCTCCAGCCTCCAGCCTCGCCTCACCTCAAATCTCCTGCCTCCAGCCTCACCTCGCCTCAAGTCTCCTGCCTCCAGCCTCCAGCCTCGTCTCACCTCAAGTCTCCTGCCTCCGGCCTCCTGAAAAGCCTTGTCTCAAGTCTCCTGCCTCCAGCCTCGCCTCGTCTCAGGTCTCCTGCCTCCAGCCTCCAGCCTCTCCTCAATTCTCCTTCCTCCGGCCTCCTGCCAAGCCTCGCCTCGTCTCCTGCCTCCAGCCTCCTGCCAAGCCTCGCCTCGTCTCCTGCCTCCAGCCTCCTGCCAAGCCTTGCCTCATCTCCTGCCAAGCCTTGTCTCATCTCCTGCCTCCAGCCTCCTGCCAAGCCTCGCCTCATCTCCTGCCTCCAGCCTCCTGCCAAGCCTTGCCTCGTCTCCTTCCTCCACCCTCCTGCCAAGCCTCGCCTCAAGTCTCCTGCCTCCAGCCTCCTGCCAAGCCTCGCCTCAAGTCTCCAGCCTCCAGCCTCCTGCCAAGCCTCGCCTCAAGTCTCCAGCCTCCAGCCTCCTGCCAAGCCTTGTCTCAAGTCTCCTGCCTCCAGCCTCGCCTCGTCTCAGGTCTCCTGCCTCCAGCCTCCAGCCTCGCCTCAATTCTCCTTCCTCCAGCCTCCTGCCAAGCCTCGCCTCGTCTCCTGCCTCCAGCGTCCTGCCAAGCCTCGCCTCGTCTCCTGCCTCCAGCCTCCTGCCAAGCCTCACCTCATCTCCTGCCTCCAGCCTCCTGCCAAGCCTTGCCTCAAGTCTCCTGCCTCCAGCCTCCTGCCAAGCGTCGCCTCAAGTCTCCAGCCTCCAGCCTCCTGCCAAGCCTCGCCTCAAGTCTCCAGCCTCCAGCCTCGCCTCGTCTCATGTCTCCTGCCTCCAGCCTCCAGCCTTGCCTCAATTCTCCTTCCTCCAGCCTCCTGCCAAGCCTCGCCTCATCTCCTGCCTCCAGCCTCCTGCCAAGCCTCGCCTCGTCTCCTGCCTCCAGCCTCTTGCCAAGCCTTGCCTCATCTCCTGCCAAGCCTTGTCTCATCTCCTGCCTCCAGCCTCCTGCCAAGCCTCGCCTCATCTCCTGCCTCCAGCCTCCTGCTAAGCCTCGCCTCGTCTCCTGCCTCCAGCCTCCTGCCAAGCCTCGCCTCAAGTCACCAGCCTCCAGCCTCCTGCCAAGCCTCGCCTCAGGTCTCCTGCCTCCGTCCTCCTGCCAAGCCTTGCCTCAAGTCTCCTGCCTCCAGCCTCGCCTCGTCTCAAGTCTCCTGCCTCCAGCCTCGCCTCGCATCAAATCTCCTGCCAAGCCTCGCCTCGTCTCCTGCCTCCAGCCTCCTGCCAAGCCTCGCCTCAAGTCTCCAGCCTCCAGCCTCCGGCCAAGCCTCGCCTCAAGTCTCCAGCCTCCAGCATCCTGCCAAGCCTCGCCTCAAGTCTCCTGCCTCCGGCCTCCAGCCTCGCCTCGTCTCAAGTCTCCGGCCTCCAGCCTCCAGCCTCGCCTCAATTCTCCTGCCTCCAGCCTCGCCTCGCCTCAAGTCTCCTGCCTCCAGCCTCGCCTCAATTCTCCTGCTTCCTGCCAAGCCTCGCCTCAAGTCTCCAGCCTCCAGCCTCCTGCCAAGCCTCACCTCAAGTCTCCTGCCTCCGGCCTCCTGCCAAGCCTTGTCTCAAGTCTCCTGCCTCCAGCCTCGCCTCGTCTCAGGTCTCCTGCCTCCAGCCTCCAGCCTCGCCTCAATTCTCCTTCCTCCAGCCTCCTGCCAAGCCTCGCCTCGTCTCCTGCCTCCAGCCTCCTGCCAAGCCTCGCCTCGTCTCCTGCCTCCAGCCTCCTGCCAAGCCTCGCCTCATCTCCTGCCTCCAGCCTCCTGCCAAGCCTTGCCTCAAGTCTCCTGCCTCCAGCCTCCTGCCAAGCGTCGCCTCAAGTCTCCAGCCTCCAGCCTCCTGCCAAGCCTCGCCTCAAGACTCCAGCCTCCAGCCTCGCCTCGTCTCATGTCTCCTGCCTCCAGCCTCCAGCCTCGCCTCAATTCTCCTTCCTCCAGCCTCCTGCCAAGCCTCGCCTCATCTCCTGCCTCCAGCCTCCTGCCAAGCCTCGCCTCGTCTCCTGCCTCCAGCCTCTTGCCAAGCCTTGCCTCATCTCCTGCCAAGCCTTGTCTCATCTCCTGCCTCCAGCCTCCTGCCAAGCCTCGCCTCATCTCCTGCCTCCAGCCTCCTGCTAAGCCTCGCCTCGTCTCCTGCCTCCAGCCTCCTGCCAAGCCTCGCCTCAAGTCACCAGCCTCCAGCCTCCTGCCAAGCCTCGCCTCAGGTCTCCTGCCTCCGTCCTCCTGCCAAGCCTAGCCTCAAGTCTCCTGCCTCCAGCCTCGCCTCGTCTCAAGTCTCCTGCCTCCAGCCTCGCCTCGCATCAAATCTCCTGCCAAGCCTCGCCTCGTCTCCTGCCTCCAGCCTCCTGCCAAGCCTCGCCTCAAGTCTCCAGCCTCCAGCCTCCTGCCAAGCCTCGCCTCAAGTCTCCAGCCTCCAACATCCTGCCAAGCCTCGCCTCAATTCTCCTGCCTCCGGCCTCCAGCCTCGCCTCGTCTCAAGTCTCCGGACTCCAGCCTCCAGCCTCGCCTCAATTCTCCTGCCTCCAGCCTCGCCTCGCTTCAAGTCTCCTGCCTCCAGCCTCGCCTCAATTCTCCTGCCTCCAGCCTCGCCTCGCTACAAGTCTCCTGCCTCCAGCCTCCAGCCTCGCCTCACCTCAATTCTCCTGCCTCCAGCCTCACCTCGCCTCAAGTCTCCTGCCTCCAGCCTCCAGCCTCGCCTCACTTCAAGTCTCCTGCCTCCGGCCTCCTGCCAAGCCTTGTCTCAAGTCTCCTGCCTCCAGCCTCGCCTCGTCTCAAGTCTCCGGCCTCCAGCCTCCAGCCTCGCCTCAATTCTCCTGCCTCCAGCCTCGCCTCGCCTCAAGTCTCCTGCCTCCAGCCTCACCTCAATTCTCCTGCCTCCAGCCTCGCCTCGCCACAAGTCTCCTGCCTCCAGCCTCCAGCCTCGCCTCACCTCAAATCTCCTGCCTCCAGCCTCACCTCGCCTCAAGTCTCCTGCCTCCAGCCTCCAGCCTCGTCTCACCTCAAGTCTCCTGCCTCCGGCCTCCTGCCAAGCCTTGTCTCAAGTCTCCTGCCTCCAGCCTCGCCTCGTCTCAGGTCTCCTGCCTCCAGCCTCCAGCCTCTCCTCAATTCTCCTTCCTCCGGCCTCCTGCCAAGCCTCGCCTCGTCTCCTGCCTCCAGCCTCCTGCCAAGCCTCGCCTCGTCTCCTGCCTCCAGCCTCCTGCCAAGCCTTGCCTCATCTCCTGCCAAGCCTTGTCTCATCTCCTGCCTCCAGCCTCCTGCCAAGCCTCGCCTCATCTCCTGCCTCCAGCCTCCTGCCAAGCCTTGCCTCGTCTCCTTCCTCCAGCCTCCTGCCAAGCCTCGCCTCAAGTCTCCTGCCTCCAGCCTCCTGCCAAGCCTCGCCTCAAGTCTCCAGCCTCCAGCCTCCTGCCAAGCCTCGCCTCAGGTCTCCTGCCTCCGTCCTCCTGCCAAGCCTTGCCTCAAGTCTCCTGCCTCCAGCCTCGCCTCGTCTCAAGTCTCCTGCCTCCAGCCTCGCCTCGCATCAAATCTCCTGCCAAGCCTCGCCTCGTCTCCTGCCTCCAGCCTCCTGCCAAGCCTCGCCTCAAGTCTCCAGCCTCCAGCCTCCTGCCAAGCCTCGCCTCAAGTCTCCAGCCTCCAGCATCCTGCCAAGCCTCGCCTCAAGTCTCCTGCCTCCGGCCTCCAGCCTCGCCTCGTCTCAAGTCTCCGGCCTCCAGCCTCCAGCCTCGCCTCAATTCTCCTGCCTCCAGCCTCGCCTCGCCTCAAGTCTCCTGCCTCCAGCCTCGCCTCAATTCTCCTGCCTCCTGCCAAGCCTCGCCTCAAGTCTCCAGCCTCCAGCCTCCTGCCAAGCCTCGCCTCAAGTCTCCTGCCAAGCCTTGTCTCAAGTCTCCTGCCTCCAGCCTCGCCTCGTCTCAGGTCTCCTGCCTCCAGCCTCCAGCCTCGCCTCAATTCTCCTTCCTCCAGCCTCCTGCCAAGCCTCGCCTCGTCTCCTGCCTCCAGCCTCCTGCCAAGCCTCGCCTCATCTCCTGCCTCCAGCCTCCTGCCAAGCCTTGCCTCAAGTCTCCTGCCTCCAGCCTCCTGCCAAGCGTCGCCTCAAGTCTCCAGCCTCCAGCCTCCTGCCAAGCCTCGCCTCAAGTCTCCAGCCTCCAGCCTCGCCTCGTCTCATGTCTCCTGCCTCCAGCCTCCAGCCTCGCCTCAATTCTCCTTCCTCCAGCCTCCTGCCAAGCCTCGCCTCATCTCCTGCCTCCACCTCCTGCCAAGCCTCGCCTCGTCTCCTGCCTCCAGCCTCTTGCCAAGCCTTGCCTCATCTCCTGCCAAGCCTTGTCTCATCTCCTGCCTCCAGCCTCCTGCCAAGCCTCGCCTCATCTCCTGCCTCCAGCCTCCTGCTAAGCCTCGCCTCGTCTCCTGCCTCCAGCCTCCTGCCAAGCCTCGCCTCAAGTCACCAGCCTCCAGCCTCCTGCCAAGCCTCGCCTCAGGTCTCCTGCCTCCGTCCTCCTGCCAAGCCTTGCCTCAAGTCTCCTGCCTCCAGCCTCGCCTCGTCTCAAGTCTCCTGCCTCCAGCCTCGCCTCGCATCAAATCTCCTGCCAAGCCTCGCCTCGTCTCCTGCCTCCAGCCTCCTGCCAAGCCTCGCCTCAAGTCTCCAGCCTCCAGCCTCCTGCCAAGCCTCGCCTCAAGTCTCCAGCCTCCAGCATCCTGCCAAGCCTCACCTCAATTCTCCTGCCTCCGGCCTCCAGCCTCGCCTCGACTCAAGTCTCCGGCCTCCAGCCTCCAGCCTCGCCTCAATTCTCCTGCCTCCAGCCTCGCCTCGCCTCAAGTGTCCTGCCTCCAGCCTCGCCTCAATTCTCCTGCCTCCAGCCTCGCCTCGCTACAAGTCTCCTGCCTCCAGCCTCCAGCCTCGCCTCACCTCAATTCTACTGCCTCCAGCCTCACCTCGCCTCAAGTCTCCTGCCTCCAGCCTCGCCTCAATTCTCCTGCCTCCAGCCTCGCCTCGCTACAAGTCTCCTGCCTCCAGCCTCCAGCCTCGCCTCACCTCAATTCTCCTGCCTCCAGCCTCACCTCGCCTCAAGTCTCCTGCCTCCGGCCTCCTGCCAAGCCTTGTCTCAAGTCTCCTGCCTCCAGCCTCGCCTCGTCTCAAGTCTCCGGCCTCCAGCCTCCAGCCTCGCCTCAATTCTCCTGCCTCCAGCCTCGCCTTGCCTCAAGTCTCCTGCCTCCAGCCTCACCTCAATTCTCCTGCCTCCAGCCTCGCCTCGCCACAAGTCTCCTGCCTCCAGCCTCCAGCCTCGCCTCACCTCAAATCTCCTGCCTCCAGCCTCACCTCGCCTCAAGTCTCCTGCCTCCAGCCTCCAGCCTCGTCTCACCTCAAGTCTCCTGCCTCCGGCCTCCTGCCAAGCCTTGTCTCAAGTCTCCTGCCTCCAGCCTCGCCTCGTCTCAGGTCTCCTGCCTCCAGCCTCCAGCCTCTCCTCAATTCTCCTTCCTCCGGCCTCCTGCCAAGCCTCGCCTCGTCTCCTGCCTCCAGCCTCCTGCCAAGCCTCGCCTCGTCTCCTGCCTCCAGCCTCCTGCCAAGCCTTGCCTCATCTCCTGCCAAGCCTTGTCTCATCTCCTGCCTCCAGCCTCCTGCCAAGCCTCGCCTCATCTCCTGCCTCCAGCCTCCTGCCAAGCCTTGCCTCGTCTCCTTCCTCCAGCCTCCTGCCAAGCCTCGCCTCAAGTCTCCTGCCTCCAGCCTCCTGCCAAGCCTCGCCTCAAGTCTCCAGCCTCCAGCCTCCTGCCAAGCGTCGCCTCAAGTCTCCAGCCTCCAGCCTCCTGCCAAGCCTTGTCTCAAGTCTCCTGCCTCCAGCCTCGCCTCGTCTCAGGTCTCCTGCCTCCAGCCTCCAGCCTCGCCTCAATTCTCCTTCCTCCAGCCTCCTGCCAAGCCTCGCCTCGTCTCCTGCCTCCAGCGTCCTGCCAAGCCTCGCCTCGTCTCCTGCCTCCAGCCTCCTGCCAAGCCTCGCCTCATCTCCTGCCTCCAGCCTCCTGCCAAGCCTTGCGTCAAGTCTCCTGCCTCCAGCCTCCTGCCAGGCGTCGCCTCAAGTCTCCAGCCTCCAGCCTCCTGCCAAGCCTCGCCTCAAGTCTCCAGCCTCCAGCCTCGCCTCGTCTCATGTCTCCTGCCTCCAGCCTCCAGCCTTGCCTCAATTCTCCTTCCTCCAGCCTCCTGCCAAGCCTCGCCTCATCTCCTGCCTCCAGCCTCCTGCCAAGCCTCGCCTCGTCTCCTGCCTCCAGCCTCTTGCCAAGCCTTGCCTCATCTCCTGCCAAGCCTTGTCTCATCTCCAGCCTCCAGCCTCCTGCCAAGCCTCGCCTCATCTCCTGCCTCCAGCCTCCTGCTAAGCCTCGCCTCGTCTCCTGCCTCCAGCCTCCTGCCAAGCCTCGCCTCAAGTCACCAGCCTCCAGCCTCCTGCCATGCCTCGCCTCAGGTCTCCTGCCTCCGTCCTCCTGCCAAGCCTTGCCTCAAGTCTCCTGCCTCCAGCCTCGCCTCGTCTCAAGTCTCCTGCCTCCAGCCTCGCCTCGCATCAAATCTCCTGCCAAGCCTCGCCTCGTCTCCTGCCTCCAGCCTCCTGCCAAGCCTCGCCTCAAGTCTCCAGCCTCCAGCCTCCGGCCAAGCCTCGCCTCAAGTCTCCAGCCTCCAGCATCCTGCCAAGCCTCGCCTCAAGTCTCCTGCCTCCGGCCTCCAGCCTCGCCTCGTCTCAAGTCTCCGGCCTCCAGCCTCCAGACTCGCCTCAATTCTCCTGCCTCCAGCCTCGCCTCGCCTCAAGTCTCCTGCCTCCAGCCTCGCCTCAATTCTCCTGCTTCCTGCCAAGCCTCGCCTCAAGTCTCCAGCCTCCAGCCTCCTGCCAAGCCTCACCTCAAGTCTCCTGCCTCCAGCCTCGCCTCGTCTCAGGTCTCCTGCCTCCAGCCTCCAGCCTCGCCTCAATTCTCCTTCCTCCAGCCTCCTGCCAAGCCTCGCCTCGTCTCCTGCCTCCAGCCTCCTGCCAAGCCTCGCCTCGTCTCCTGCCTCCAGCCTCCTGCCAAGCCTCGCCTCATCTCCTGCCTCCAGCCTCCTGCCAAGCCTTGCCTCAAGTCTCCTGCCTCCAGCCTCCTGCCAAGCGTCGCCTCAAGTCTCCAGCCTCCAGCCTCCTGCCAAGCCTCGCCTCAAGACTCCAGCCTCCAGCCTCGCCTCGTCTCATGTCTCCTGCCTCCAGCCTCCAGCCTCGCCTCAATTCTCCTTCCTCCAGCCTCCTGCGAAGCCTCGCCTCATCTCCTGCCTCCAGCCTCCTGCCAAGCCTCGCCTCGTCTCCTGCCTCCAGCCTCTTGCCAAGCCTTGCCTCATCTCCTGCCAAGCCTTGTCTCATCTCCTGCCTCCAGCCTCCTGCCAAGCCTCGCCTCATCTCCTGCCTCCAGCCTCCTGCTAAGCCTCGCCTCGTCTCCTGCCTCCAGCCTCCTGCCAAGCCTCGCCTCAAGTCACCAGCCTCCAGCCTCCTGCCAAGCCTCGCCTCAGGTCTCCTGCCTCCGTCCTCCTGCCAAGCCTTGCCTCAAGTCTCCTGCCTCCAGCCTCGCCTCGTCTCAAGTCTCCTGCCTCCAGCCTCGCCTCGCATCAAATCTCCTGCCAAGCCTCGCCTCGTCTCCTGCCTCCAGCCTCCTGCCAAGCCTCGCCTCAAGTCTCCAGCCTCCAGCCTCCTGCCAAGCCTCGCCTCAAGTCTCCAGCCTCCAACATCCTGCCAAGCCTCGCCTCAATTCTCCTGCCTCCGGCCTCCAGCCTCGCCTCGTCTCAAGTCTCCGGCCTCCAGCCTCCAGCCTCGCCTCAATTCTCCTGCCTCCAGCCTCGCCTCGCCTCAAGTCTCCTGCCTCCAGCCTCGCCTCAATTCTCCTGCCTCCAGCCTCGCCTCGCTACAAGTCTCCTGCCTCCAGCCTCCAGCCTCGCCTCACCTCAATTCTCCTGCCTCCAGCCTCACCTCGCCTCAAGTCTCCTGCCTCCAGCCTCCAGCCTCGCCTCACTTCAAGTCTCCTGCCTCCGGCCTCCTGCCAAGCCTTGTCTCAAGTCTCCTGCCTCCAGCCTCGCCTCGTCTCAAGTCTCCGGCCTCCAGCCTCCAGCCTCGCCTCAATTCTCCTGCCTCCAGCCTCGCCTCGCCTCAAGTCTCCTGCCTCCAGCCTCACCTCAATTCTCCTGCCTCCAGCCTCGCCTCGCCACAAGTCTCCTGCCTCCAGCCTCCAGCCTCGCCTCACCTCAAATCTCCTGCCTCCAGCCTCACCTCGCCTCAAGTCTCCTGCCTCCAGCCTCCAGCCTCGTCTCACCTCAAGTCTCCTGCCTCCGGCCTCCTGCCAAGCCTTGTCTCAAGTCTCCTGCCTCCAGCCTCGCCTCGTCTAAGGTCTCCTGCCTCCAGCCTCCAGCCTCTCCTCAATTCTCCTTCCTCCGGCCTCCTGCCAAGCCTCGCCTCGTCTCCTGCCTCCAGCCTCCTGCCAAGCCTCGCCTCGTCTCCTGCCTCCAGCCTCCTGCCAAGCCTTGCCTCATCTCCTGCCAAGCCTTGTCTCATCTCCTGCCTCCAGCCTCCTGCCAAGCCTCGCCTCATCTCCTGCCTCCAGCCTCCTGCCAAGCCTTGCCTCGTCTCCTTCCTCCAGCCTCCTGCCAAGCCTCGCCTCAAGTCTCCTGCCTCCAGCCTCCTGCCAAGCCTCGCCTCAAGTCTCCAGCCTCCAGCCTCCTGCCAAGCCTCGCCTCAGGTCTCCTGCCTCCATCCTCCTGCCAAGCCTTGCCTCAAGTCTCCTGCCTCCAGCCTCGTCTCGTCTCAAGTCTCCAGCCTCCAGCCTCGCCTCAATTCTCCTGCCTCCAGCCTCCTGCCAAGCCTCGCCTCGTCTTCTGCCTCCAGCCTCCTGCCAAGCCTCGCCTCGTCTCCTGCCTCCAGCCTCCTGCCAAGCCTTGCCTCATCTCCTGCCAAGCCTTGTCTCATCTCCAGCCTCCAGCCTCCTGCCAAGCCTCGCCTCATCTCCTGCCAAGCCTTGTCTCATCTCCTGCCTCCAGCCTCCTGCCAAGCCTCGCCTCAAGTCTCCTGCCTCCAGCCTCCAGCCTCGCCTCGCCTCAAGTCTCCTGCCTCCTGCCTCCAGTCTCACATCGCAAGTCTCCTGCCTCCAGCCTCCAGCCTCACCTCGCCTCGTCTTCTGCCTCCAGTCTCACCTCACCTCAAGTCTCCTTCCTCCAGCCTCCAGCCTCGCCTCGCCACAAGTCTGCCTCCAGCCTACAGCCTCGCTTCGCCTCAAGTCTCCTACCTCCAGCCTCCAGCCTCACCTCGCTTGAAGTCTCGTGCCTGCGGCCTCCAGCCTCACCTCGCCTCAAGTCTCCTGCCTCCAGCCTCGCCTCGTCTCAGGTCTCCTGCCTCCAGCCTCGCCTCAATTCTCCTACCTCCAGCCTCGCCTCGCCACAAGTCTCCTGCCTCCAGCCTCCAGCCTCGCCTCACCTCAAATCTCCTGCCTCCAGCCTCACCTCGCCTCAAGTCTCCTGCCTCCAGCCTCCAGCCTCGCCTCGCCTCAAGTCTCCTGCCTCCAGCCTCACCTCGCATCAAGTCTCCTGCCTCCAGCCTCCAGTCTCGCCTCGCCACATCTCCTGCCTCCAGCCTCCTGCCAAGCCTCGCCTCGTCTCCTGCCTCCAGCCTCCTGCCAAGCCTCGCCTCGTCTCCTGCCTCCAGCCTCCTGCCAAGCCTCGCCTCATCTCCTGCCTCCAGCCTCCTGCCAAGCCTCGCCTGAAGTCTCCAGTCTCCAGCCTCCTGCCAAGCCTCGCCTCAAGTCTCCTGCCTCTGGCCTCCAGCCTCGCCTCGTCTCAAGTCTCCTGCCTCCAGCCTCCAGCCTCGCCTCAATTCTCCTGCCTCCAGCCTCGCCTCGCCTCAAGTCTCCTGCCTCCAGCCTCGCCTCAATTCTCCTGACTCCAGCCTCGCCTCACCACAAGTCTCCTGCCTCCAGCCTCGCCTCACCTCAACTCTCCTGCCTCCAGCCTCACCTCACCTCAAGTCTCCTGCCTCCAGCCTCGCCTCGCCACAGGCCTCCGGCCTCCAGCCTCACCTCGCCTCAAGTCTCCTGCCTCCGGCCTCCAGCCTCGCCTCAATTCTCCTGCCTCAAGCCTCCTGCCAAGCCTCGCCTCGTCTCCTGCCTCCAGCCTCCTGCCAAGCCTCACCTCGTCTCCTGCCTCCAGCCTCCTGCCAAGCCTTGCCTCATCTCCTGCCAAGCCTTGTCTCATCTCCTGCCTCCAGCCTCCTGCCAAGCCTCGCCTCAAGTCTCCTGCCTCCTGCCTCCAGTCTCACATCGCAAGTCTCCTGCCTCCAGCCTCCAGCCTCACCTCGCCTCGTCTTCTGCCTCCAGTCTCACCTCACCTCAAGTCTCCTTCCTCCAGCCTCCAGCCTCGCCTCGCCACAAGTCTGCCTCCAGCCTACAGCCTCGCTTCGCCTCAAGTCTCCTACCTCCAGCCTCCAGCCTAACCTCGCTTGAAGTCTCGTGCCTGCGGCCTCCAGCCTCACCTCGCCTCAAGTCTCCTGCCTCCAGCCTCGCCTCGTCTCAGGTCTCCTGCCTCCAGCCTCGCCTCAATTCTCCTACCTCCAGCCTCGCCTCGCCACAAGTCTCCTGCCTCCAGCCTCCAGCCTCGCCTCACCTCAAATCTCCTGCCTCCAGCCTCACCTCGCCTCAAGTCTCCTGCCTCCAGCCTCCAGCCTCGCCTCGCCTCAAGTCTCCTGCCTCCAGCCTCACCTCGCATCAAGTCTCCTGCCTCCAGCCTCCAGTCTCGCCTCGCCACATCTCCTGCCTCCAGCCTCCTGCCAAGCCTCGCCTCGTCTCCTGCCTCCAGCCTCCTGCCAAGCCTCGCCTCGTCTCCTGCCTCCAGCCTCCTGCCAAGCCTCGCCTCATCTCCTGCCTCCAGCCTCCTGCCAAGCCTCGCCTGAAGTCTCCAGTCTCCAGCCTCCTGCCAAGCCTCGCCTCAAGTCTCCTGCCTCTGGCCTCCAGCCTCGCCTCGTCTCAAGTCTCCTGCCTCCAGCCTCCAGCCTCGCCTCAATTCTCCTGCCTCCAGCCTCGCCTCACCTCAAGTCTCCTGCCTCCAGCCTCGCCTCAATTCTCCTGACTCCAGCCTCGCCTCACCACAAGTCTCCTGCCTCCAGCCTCGCCTCACCTCAACTCTCCTGCCTCCAGCCTCACCTCACCTCAAGTCTCCTGCCTCCAGCCTCGCCTCGCCTCAGGCCTCCGGCCTCCAGCCTCACCTCGCCTCAAGTCTCCTGCCTCCGGCCTCCAGCCTCGCCTCAATTCTCCTGCCTCCAGCCTCCTGCCAAGCCTCGCCTCGTCTCCTGCCTCCAGCCTCCTGCCAAGCCTCACCTCGTCTCCTGCCTCCAGCCTCCTGCCAAGCCTTGCCTCATCTCCTGCCAAGCCTTGTCTCATCTCCTGCCTCCAGCCTCCTGCCAAGCCTCGCCTCAAGTCTCCTGCCTCCAGCCTCCAGCCTCGCCTCACCTCAAGTCTCCTGCCTCCTGCCTCCAGTCTCACATCGCAAGTCTCCTGCCTCCAGCCTCCAGCCTCACCTCGCCTCGTCTTCTGCCTCCAGCCTCACCTCACCTCAAGTCTCCTGCCTCCAGCCTCCAGCCTCGCCTCAATTCTCCTGCCTCCAGCCTCCTGCCAAGCCTCGCCTCGTCTTCTGCCTCCAGCCTCCTGCCAAGCCTCGCCTCGTCTCCTGCCTCCAGCCTCCTGCCAAGCCTTGCCTCATCTCCTGCCAAGCCTTGTCTCATCTCGAGCCTCCAGCCGCCTGCCAAGCCTCGCCTCACGTCTCCTGCCTCCAGCCTCCAGCCTCACATCGCAAGTCTCCTGCCTCCAGCCTCCAGCCTCACCTCGCCTCGTCTTCTGCCTCCAGTCTCACCTCACCTCAAGTCTCCTGCCTCCAGCCTCCAGCCTCGCCTCGCCACAAGTCTGCCTCCAGCCTCCAGCCTCGCCTCGCCTCAAGTCTCCTGCCTCCAGCCTCCAGCCTCACCTCGCTTGAAGTCTCGTGCCTGCGGCCTCCAGCCTCACCTCGCCTCAAGTCTCCTGCCTCCAGCCTCGCCTCGTCTCAGGTCTCCTGCCTCCAGCCTCGCCTCAATTCTCCTGCCTCCAGCCTCGCCTCGCCACAAGTCTCCTGCCTCCAGCCTCCAGCCTCGCCTCACCTCAAATCTCCTGCCTCCAGCCTCACCTCGCCTCAAGTCTCCTGCCTCCAGCCTCCAGCCTCGCCTCGCCTCAAGTCTCCTGCCTCCAGCCTCACCTCGCATCAAGTCTCCTGCCTCCAGCCTCCAGTCTCGCCTCGCCACATCTCCTGCCTCCAGCCTCCTGCCAAGCCTCACCTCAAGTCTCCTACCTCTAGCCTCCTGCCAAGCCTAACCTTGTCTCCTGCCTCTAGCCTCCTGCCAAGCCTCGCCTCAAGCCTCCTGCCTCCAGCCTCCTGCCAAGCCTCGCCTCAAGTATCCTACCTCTAGCCTCCTGCCAAGCCTAACCTTGTCTCCTGCCTCTAGCCTCCTGCCAAGCCTCGCCTCAAGCCTCCTGCCTCCAGCCTCCTGCCAAGCCTCGCCTCATCTCCTGCCTCCAGCCTCCTGCCAAGCCTCGCCTCATCTCCTGCCTCCAGCCTCCTGCCAAGCCTCGCCTCAAGTCTCCAGCCTCCAGCCTTGCCTCGCCTCAAGTCTCCTGCCTCCTGCCTCCAGGCTCACATCGCAAATCTCCTGCCTCCAGCCTCCAGCCTTGCCTCACCTCAAGTCTCCTGCCTCCAGCCTCCAGCCTCACCTCGCCTCAAGTCTCCTGCCTCCAGCCTCACCTCGACACAAGTCTCCTGCCTCCAGCCTCGCCTCGCCTCAAGTCTCCTGCCTCCAGCCTCGCCTCGCCTCAAGTCTCCTGCCCCCAGCCTCGCCTCGCCTCAAGTCTCCTGCCTCCAGCCTCCAGCCTTGCCTCGCCACAAGTCTCCTGCCTCCAGCCTCCTGCCAAGCCTCGCCTCATCTCCTGCCTCCAGCCTCCTGCCAAGCCTCGCCTCGTCTCCTGCCTCCAGCCTCCTGCCAAGCCTCGCCTCAGGTCTCCAGTCTCCAGCCTCCTGCCAAGCCTCGCCTCAAGTCTCCTGCCTCTGGCCTCCAGCCTCGCCTCGTCTCAAGTCTCCTGCCTCCAGCCTCCAGCCTCGCCTCAATTCTCCTGCCTCCAGCCTCGCCTCGCCTCAAGTCTCCTGCATCCAGCCTCGCCTCAATTCTCCTGACTCCAGCCTCGCCTCACCACAAGTCTCCTGCCTCCAGCCTCACCTCGCCTCAGGCCTCCGGCCTCCAGCCTCACCTCGCCTCAAGTCTCCTGCCTCCGGCCTCCAGCCTCGCCTCAATTCTCCTGCCTCCAGCCTCCTGCCAAGCCTCACCTCGTCTCCTGCCTCCAGCCTCCTGCCAAGCCTTGCCTCATCTCCTGCCAAGCCTTGTCTCATCTCCTGCCTCCAGCCTCCTGCCAAGCCTTGCCTCATCTCCTGCCAAGCCTTGTCTCTTCTCCTGCCTCCAGCCTCCTGCCAAGCCTCACCTCGTCTCCTGCCTCCAGCCTCCTGCCAAGCCTTGCCTCATCTCCTGCCAAGCCTTGTCTCATCTCCTGCCTCCAGCCTCCTGCCAAGCCTTGCCTCATCTCCTGCCAAGCCTTGTCTCATCTCCTGCCTCCAGCCTCCTGCCAAGCCTCGCCTCAAGTCTCCTGCCTCCAGCCTCCAGCCTCACCTCGCCTCAAGTCTCCTGCCTCCTGCCTCCAGTCTCACATCGCAAGTCTCCTGCCTCCAGCCTCCAGCCTCACCTCGCCTCGTCTTCTGCCTCCAGCCTCACCTCACCTCAAGTCTCCTGCCTCCAGCCTCCAGCCTCGCCTCAATTCTCCTGCCTCCAGCCTCGTCTCGCCTCAAGTCTCCTGCCTCCAGCCTCGCCTCAATTCTCCTGCCTCCAGCCTCGCCTCGCCACGTCTCCTGCCTCCAGCCTCGCCTCACCTCAAATCTCCTGCCTCCAGCCTCACCTCGTCTCAAGTCTCCTGCCTCCAGCCTCCAGCCCCGCCTCGACTCAGGCCTCCGGCCTCCAGCCTCGCCTCGCCTCAAGTCTCCTGCCTCCAGCCTAGCCTCGTCTCAAGTCTCCTGCCTCCAGCCTCCAGCCTCGCCTCAATTCTCCTGCCTCCAGCCTCCTGCCAAGCCTCGCCTCGTCTCCTGCCTCCAGCCTCCTGCCAAGCCTCGCCTCGTCTCCTGCCTCCAGCCTCCATCCAAGCCTTGCCTCATCTCCTGCCAAGCCTTGTCTCATCTCCAGCCTCCAGCCTCCTGCCAAGCCTCGCCTCACGTCTCCTGCCTCCAGCCTCCAGCCTCACATCGCAAGTCTCCTGCCTCCAGCCTCCAGCCTCACCTTGCCTCGTCTTCTGCCTCCAGTCTCACCTCACCTCAAGTCTGCTGCCTCCAGCCTCCAGCCTCGCCTCACCACAAGTCTGCCTCCAGCCTCCAGCCTCGCCTCGCCTCAAGTCTCCTGCCTCCAGCCTCCAGCCTCACCTCGCTTGAAGTCTCGTGCCTGCGGCCTCCAGCCTCACCTCGCCTCAAGTCTCCTGCCTCCAGCCTCGCCTCGTCTCGGGTCTCCTGCCTCCAGCCTCCTGCCAAGCCTCGCCTCATCTCCTGCCTCCAGCCTCCTGCCAAGCCTCGCCTCGTCTCCTGCCTCCAGCCTCCTGCCAAGCCTCGCCTCAAGTCTCCTGCCTCCAGCCTCCTGCCAAGCCTCGCCTCAAGTCTCCAGCCTCCAGCCTCGCCTCGTCTCAAGTCTCCTGCCTCCAGCCTTGCCTCGCCTCAAATCTCCTGCTTCTCACCTCGCCTCGTCTCCTGTCTCCAGCCTCCTGCCAAGCCTCTCCTCAAGTCTCCAGCCTCCAGCCTCCTGCCAAGCCTCGCCTCAAGTCTCCAGCCTCCAGCCTCCTGCCAAGCCTCGCCTCAAGTCTCCTGCCTCCGGCCTCCAGCCTCGCCTTGTCTCAAGTCTCCTGCCTCCAGCCTCCAGCCTCGCCTCAATTCTCCTGCCTCCAGCCTCACCTCGCCTCAAGTCTCCTGCCTCCAGCCTCGCCTCAATTCTCCTGCCTCCAGCCTCACCTCGCCACAAGTCTCCTGCCTCCAGCCTCCAGCCTCGCCTCACCTCAAATATCATGCCTCCAGCCTCACCTCGCCTCAAGTCTCCTGCCTCCAGCCTCCAGCCTCGCCTCACCTCAAGTCTCCTGCCTCCAGCCTCACCTCGCATCAAGTCTCCTGCCTCCAGCCTCCAGTCTCGCCTCGCCACGTCTCCTGCCTCCAGCCTCCTGCCAAGCCTCGCCTCAAGTCTCCTACCTCTAGCCTCCTGCCAAGCCTAACCTTGTCTCCTGCCTCTAGCCTCCTGCCAAGCCTCGCCTCAAGCCTCCTGCCTCCAGCCTCCTGCCAAGCCTCGCCTCAAGTATCCTACCTCTAGCCTCCTGCCAAGCTTAACCTTGTCTCCTGCCTCTAGCCTCCTGCCAAGCCTCGCCTCAAGCCTCCTGCCTCCAGCCTCCTGCCAAGCCTCACCTCAAGTCTCCTGCCTCCAACCTCCTGCCAAGCCTCGCCTCATCTCCTGCCTCCAGCCTCCTGCCAAGCCTCGCCTCATCTCCTGCCTCCAGCCTCCTGCCAAGCCTCGCCTCAAGTCTCCAGCCTCCAGCCTTGCCTCGCCTCAAGTCTCCTGCCTCCTGCCTCCAGGCTCACATCGCAAATCTCCTGCCTCCAGCCTCCAGCCTTGCCTCACCTCAAGTCTCCTGCCTCCAGCCTCCAGCCTCACCTCGCCTCAAGTCTCCTGCCTCCAGCCTCACCTCGCAACAAGTCTCCTGCCTCCAGCCTCGCCTCGCCTCAAGTCTCCTGCCTCCAGCCTCACCTCGACACAAGTCTCCTGCCTCCAGCCTCGCCTCGCCTCAAGTCTCCTACCCCCAGCCTCTCCTCGCCTCAAGTCTCCTGCCCCCAGCCTCGCCTCGCCTCAAGTCTCCTGCCTCCAGCCTCCTGCCAAGCCTCGCCTCATCTCCTGCCTCCAGCCTCCTGCCAAGCCTCGCCTCGTCTCCTGCCTCCAGCCTCCTGCCAAGCCTCGCCTCGTCTCCTGCCTCCAGCCTCCTGCCAAGCCTCGCCTCGTCTCCTGCCTCCAGCCTCCTGCCAAGCCTCGTCTCGTCTCCTGCCTCCAGCCTCCTGCCAAGCCTCGCCTCATCTCCTGCCTCCAGCCTCCTGCCAAGCCTCGCCTCAAGTCTCCTGCCTCCAGCCTCCTGCCAAGCCTCGCCTCAAGTCTCCTGCCTCCGGCCTCCAGCCTCACCTCGTCTCAATTCTCCTGCCTCCAGCCTCCAGCCTCGCCTCAATTCTCCTGCCTCCAGCCTCGCCTCGCCTCAAGTCTCCTGCCTCCAGCCTCGCCTCAATTCTCCTGCCTCCAGCCTCGCCTCACCACAAGTCTCCTGCCTCCAGCCTCGCCTCACCTCAAATCTCCTGCCTCCAGCCTCACCTCGCCTCAAGTCTCCTGCCTCCAGCCTCGCCTCGCCTCAGGCCTCTGGCCTCCAGCCTCGCCTCGCCTCAAGTCTCCTGCCTCCAGCCTCCAGCCTCGCCTCAATTCTCCTGCCTCCAGCCTCCTGCCAAGCCTCGCCTCGTCTCCTGCCTCCAGCCTCCTGCCAAGCCTCACCACGTCTCCTGCCTCCAGCCTCCTGCCAAGCCTTGCCTCATCTCCTGCCAAGCCTTGTCTCATCTCCTGCCTCCAGCCTCCTGCCAAGCCTCGCCTCAAGTCTCCTGCCTCCTGCCTCCAGTCTCACATCGCAAGTCTCCTGCCTCCAGCCTCCAGCCTCACCTCGCCTCATCTTCTGCCTCCAGCCTCACCTCACTTCAAGTCTCCTGCCTCCAGCCTCCAGCCTCGCCTCACCTCACCTCAAGTGTCCTTGCTCCAGCCTCCTGCCAAGCCTCACCTCGTCTCCTGCCTCCAGCCTCCTGCCAAGCCTTGCCTCATCTCCTGCCAAGCCTTGTCTCATCTCCTGCCTCCAGCCTCCTGCCAAGCCTCGCCTCAAGTCTCCTGCCTCCAGCCTCCAGCCTCGCCTCGCCTCAAGTCTCCTGCCTCCTGCCTCCAGCCTCACGTCGCAAGTCTCCTGCCTCCAGCCTCCAGCCTCACCTCGCCTCGTCTTCTGCCTCCAGCCTCACCTCACCTCAAGTCTCCTGCCTCCAGCCTCCAGCCTCGCCTCGCCTCGCCTCAATTCTCCTGCCTCCAGCCTCCTGCCAAGCCTCGCCTCGTCTCCTGCCTCCAGCCTCCTGCCAAGCCTCGCCTCGTCTCCTGCCTCCAGCCTCCTGCCAAGCCTTGCCTCATCTCCTGCGAAGCCTTGTCTCATCTCCTGCCTCCAGCCTCCTGCCAAGCCTCGCCTCATCTCCTGCCTCCAGCCTCCTGCCAAGCCTGCCTCATCTCCTGCCTCCAGCCTCCTGCCAAGCCTCGCCTCGTCTCCTGCCTCCAGCCTCCTGCCAAGCCTCGTCTCAAGTCTCCTGCCTCCAGCCTCCTGCCAAGCCTCACCTCAAGTCTCCAGCCTCCAGCCTCCTGCCAAGCCTCGCCTCAGGTCTCCTGCCTCCGTCCTCCTGCCAAGCCTTGCCTCAAGTCTCCTGCCTCCAGCCTCGCCTCGTCTCAAGTCTCCTGCCTCCAGCCTCGCCTCGCCTCAAATCTCCTGCCAAGCCTCGCCTCGTCTCCTGCCTCCAGCCTCCTGCCAAGACTCGCCTCAAGTCTCCAGCCTCCAGCCTCCTGCCAAGCCTCGCCTCAAGTCTCCAGCCTCCAGCCTCCTGCCAAGCCTCGCCTCAAGTCTCCTGCCTCCGGCCTCCAGCTTCGCCTCATCTCAAGTCTCCTGCCTCCAGCCTCCAGCCTCGCCTCACCTCAAGTCTCCTGCCTCCGGCCTCCTGCCAAGCCTTGTCTCAAGTCTCCTGCCTCCAGCCTCACCTCGTCTCAGGTCTCCTGCCTACAGCCTCCAGCCTCGCCTCAATTCTCCTTCCTCCAGCCTCCTGCCAAGCCTCGCCTCGTCTCCTGCCTCCAGTCTCCTGCCAAGCCTCGCCTCGTCTCCTGCCTCCAGCCTCCTGCCAAGCCTCGCCTCGTCTCCTGCCTCCAGCCTCCTGCCAAGCCTTGCCTCATCTCCTGCCAAGCCTTGTCTCATCACCTGCCTCCAGCCTCCTGCCAAGCCTCGCCTCATCTCCTGCCTCCAGCCTCCTGCCAAGCCTCGCCTCGTCTCCTGCCTCCAGCCTCCTGCCAAGCCTCGCCTCAAGTCTCCTGCCTCCAGCCTCCTGCCATGCCTCGCCTCAAGTCTCCAGCCTCCAGCCTCCTGCCAAGCCTCGCCTCAGGTCTCCTGCCTCCGTCCTCCTGCCAAGCCTTGCCTCAAGTCTCCTGCCTCCAGCCTCGCCTCGTCTCAAGTCTCCTGCCTCCAGCCTCGCCTCGCCTCAAATCTCCTGCCTCTCACCTCGCCTCGTCTCCTGCCTCCAGCCTCCTGCCAAGCCTCGCCTCAAGTCTCCAGCCTCCAGCCTCCTGCCAAGCCTCGCCTCGTCTCCTGCCTCCAGCTTCCTGCCAAGCCTTGCCTCATCTCCTGCCAAGCCTTGTCTCATCTCCTGCCTCCAGCCTCCTGCCAAACCTCGCTTCATCTCCTGCCTCCAGCCTCCTGCCAAGCCTTGCCTCATCTCCTGCCAAGCCTTGTCTCATCTCCTGCCTCCAGCCTCCTGCCAAGCCTCGCCTCATCTCCTGCCTCCAGCCTCCTGCCAAGCCTCGCCTCATCTCCTGCCTCCAGCCTCCTGCCAAGCCTCGCCTCAAGTCTCCTGCCTCCAGCCTCCTGCCAAGCCTCGCCTCAAGTCTCCAGCCTCCAGCCTCCTGCCAAGCCTCGCCTCAAGTCTCTAGCCTCCAGCCTCGCCTCGTCTCAGGTCTCCTGCCTCCAGCTTCCAGCCTCACCTCAATTCTCCTTCCTCCAGCCTCCTGGCAAGCCTCGCCTCGTCTCCTGCCTCCAGCCTCCTGCCAAGCCTCGCCTCGTCTCCTGCCTCCAGCCTCTTGCCAAGCCTTGCCTCATCTCCTGCCAAGCCTTGTCTCATCTCCTGCCTCCAGCCTCCTGCCAAGCCTCGCCTCATCTCCTGCCTCCAGCCTCCTGCCAAGCCTCGCCTCAGGTCTCCTGCCTCTGTCCTCCTGCCAAGCCTTGCCTCAAGTCTCCTGCCTCCAGCCTCGCCTCGTCTCAAGTCTCCTGCCTCCAGACTCGCCTAGCCTCAAATCTCCTGCCAAGCCTCGCCTCGTCTCCTGCCTCCAGCCTCCTGCCAAGTCTCGCCTCAAGTCTCCAGCCTCCAGCCTCCTGCCAAGCCTCGCCTCAAGTCTCCAGCCTCCAGCCTCCTGCCAAGCCTCGCCTCAAGTCTCCTGCCTCCGGCCTCCAGCCTCGCCTCGTCTCAAGTCTCCGGCCTCCAGCCTCCAGCCTCGACTCAATTCTCCTGCCTCCAGCCTCGCCTCGCATCAAGTCTCCTGCCACCAGCCTCGCCTCAATTCTCCTGCCTCCAGCCTCCAGCCTCGCCTCACCTCAAATCTCCTGCCTCCAGCCTCACCTCGCCTGAAGTCTCCTGCCTCCAGCCTCCAGCCTCGTCTCACCTCAAGTCTCCTGCCTCCGGCCTCCTGCCAAGCCTTGTCTCAAGTCTCCTGCCTCCAGCCTCGCCTCGTCTCAGGTCTCCTGCCTCCAGCCTCCAGCCTCTCCTCAATTCTCCTTCCTCCGGCCTCCTGCCAAGCCTCGCCTCGTCTCCTGCCTCCAGCCTCCTGCCAAGCCTCGCCTCGTCTCCTGCCTCCAGCCTCCTGCCAAGCCTTACCTCATCTCCTGCCAAGCCTTGTCTCATCTCCTGCCTCCAGCCTCCTGCCAAGCCTCGCCTCATCTCCTGCCTCCAGCCTCCTGCCAAGCCTTGCCTCGTCTCCTTCCTCCAGCCTCCTGCCAAGCCTCGCCTCAAGTCTCCTGCCTCCAGCCTCCTGCCAAGCCTCGCCTCAAGTCTCCAGCCTCCAGCCTCCTGCCAAGCCTCGCCTCAGGTCTCCTGCCTCCATCCTCCTGCCAAGCCTTGCCTCAAGTCTCCTGCCTCCAGCCTCGCCACGTCTCAAGTCTCCTGCCACTAGCCTCACCTCGCCTCAAATCTCCTGCCTCTCACCTCGCCTCGTCTCCTGCCTCCAGCCTCCTGCCAAGCCTCGTCTCAAGTCTCCAGCCTCCAGCCTCCTGCCAAGCCTCGCCTCGTCTCCTGCCTCCAGCCTCCTGCCAAGCCTTGCCTCATCTCCTGCCAAGCCTTGTCTCATCTCCTGCCTCCAGCCTCCTGCCAAGCCTCGCCTCATCTCCTGCCTCCAGCCTCCTGCCAAGCCTCGCCTCGTCTCCTGCCTCCAGCCTCCTGCCAAGCCTCGCCTCGTCTCCTGCCTCCAGTCTCCTGCCAAGCCTCGCCTCATCTCCTGCCTCCAGCCTCCTGCCAAGCCTTGCCTCAAGTCTCCTGCCTCCAGCCTCCTGCCAAGCGTCGCCTCAAGTCTCCAGCCTCCAGCCTCCTGCCAAGCCTCGCCTCAAGTCTCCAGCCTCCAGCCTCGCCTCATCTCATGTCTCCTGCCTCCAGCCTCCAGCCTCGCCTCAATTCTCCTTCCTCCAGCCTCCTGCCAAGCCTCGCCTCATCTCCTGCCTCCAGCCTCCTGCCAAGCCTCGCCTCGTCTCCTGCCTCCAGCCTCTTGCCAAGCCTTGCCTCATCTCCTGCCAAGCCTTGTCTCATCTCCCGCCTCCAGCCTCCTGCCAAGCCTCGCCTCATCTCCTACCTCCAGCCTCCTGCTAAGCCTCGCCTCGTCTCCTGCCTCCAGCCTCCTGCCAAGCCTCGCCTCAAGTCACCAGCCTCCAGCCTCCTGCCAAGCCTCGCCTCAGGTCTCCTGCCTCCGTCCTCCTGCCAAGCCTTGCCTCAAGTCTCCTGCCTCCAGCCTCGTCTCGTCTCAAGTCTCCAGCCTCCAGCCTCGCCTCAATTCTCCTGCCTCCAGCCTCCTGCCAAGCCTCGCCTCGTCTTCTGCCTCCAGCCTCCTGCCAAGCCTCGCCTCGTCTCCTGCCTCCAGCCTCCTGCCAAGCCTTGCCTCATCTCCTGCCAAGCCTTGTCTCATCTCCAGCCTCCAGCCTCCTGCCAAGCCTCGCCTCATCTCCTGCCAAGCCTTGTCTCATCTCCTGCCTCCAGCCTCCTGCCCAGCCTCGCCTCAAGTCTCCTGCCTCCAGCCTCCAGCCTCGCCTCGCCTCAAGTCTCCTGCCTCCTGCCTCCAGTCTCACATCGCAAGTCTCCTGCCTCCAGCCTCCAGCCTCACCTCGCCTCGTCTTCTGCCTCCAGTCTCACCTCACCTCAAGTCTCCTTCCTCCAGCCTCCAGCCTCGCCTCGCCACAAGTCTGCCTCCAGCCTACAGCCTCGCTTCGCCTCAAGTCTCCTACCTCCAGCCTCCAGCCTCACCTCGCTTGAAGTCTCGTGCCTGCGGCCTCCAGCCTCACCTCGCCTCAAGTCTTCTGCCTCCAGCCTCGCCTCGTCTCAGGTCTCCTGCCTCCAGCCTCGCCTCAATTCTCCTACCTCCAGCCTCGCCTCGCCACAAGTCTCCTGCCTCCAGCCTCCAGCCTCGCCTCACCTCAAATCTCCTGCCTCCAGCCTCACCTCGCCTCAAGTCTCCTGCCTCCAGCCTCCAGCCTCGCCTCGCCTCAAGTCTCCTGCCTCCAGCCTCACCTCGCATCAAGTCTCCTGCCTCCAGCCTCCAGTCTCGCCTCGCCACATCTCCTGCCTCCAGCCTCCTGCCAAGCCTCGCCTCGTCTCCTGCCTCCAGCCTCCTGCCAAGCCTCGCCTCGTCTCCTGCCTCCAGCCTCCTGCCAAGCCTCGCCTCATCTCCTGCCTCCAGCCTCCTGCCAAGCCTCGCCTGAAGTCTCCAGTCTCCAGCCTCCTGCCAAGCCTCGCCTCAAGTCTCCTGCCTCTGGCCTCCAGCCTCGCCTCGTCTCAAGTCTCCTGCCTCCAGCCTCCAGCCTCGCCTCAATTCTCCTGCCTCCAGCCTCGCCTCGCCTCAAGTCTCCTGCCTCCAGCCTCGCCTCAATTCTCCTGACTCCAGCCTCGCCTCACCACAAGTCTCCTGCCTCCAGCCTCGCCTCACCTCAACTCTCCTGCCTCCAGCCTCACCTCACCTCAAGTCTCCTGCCTCCAGCCTCGCCTCGCCTCAGGCCTCCGGCCTCCAGCCTCACCTCGCCTCAAGTCTCCTGCCTCCGGCCTCCAGCCTCGCCTCAATTCTCCTGCCTCAAGCCTCCTGCCAAGCCTCGCCTCGTCTCCTGCCTCCAGCCTCCTGCCAAGCCTCACCTCGTCTCCTGCCTCCAGCCTCCTGCCAAGCCTTGCCTCATCTCCTGCCAAGCCTTGTCTCATCTCCTGCCTCCAGCCTCCTGCCAAGCCTCGCCTCAAGTCTCCTGCCTCCAGCCTCCAGCCTCGCCTCACCTCAAGTCTCCTGCCTCCTGCCTCCAGTCTCACATCGCAAGTCTCCTGCCTCCAGCCTCCAGCCTCACCTCGCCTCGTCTTCTGCCTCCAGCCTCACCTCACCTCAAGTCTCCTGCCTCCAGCCTCCAGCCTCGCCTCAATTCTCCTGCCTCCAGCCTCCTGCCAAGCCTCGCCTCGTCTTCTGCCTCCAGCCTCCTGCCAAGCCTCGCCTCGTCTCCTGCCTCCAGCCTCCTGCCAAGCCTTGCCTCATCTCCTGCCAAGCCTTGTCTCATCTCGAGCCTCCAGCCGCCTGCCAAGCCTCGCCTCACGTCTCCTGCCTCCAGCCTCCAGCCTCACATTGCAAGTCTCCTGCCTCCAGCCTCCAGCCTCACCTCGCCTCGTCTTCTGCCTCCAGTCTCACCTCACCTCAAGTCTCCTGCCTCCAGCCTCCAGCCTCGCCTCGCCACAAGTCTGCCTCCAGCCTCCAGCCTCGCCTCGCCTCAAGTCTCCTGCCTCCAGCCTCCAGCCTCACCTCGCTTGAAGTCTCGTGCCTGCGGCCTCCAGCCTCACCTCGCCTCAAGTCTCCTGCCTCCAGCCTCGCCTCGTCTCAGGTCTCCTGCCTCCAGCCTCGCCTCAATTCTCCTGCCTCCAGCCTCGCCTCGCCACAAGTCTCCTGCCTCCAGCCTCCAGCCTCGCCTCACCTCAAATCTCCTGCCTCCAGCCTCACCTCGCCTCAAGTCTCCTGCCTCCAGCCTCCAGCCTCGCCTCGCCTCAAGTCTCCTGCCTCCAGCCTCACCTCGCATCAAGTCTCCTGCCTCCAGCCTCCAGTCTCGCCTCGCCACATCTCCTGCCTCCAGCCTCCTGCCAAGCCTCACCTCAAGTCTCCTACCTCTAGCCTCCTGCCAAGCCTAACCTTGTCTCCTGCCTCTAGCCTCCTGCCAAGCCTCGCCTCAAGCCTCCTGCCTCCAGCCTCCTGCCAAGCCTCGCCTCAAGTATCCTACCTCTAGCCTCCTGCCAAGCCTAACCTTGTCTCCTGCCTCTAGCCTCCTGCCAAGCCTCGCCTCAAGCCTCCTGCCTCCAGCCTCCTGCCAAGCCTCGCCTCATCTCCAGCCTCCAGCCTCCTGCCAAGCCTCGCCTCATCTCCTGCCTCCAGCCTCCTGCCAAGCCTCGCCTCAAGTCTCCAGCCTCCAGCCTTGCCTCGCCTCAAGTCTCCTGCCTCCTGCCTCCAGGCTCACATCGCAAATCTCCTGCCTCCAGCCTCCAGCCTTGCCTCACCTCAAGTCTCCTGCCTCCAGCCTCCAGCCTCACCTCGCCTCAAGTCTCCTGCCTCCAGCCTCACCTCGACACAAGTCTCCTGCCTCCAGCCTCGCCTCGCCTCGTCTCCTGCCTCCAGCCTCGCCTCGCCTCAAGTCTCCTGCCCCCAGCCTCGCCTCGCCTCAAGTCTCCTGCCTCCAGCCTCCAGCCTTGCCTCGCCACAAGTCTCCTGCCTCCAGCCTCCTGCCAAGCCTCGCCTCATCTCCTGCCTCCAGCCTCCTGCCAAGCCTCGCCTCGTCTCCTGCCTCCAGCCTCCTGCCAAGCCTCGCCTCAGGTCTCCAGTCTCCAGCCTCCTGCCAAGCCTCGCCTCAAGTCTCCTGCCTCTGGCCTCCAGCCTCGCCTCGTCTCAAGTCTCCTGCCTCCAGTCTCCAGCCTCGCCTCAATTCTCCTGCCTCCAGCCTCGCCTCGCCTCAAGTCTCCTGCATCCAGCCTCGCCTCAATTCTCCTGACTCCAGCCTCGCCTCACCACAAGTCTCCTGCCTCCAGCCTCACCTCGCCTCAGGCCTCCGGCCTCCAGCCTCACCTCGCCTCAAGTCTCCTGCCTCCGGCCTCCAGCCTCGCCTCAATTCTCCTGCCTCCAGCCTCCTGCCAAGCCTCACCTCGTCTCCTGCCTCCAGCCTCCTGCCAAGCCTTGCCTCGTCTCCTGCCAAGCCTTGTCTCATCTCCTGCCTCCAGCCTCCTGCCAAGCCTTGCCTCATCTCCTGCCAAGCCTTGTCTCATCTCCTGCCTCCAGCCTCCTGCCAAGCCTCACCTCGTCTCCTGCCTCCAGCCTCCTGCCAAGCCTTGCCTCATCTCCTGCCAAGCCTTGTCTCATCTCCTGCCTCCAGCCTCCTGCCAAGCCTTGCCTCATCTCCTGCCAAGCCTTGTCTCATCTCCTGCCTCCAGCCTCCTGCCAAGCCTCGCCTCAAGTCTCCTGCCTCCAGCCTCCAGCCTCACCTCGCCTCAAGTCTCCTGCCTCCTGCCTCCAGTCTCACATCGCAAGTCTCCTGCCTCCAGCCTCCAGCCTCACCTCGCCTCGTCTTCTGCCTCCAGCCTCACCTCACCTCAAGTCTCCTGCCTCCAGCCTCCAGCCTCGCCTCAATTCTCCTGCCTCCAGCCTCGTCTCGCCTCAAGTCTCCTGCCTCCAGCCTCGCCTCAATTCTCCTGCCTCCAGCCTCGCCTCGCCACGTCTCCTGCCTCCAGCCTCGCCTCACCTCAAATCTCCTGCCTCCAGCCTCACCTCGTCTCAAGTCTCCTGCCTCCAGCCTCCAGCCCCGCCTCGACTCAGGCCTCCGGCCTCCAGCCTCGCCTCGCCTCAAGTCTCCTGCCTCCAGCCTAGCCTCGTCTCAAGTCTCCTGCCTCCAGCCTCCAGCCTCGCCTCAATTCTCCTGCCTCCAGCCTCCTGCCAAGCCTCGCCTCGTCTCCTGCCTCCAGCCTCCTGCCAAGCCTCGCCTCGTCTCCTGCCTCCAGCCTCCATCCAAGCCTTGCCTCATCTCCTGCCAAGCCTTGTCTCATCTCCAGCCTCCAGCCTCCTGCCAAGCCTCGCCTCACGTCTCCTGCCTCCAGCCTCCAGCCTCACATCGCAAGTCTCCTGCCTCCAGCCTCCAGCCTCACCTTGCCTCGTCTTCTGCCTCCAGTCTCACCTCACCTCAAGTCTGCTGCCTCCAGCCTCCAGCCTCGCCTCACCACAAGTCTGCCTCCAGCCTCCAGCCTCGCCTCGCCTCAAGTCTCCTGCCTCCAGCCTCCAGCCTCACCTCGCTTGAAGTCTCGTGCCTGCGGCCTCCAGCCTCACCTCGCCTCAAGTCTCCTGCCTCCAGCCTCGCCTCGTCTCGGGTCTCCTGCCTCCAGCCTCCTGCCAAGCCTCGCCTCATCTCCTGCCTCCAGCCTCCTGCCAAGCCTCGCCTCGTCTCCTGCCTCCAGCCTCCTGCCAAGCCTCGCCTCAAGTCTCCTGCCTCCAGCCTCCTGCCAAGCCTCGCCTCAAGTCTCCAGCCTCCAGCCTCGCCTCGTCTCAAGTCTCCTGCCTCCAGCCTTGCCTCGCCTCAAATCTCCTGCTTCTCACCTCGCCTCGTCTCCTGTCTCCAGCCTCCTGCCAAGCCTCTCCTCAAGTCTCCAGCCTCCAGCCTCCTGCCAAGCCTCGCCTCAAGTCTCCAGCCTCCAGCCTCCTGCCAAGCCTCGCCTCAAGTCTCCTGCCTCCGGCCTCCAGCCTCGCCTTGTCTCAAGTCTCCTGCCTCCAGCCTCCAGCCTCGCCTCAATTCTCCTGCCTCCAGCCTCACCTCGCCTCAAGTCTCCTGCCTCCAGCCTCGCCTCAATTCTCCTGCCTCCAGCCTCACCTCGCCACAAGTCTCCTGCCTCCAGCCTCCAGCCTCGCCTCACCTCAAATATCATGCCTCCAGCCTCACCTCGCCTCAAGTCTCCTGCCTCCAGCCTCCAGCCTCGCCTCACCTCAAGTCTCCTGCCTCCAGCCTCACCTCGCATCAAGTCTCCTGCCTCCAGCCTCCAGTCTCGCCTCGCCACGTCTCCTGCCTCCAGCCTCCTGCCAAGCCTCGCCTCAAGTCTCCTACCTCTAGCCTCCTGCCAAGCCTAACCTTGTCTCCTGCCTCTAGCCTCCTGCCAAGCCTCGCCTCAAGCCTCCTGCCTCCAGCCTCCTGCCAAGCCTCGCCTCAAGTATCCTACCTCTAGCCTCCTGCCAAGCTTAACCTTGTCTCCTGCCTCTAGCCTCCTGCCAAGCCTCGCCTCAAGCCTCCTGCCTCCAGCCTCCTGCCAAGCCTCACCTCAAGTCTCCTGCCTCCAACCTCCTGCCAAGCCTCGCCTCATCTCCTGCCTCCAGCCTCCTGCCAAGCCTCGCCTCATCTCCTGCCTCCAGCCTCCTGCCAAGCCTCGCCTCAAGTCTCCAGCCTCCAGCCTTGCCTCGCCTCAAGTCTCCTGCCTCCTGCCTCCAGGCTCACATCGCAAATCTCCTGCCTCCAGCCTCCAGCCTTGCCTCACCTCAAGTCTCCTGCCTCCAGCCTCCAGCCTCACCTCGCCTCAAGTCTCCTGCCTCCAGCCTCACCTCGCAACAAGTCTCCTGCCTCCAGCCTCGCCTCGCCTCAAGTCTCCTGCCTCCAGCCTCACCTCGACACAAGTCTCCTGCCTCCAGCCTCGCCTCGCCTCAAGTCTCCTACCCCCAGCCTCTCCTCGCCTCAAGTCTCCTGCCCCCAGCCTCGCCTCGCCTCAAGTCTCCTGCCTCCAGCCTCCTGCCAAGCCTCGCCTCATCTCCTGCCTCCAGCCTCCTGCCAAGCCTCGCCTCGTCTCCTGCCTCCAGCCTCCTGCCAAGCCTCGCCTCGTCTCCTGCCTCCAGCCTCCTGCCAAGCCTCGCCTCGTCTCCTGCCTCCAGCCTCCTGCCAAGCCTCGTCTCGTCTCCTGCCTCCAGCCTCCTGCCAAGCCTCGCCTCATCTCCTGCCTCCAGCCTCCTGCCAAGCCTCGCCTCAAGTCTCCTGCCTCCAGCCTCCTGCCAAGCCTCGCCTCAAGTCTCCTGCCTCCGGCCTCCAGCCTCACCTCGTCTCAATTCTCCTGCCTCCAGCCTCCAGCCTCGCCTCAATTCTCCTGCCTCCAGCCTCGCCTCGCCTCAAGTCTCCTGCCTCCAGCCTCGCCTCAATTCTCCTGCCTCCAGCCTCGCCTCACCACAAGTCTCCTGCCTCCAGCCTCGCCTCACCTCAAATCTCCTGCCTCCAGCCTCACCTCGCCTCAAGTCTCCTGCCTCCAGCCTCGCCTCGCCACAGGCCTCTGCCCTCCAGCCTCGCCTCGCCTCAAGTCTCCTGCCTCCAGCCTCCAGCCTCGCCTCAATTCTCCTGCCTCCAGCCTCCTGCCAAGCCTCGCCTCGTCTCCTGCCTCCAGCCTCCTGCCAAGCCTCACCACGTCTCCTGCCTCCAGCCTCCTGCCAAGCCTTGCCTCATCTCCTGCCAAGCCTTGTCTCATCTCCTGCCTCCAGCCTCCTGCCAAGCCTCGCCTCAAGTCTCCTGCCTCCTGCCTCCAGTCTCACATCGCAAGTCTCCTGCCTCCAGCCTCCAGCCTCACCTCGCCTCATCTTCTGCCTCCAGCCTCACCTCACTTCAAGTCTCCTGCCTCCAGCCTCCAGCCTCGCCTCACCTCACCTCAAGTCTCCTGCCTCCAGCCTACTGCCAAGCCTCACCTCGTCTCCTGCCTCCAGCCTCCTGCCAAGCCTTGCCTCATCTCCTGCCAAGCCTTGTCTCATCTCCTGCCTCCAGCCTCCTGCCAAGCCTCGCCTCAAGTCTCCTGCCTCCAGCCTCCAGCCTCGCCTCGCCTCAAGTCTCCTGCCTCCTGCCTCCAGCCTCACGTCGCAAGTCTCCTGCCTCCAGCCTCCAGCCTCACCTCGCCTCGTCTTCTGCCTCCAGCCTCACCTCACCTCAAGTCTCCTGCCTCCAGCCTCCAGCCTCGCCTCGCCTCGCCTCAATTCTCCTGCCTCCAGCCTCCTACCAAG
The DNA here is from genome assembly GCF_963921235.1 of Mobula hypostoma. Taxonomy (NCBI): domain Eukaryota; kingdom Metazoa; phylum Chordata; class Chondrichthyes; order Myliobatiformes; family Myliobatidae; genus Mobula; species Mobula hypostoma. The sequence goes on along the minus strand of NC_086102.1, from coordinate 118,283,609 downwards.
CCTCGCCTCGTCTCCTGCCTCCAGCCTCCTGCCAAGCCTCGCCTCGTCTCCTGCCTCCAGCCTCCTGCCAAGCCTTGCCTCATCTCCTGCGAAGCCTTGTCTCATCTCCTGCCTCCAGCCTCCTGCCAAGCCTCGCCTCATCTCCTGCCTCCAGCCTCCTGCCAAGCCTCGCCTCATCTCCTGCCTCCAGCCTCCTGCCAAGCCTCGCCTCGTCTCCTGCCTCCAGCCTCCTGCCAAGCCTCGTCTCAAGTCTCCTGCCTCCAGCCTCCTGCCAAGCCTCACCTCAAGTCTCCAGCCTCCAGCCTCCTGCCAAGCCTCGCCTCAGGTCTCCTGCCTCCGTCCTCCTGCCAAGCCTTGCCTCAAGTCTCCTGCCTCCAGCCTCGCCTCGTCTCAAGTCTCCTGCCTCCAGCCTCGCCTCGCCTCAAATCTCCTGCCAAGCCTCGCCTCGTCTCCTGCCTCCAGCCTCCTGCCAAGACTCGCCTCAAGTCTCCAGCCTCCAGCCTCCTGCCAAGCCTCGCCTCAAGTCTCCAGCCTCCAGCCTCCTGCCAAGCCTCGCCTCAAGTCTCCTGCCTCCGGCCTCCAGCTTCGCCTCATCTCAAGTCTCCTGCCTCCAGCCTCCAGCCTCGCCTCACCTCAAGTCTCCTGCCTCCGGCCTCCTGCCAAGCCTTGTCTCAAGTCTCCTGCCTCCAGCCTCACCTCGTCTCAGGTCTCCTGCCTACAGCCTCCAGCCTCGCCTCAATTCTCCTTCCTCCAGCCTCCTGCCAAGCCTCGCCTCGTCTCCTGCCTCCAGTCTCCTGCCAAGCCTCGCCTCGTCTCCTGCCTCCAGCCTCCTGCCAAGCCTCGCCTCGTCTCCTGCCTCCAGCCTCCTGCCAAGCCTTGCCTCATCTCCTGCCAAGCCTTGTCTCATCACCTGCCTCCAGCCTCCTGCCAAGCCTCGCCTCATCTCCTGCCTCCAGCCTCCTGCCAAGCCTCGCCTCGTCTCCTGCCTCCAGCCTCCTGCCAAGCCTCGCCTCAAGTCTCCTGCCTCCAGCCTCCTGCCATGCCTCGCCTCAAGTCTCCAGCCTCCAGCCTCCTGCCAAGCCTCGCCTCAGGTCTCCTGCCTCCGTCCTCCTGCCAAGCCTTGCCTCAAGTCTCCTGCCTCCAGCCTCGCCTCGTCTCAAGTCTCCTGCCTCCAGCCTCGCCTCGCCTCAAATCTCCTGCCTCTCACCTCGCCTCGTCTCCTGCCTCCAGCCTCCTGCCAAGCCTCGCCTCAAGTCTCCAGCCTCCAGCCTCCTGCCAAGCCTCGCCTCGTCTCCTGCCTCCAGCTTCCTGCCAAGCCTTGCCTCATCTCCTGCCAAGCCTTGTCTCATCTCCTGCCTCCAGCCTCCTGCCAAACCTCGCTTCCTCTCCTGCCTCCAGCCTCCTGCCAAGCCTTGCCTCATCTCCTGCCAAGCCTTGTCTCATCTCCTGCCTCCAGCCTCCTGCCAAGCCTCGCCTCATCTCCTGCCTCCAGCCTCCTGCCAAGCCTCGCCTCATCTCCTGCCTCCAGCCTCCTGCCAAGCCTCGCCTCAAGTCTCCTGCCTCCAGCCTCCTGCCAAGCCTCGCCTCAAGTCTCCAGCCTCCAGCCTCCTGCCAAGCCTCGCCTCAAGTCTCTAGCCTCCAGCCTCGCCTCGTCTCAGGTCTCCTGCCTCCAGCTTCCAGCCTCACCTCAATTCTCCTTCCTCCAGCCTCCTGGCAAGCCTCGCCTCGTCTCCTGCCTCCAGACTCCTGCCAAGCCTCGCCTCGTCTCCTGCCTCCAGCCTCTTGCCAAGCCTTGCCTCATCTCCTGCCAAGCCTTGTCTCATCTCCTGCCTCCAGCCTCCTGCCAAGCCTCGCCTCATCTCCTGCCTCCAGCCTCCTGCCAAGCCTCGCCTCAGGTCTCCTGCCTCTGTCCTCCTGCCAAGCCTTGCCTCAAGTCTCCTGCCTCCAGCCTCGCCTCGTCTCAAGTCTCCTGCCTCCAGACTCGCCTAGCCTCAAATCTCCTGCCAAGCCTCGCCTCGTCTCCTGCCTCCAGCCTCCTGCCAAGCCTCGCCTCAAGTCTCCAGCCTCCAGCCTCCTGCCAAGCCTCGCCTCAAGTCTCCAGCCTCCAGCCTCCTGCCAAGCCTCGCCTCAAGTCTCCTGCCTCCGGCCTCCAGCCTCGCCTCGTCTCAAGTCTCCGGCCTCCAGCCTCCAGCCTCGACTCAATTCTCCTGCCTCCAGCCTCGCCTCGCATCAAGTCTCCTGCCACCAGCCTCGCCTCAATTCTCCTGCCTCCAGCCTCGCCTCAATTCTCCTGCCTCCAGCCTCGCCTCGCCACAAGTCTCCTGCCTCCAGCCTCCAGCCTCACCTCACCTCAAATCTCCTGCCTCCAGCCTCACCTCGCCTCAAGTCTCCTGCCTCCAGCCTCCAGCCTCGCCTCACCTCAAGTCTCCTGCCTCCGGCCTCCTGCCAAGCCTTGTCTCAAGTCTCCTGCCTCCAGACTCGCCTCGTCTCAGGTCTCCCGCCTCCAGCCTCCAGCCTCGCCTCAATTCTCCTTCCTCCACCCTCCTGCCAAGCCTCGCCTCGTCTCCTGCCTCCAGCCTCCTGCCAAGCCTCGCCTCAAGTCTCCAGCCTCCAGCCTCCTGCCAAGCCTTGTCTCAAGTCTCCTGCCTCCAGCCTCGCCTCGTCTCAGGTCTCCTTCCTCCAGCCACCTGCCAAGCCTCGCCTCGTCTCCTGCCTCCAGCCTCCTGCCAAGCCTCGCCTCGTCTCCTGCCTCCAGCCTCCTGCCAAGCCTCGCCTCATCTCCTGCCTCCAGCCTCCTGCCAAGCCTTGCCTCAAGTCTCCTGCCTCCAGCCTCCTGCCAAGCCTCGCCTCAAGTCTCCTGCCTCCGGCCTCCAGCCTCGCCTCGTCTCAAGTCTCCGGCCTCCAGCCTCCAGCCTCGCCTCAATTCTCCTGCCTCCTGCCAAGCCTCGCCTCAAGTCTCCAGCCTCCAGCCTCCTGCCAAGCCTCACCTCAAGTCTCCTGCCTCCGGCCTCCTGCCAAGCCTTGTCTCAAGTCTCCTGCCTCCAGCCTCGCCTCGTCTCAGGTCTCCTGCCTCCAGCCTCCAGCCTCGCCTCAATTCTCCTTCCTCCAGCCTCCTGCCAAGCCTCGCCTCGTCTCCTGCCTCCAGCCTCCTGCCAAGCCTCGCCTCGTCTCCTGCCTCCAGCCTCCTGCCAAGCCTCGCCTCATCTCCTGCCTCCAGCCTCCTGCCAAGCCTTGCCTCAAGTCTCCTGCCTCCAGCCTCCTGCCAAGCGTCGCCTCAAGTCTCCAGCCTCCAGCCTCCTGCCAAGCCTCGCCTCAAGTCTCCAGCCTCCAGCCTCGCCTCGTCTCATGTCTCCTGCCTCCAGCCTCCAGCCTCGCCTCAATTCTCCTTCCTCCAGCCTCCTGCCAAGCCTCGCCTCATCTCCTGCCTCCAGCCTCCTGCCAAGCCTCGCCTCGTCTCCTGCCTCCAGCCTCTTGCCAAGCCTTGCCTCATCTCCTGCCAAGCCTTGTCTCATCTCCTGCCTCCAGCCTCCTGCCAAGCCTCGCCTCATCTCCTGCCTCCAGCCTCCTGCTAAGCCTCGCCTCGTCTCCTGCCTCCAGCCTCCTGCCAAGCCTCGCCTCAAGTCACCAGCCTCCAGCCTCCTGCCAAGCCTCGCCTCAGGTCTCCTGCCTCCGTCCTCCTGCCAAGCCTTGCCTCAAGTCTCCTGCCTCCAGCCTCGCCTCGTCTCAAGTCTCCTGCCTCCAGCCTCGCCTCGCATCAAATCTCCTGCCAAGCCTCGCCTCGTCTCCTGCCTCCAGCCTCCTGCCAAGCCTCGCCTCAAGTCTCCAGCCTCCAGCCTCCTGCCAAGCCTCGCCTCAAGTCTCCAGCCTCCAGCATCCTGCCAAGCCTCGCCTCAAGTCTCCTGCCTCCGGCCTCCAGCCTCGCCTCGTCTCAAGTCTCCGGCCTCCAGCCTCCAGCCTCGCCTCAATTCTCCTGCCTCCAGCCTCGCCTCGCCTCAAGTCTCCTGCCTCCAGCCTCGCCTCAATTCTCCTGCCTCCTGCCAAGCCTCGCCTCAAGTCTCCAGCCTCCAGCCTCCTGCCAAGCCTCGCCTCAAGTCTCCTGCCAAGCCTTGTCTCAAGTCTCCTGCCTCCAGCCTCGCCTCGTCTCAGGTCTCCTGCCTCCAGCCTCCAGCCTCGCCTCAATTCTCCTTCCTCCAGCCTCCTGCCAAGCCTCGCCTCGTCTCCTGCCTCCAGCCTCCTGCCAAGCCTCGCCTCGTCTCCTGCCTCCAGCCTCCTGCCAAGCCTCGCCTCATCTCCTGCCTCCAGCCTCCTGCCAAGCCTTGCCTCAAGTCTCCTGCCTCCAGCCTCCTGCCAAGCGTCGCCTCAAGTCTCCAGCCTCCAGCCTCCTGCCAAGCCTCGCCTCAAGTCTCCAGCCTCCAGCCTCGCCTCGTCTCATGTCTCCTGCCTCCAGCCTCCAGCCTCGCCTCAATTCTCCTTCCTCCAGCCTCCTGCCAAGCCTCGCCTCATCTCCTGCCTCCAGCCTCCTGCCAAGCCTCGCCTCGTCTCCTGCCTCCAGCCTCTTGCCAAGCCTTGCCTCATCTCCTGCCAAGCCTTGTCTCATCTCCTGCCTCCAGCCTCCTGCCAAGCCTCGCCTCATCTCCTGCCTCCAGCCTCCTGCTAAGCCTCGCCTCGTCTCCTGCCTCCAGCCTCCTGCCAAGCCTCGCCTCAAGTCACCAGCCTCCAGCCTCCTGCCAAGCCTCGCCTCAGGTCTCCTGCCTCCGTCCTCCTGCCAAGCCTTGCCTCAAGTCTCCTGCCTCCAGCCTCGCCTCGTCTCAAGTCTCCTGCCTCCAGCCTCGCCTCGCATCAAATCTCCTGCCAAGCCTCGCCTCGTCTCCTGCCTCCAGCCTCCTGCCAAGCCTCGCCTCAAGTCTCCAGCCTTCAGCCTCCTGCCAAGCCTCGCCTCAAGTCTCCAGCCTCCAGCATCCTGCCAAGCCTCACCTCAATTCTCCTGCCTCCGGCCTCCAGCCTCGCCTCGTCTCAAGTCTCCGGCCTCCAGCCTCCAGCCTCGCCTCAATTCTCCTGCCTCCAGCCTCGCCTCGCCTCAAGTGTCCTGCCTCCAGCCTCGCCTCAATTCTCCTGCCTCCAGCCTCGCCTCGCTACAAGTCTCCTGCCTCCAGCCTCCAGCCTCGCCTCACCTCAATTCTCCTGCCTCCAGCCTCACCTCGCCTCAAGTCTCCTGCCTCCAGCCTCGCCTCAATTCTCCTGCCTCCAGCCTCGCCTCGCTACAAGTCTCCTGCCTCCAGCCTCCAGCCTCGCCTCACCTCAATTCTCCTGCCTCCAGCCTCACCTCGCCTCAAGTCTCCTGCCTCCGGCCTCCTGCCAAGCCTTGTCTCAAGTCTCCTGCCTCCAGCCTCGCCTCGTCTCAAGTCTCCGGCCTCCAGCCTCCAGCCTCGCCTCAATTCTCCTGCCTCCAGCCTCGCCTTGCCTCAAGTCTCCTGCCTCCAGCCTCACCTCAATTCTCCTGCCTCCAGCCTCGCCTCGCCACAAGTCTCCTGCCTCCAGCCTCCAGCCTCGCCTCACCTCAAATCTCCTGCCTCCAGCCTCACCTCGCCTCAAGTCTCCTGCCTCCAGCCTCCAGCCTCGTCTCACCTCAAGTCTCCTGCCTCCGGCCTCCTGCCAAGCCTTGTCTCAAGTCTCCTGCCTCCAGCCTCGCCTCGTCTCAGGTCTCCTGCCTCCAGCCTCCAGCCTCTCCTCAATTCTCCTTCCTCCGGCCTCCTGCCAAGCCTCGCCTCGTCTCCTGCCTCCAGCCTCCTGCCAAGCCTCGCCTCGTCTCCTGCCTCCAGCCTCCTGCCAAGCCTTGCCTCATCTCCTGCCAAGCCTTGTCTCATCTCCTGCCTCCAGCCTCCTGCCAAGCCTCGCCTCATCTCCTGCCTGCAGCCTCCTGCCAAGCCTTGCCTCGTCTCCTTCCTCCAGCCTCCTGCCAAGCCTCGCCTCAAGTCTCCTGCCTCCAGCCTCCTGCCAAGCCTCGCCTCAAGTCTCCAGCCTCCAGCCTCCTGCCAAGCCTCGCCTCAAGTCTCCAGCCTCCAGCCTCCTGCCAAGCCTTGTCTCAAGTCTCCTGCCTCCAGCCTCGCCTCGTCTCAGGTCTCCTGCCTCCAGCCTCCAGCCTCGCCTCAATTCTCCTTCCTCCAGCCTCCTGCCAAGCCTCGCCTCGTCTCCTGCCTCCAGCGTCCTGCCAAGCCTCGCCTCGTCTCCTGCCTCCAGCCTCCTGCCAAGCCTCACCTCATCTCCTGCCTCCAGCCTCCTGCCAAGCCTTGCCTCAAGTCTCCTGCCTCCAGCCTCCTGCCAAGCGTCGCCTCAAGTCTCCAGCCTCCAGCCTCCTGCCAAGCCTCGCCTCAAGTCTCCAGCCTCCAGCCTCGCCTCGTCTCATGTCTCCTGCCTCCAGCCTCCAGCCTTGCCTCAATTCTCCTTCCTCCAGCCTCCTGCCAAGCCTCGCCTCATCTCCTGCCTCCAGCCTCCTGCCAAGCCTCGCCTCGTCTCCTGCCTCCAGCCTCTTGCCAAGCCTTGCCTCATCTCCTGCCAAGCCTTGTCTCATCTCCTGCCTCCAGCCTCCTGCCAAGCCTCGCCTCATCTCCTGCCTCCAGCCTCCTGCTAAGCCTCGCCTCGTCTCCTGCCTCCAGCCTCCTGCCAAGCCTCGCCTCAAGTCACCAGCCTCCAGCCTCCTGCCAAGCCTCGCCTCAGGTCTCCTGCCTCCGTCCTCCTGCCAAGCCTTGCCTCAAGTCTCCTGCCTCCAGCCTCGCCTCGTCTCAAGTCTCCTGCCTCCAGCCTCGCCTCGCATCAAATCTCCTGCCAAGCCTCGCCTCGTCTCCTGCCTCCAGCCTCCTGCCAAGCCTCGCCTCAAGTCTCCAGCCTCCAGCCTCCGGCCAAGCCTCGCCTCAAGTCTCCAGCCTCCAGCATCCTGCCAAGCCTCGCCTCAAGTCTCCTGCCTCCGGCCTCCAGCCTCGCCTCGTCTCAAGTCTCCGGCCTCCAGCCTCCAGCCTCGCCTCAATTCTCCTGCCTCCAGCCTCGCCTCGCCTCAAGTCTCCTGCCTCCAGCCTCGCCTCAATTCTCCTGCTTCCTGCCAAGCCTCGCCTCAAGTCTCCAGCCTCCAGCCTCCTGCCAAGCCTCACCTCAAGTCTCCTGCCTCCGGCCTCCTGCCAAGCCTTGTCTCAAGTCTCCTGCCTCCAGCCTCGCCTCGTCTCAGGTCTCCTGCCTCCAGCCTCCAGCCTCGCCTCAATTCTCCTTCCTCCAGCCTCCTGCCACGCCTCGCCTCGTCTCCTGCCTCCAGCCTCCTGCCAAGCCTCGCCTCGTCTCCTGCCTCCAGCCTCCTGCCAAGCCTCGCCTCATCTCCTGCCTCCAGCCTCCTGCCAAGCCTTGCCTCAAGTCTCCTGCCTCCAGCCTCCTGCCAAGCGTCGCCTCAAGTCTCCAGCCTCCAGCCTCCTGCCAAGCCTCGCCTCAAGACTCCAGCCTCCAGCCTCGCCTCGTCTCATGTCTCCTGCCTCCAGCCTCCAGCCTCGCCTCAATTCTCCTTCCTCCAGCCTCCTGCCAAGCCTCGCCTCATCTCCTGCCTCCAGCCTCCTGCCAAGCCTCGCCTCGTCTCCTGCCTCCAGCCTCTTGCCAAGCCTTGCCTCATCTCCTGCCAAGCCTTGTCTCATCTCCTGCCTCCAGCCTCCTGCCAAGCCTCGCCTCATCTCCTGCCTCCAGCCTCCTGCTAAGCCTCGCCTCGTCTCCTGCCTCCAGCCTCCTGCCAAGCCTCGCCTCAAGTCACCAGCCTCCAGCCTCCTGCCAAGCCTCGCCTCAGGTCTCCTGCCTCCGTCCTCCTGCCAAGCCTTGCCTCAAGTCTCCTGCCTCCAGCCTCGCCTCGTCTCAAGTCTCCTGCCTCCAGCCTCGCCTCGCATCAAATCTCCTGCCAAGCCTCGCCTCGTCTCCTGCCTCCAGCCTCCTGCCAAGCCTCGCCTCAAGTCTCCAGCCTCCAGCCTCCTGCCAAGCCTCGCCTCAAGTCTCCAGCCTCCAACATCCTGCCAAGCCTCGCCTCAATTCTCCTGCCTCCGGCCTCCAGCCTCGCCTCGTCTCAAGTCTCCGGCCTCCAGCCTCCAGCCTCGCCTCAATTCTCCTGCCTCCAGCCTCGCCTCGCCTCAAGTCTCCTGCCTCCAGCCTCGCCTCAATTCTCCTGCCTCCAGCCTCGCCTCGCTACAAGTCTCCTGCCTCCAGCCTCCAGCCTCGCCTCACCTCAATTCTCCTGCCTCCAGCCTCACCTCGCCTCAAGTCTCCTGCCTCCAGCCTCCAGCCTCGCCTCACTTCAAGTCTCCTGCCTCCGGCCTCCTGCCAAGCCTTGTCTCAAGTCTCCTGCCTCCAGCCTTGCCTCGTCTCAAGTCTCCGGCCTCCAGCCTCCAGCCTCGCCTCAATTCTCCTGCCTCCAGCCTCGCCTCGCCTCAAGTCTCCTGCCTCCAGCCTCACCTCAATTCTCCTGCCTCCAGCCTCGCCTCGCCACAAGTCTCCTGCCTCCAGCCTCCAGCCTCGCCTCACCTCAAATCTCCTGCCTCCAGCCTCACCTCGCCTCAAGTCTCCTGCCTCCAGCCTCCAGCCTCGTCTCACCTCAAGTCTCCTGCCTCCGGCCTCCTGCCAAGCCTTGTCTCAAGTCTCCTGCCTCCAGCCTCGCCTCGTCTCAGGTCTCCTGCCTCCAGCCTCCAGCCTCTCCTCAATTCTCCTTCCTCCGGCCTCCTGCCAAGCCTCGCCTCGTCTCCTGCCTCCAGCCTCCTGCCAAGCCTCGCCTCGTCTCCTGCCTCCAGCCTCCTGCCAAGCCTTGCCTCATCTCCTGCCAAGCCTTGTCTCATCTCCTGCCTCCAGCCTCCTGCCAAGCCTCGCCTCATCTCCTGCCTCCAGCCTCCTGCCAAGCCTTGCCTCGTCTCCTTCCTCCAGCCTCCTGCCAAGCCTCGCCTCAAGTCTCCTGCCTCCAGCCTCCTGCCAAGCCTCGCCTCAAGTCTCCAGCCTCCAGCCTCCTGCCAAGCCTCGCCTCAGGTCTCCTGCCTCCGTCCTCCTGCCAAGCCTTGCCTCAAGTCTCCTGCCTCCAGCCTCGCCTCGTCTCAAGTCTCCTGCCTCCAGCCTCGCCTCGCATCAAATCTCCTGCCAAGCCTCGCCTCGTCTCCTGCCTCCAGCCTCCTGCCAAGCCTCGCCTCAAGTCTCCAGCCTCCAGCCTCCTGCCAAGCCTCGCCTCAAGTCTCCAGCCTCCAGCATCCTGCCAAGCCTCGCCTCAAGTCTCCTGCCTCCGGCCTCCAGCCTCGCCTCGTCTCAAGTCTCCGGCCTCCAGCCTCCAGCCTCGCCTCAATTCTCCTGCCTCCAGCCTCGCCTCGCCTCAAGTCTCCTGCCTCCAGCCTCGCCTCAATTCTCCTGCCTCCTGCCAAGCCTCGCCTCAAGTCTCCAGCCTCCAGCCTCCTGCCAAGCCTCGCCTCAAGTCTCCTGCCAAGCCTTGTCTCAAGTCTCCTGCCTCCAGCCTCGCCTCGTCTCAGGTCTCCTGCCTCCAGCCTCCAGCCTCGCCTCAATTCTCCTTCCTCCAGCCTCCTGCCTAGCCTCGCCTCGTCTCCTGCCTCCAGCCTCCTGCCAAGCCTCGCCTCGTCTCCTGCCTCCAGCCTCCTGCCAAGCCTCGCCTCATCTCCTGCCTCCAGCCTCCTGCCAAGCCTTGCCTCAAGTCTCCTGCCTCCAGCCTCCTGCCAAGCGTCGCCTCAAGTCTCCAGCCTCCAGCCTCCTGCCAAGCCTCGCCTCAAGTCTCCAGCCTCCAGCCTCGCCTCGTCTCATGTCTCCTGCCTCCAGCCTCCAGCCTCGCCTCAATTCTCCTTCCTCCAGCCTCCTGCCAAGCCTCGCCTCATCTCCTGCCTCCAGCCTCCTGCCAAGCCTCGCCTCGTCTCCTGCCTCCAGCCTCTTGCCAAGCCTTGCCTCATCTCCTGCCAAGCCTTGTCTCATCTCCTGCCTCCAGCCTCCTGCCAAGCCTCGCCTCATCTCCTGCCTCCAGCCTCCTGCTAAGCCTCGCCTCGTCTCCTGCCTCCAGCCTCCTGCCAAGCCTCGCCTCAAGTCACCAGCCTCCAGCCTCCTGCCAAGCCTCGCCTCAGGCCTCCTGCCTCCGTCCTCCTGCCAAGCCTTGCCTCAAGTCTCCTGCCTCCAGCCTCGCCTCGTCTCAAGTCTCCTGCCTCCAGCCTCGCCTCGCATCAAATCTCCTGCCAAGCCTCGCCTCGTCTCCTGCCTCCAGCCTCCTGCCAAGCCTCGCCTCAAGTCTCCAGCCTCCAGCCTCCTGCCAAGCCTCGCCTCAAGTCTCCAGCCTCCAGCATCCTGCCAAGCCTCACCTCAATTCTCCTGCCTCCGGCCTCCAGCCTCGCCTCGTCTCAAGTCTCCGGCCTCCAGCCTCCAGCCTCGCCTCAATTCTCCTGCCTCCAGCCTCGCCTCGCCTCAAGTGTCCTGCCTCCAGCCTCGCCTCAATTCTCCTGCCTCCAGCCTCGCCTCGCTACAAGTCTCCTGCCTCCAGCCTCCAGCCTCGCCTCACCTCAATTCTCCTGCCTCCAGCCTCACCTCGCCTCAAGTCTCCTGCCTCCAGCCTCGCCTCAATTCTCCTGCCTCCAGCCTCGCCTCGCTACAAGTCTCCTGCCTCCAGCCTCCAGCCTCGCCTCACCTCAATTCTCCTGCCTCCAGCCTCACATCGCCTCAAGTCTCCTGCCTCCGGCCTCCTGCCAAGCCTTGTCTCAAGTCTCCTGCCTCCAGCCTCGCCTCGTCTCAAGTCTCCGGCCTCCAGCCTCCAGCCTCGCCTCAATTCTCCTGCCTCCAGCCTCGCCTTGCCTCAAGTCTCCTGCCTCCAGCCTCACCTCAATTCTCCTGCCTCCAGCCTCGCCTCGCCACAAGTCTCCTGCCTCCAGCCTCCAGCCTCGCCTCACCTCAAATCTCCTGCCTCCAGCCTCACCTCGCCTCAAGTCTCCTGCCTCCAGCCTCCAGCCTCGTCTCACCTCAAGTCTCCTGCCTCCGGCCTCCTGCCAAGCCTTGTCTCAAGTCTCCTGCCTCCAGCCTCGCCTCGTCTCAGGTCTCCTGCCTCCAGCCTCCAGCCTCTCCTCAATTCTCCTTCCTCCGGCCTCCTGCCAAGCCTCGCCTCGTCTCCTGCCTCCAGCCTCCTGCCAAGCCTCGCCTCGTCTCCTGCCTCCAGCCTCCTGCCAAGCCTTGCCTCATCTCCTGCCAAGGCTTGTCTCATCTCCTGCCTCCAGCCTCCTGCCAAGCCTCGCCTCATCTCCTGCCTCCAGCCTCCTGCCAAGCCTTGCCTCGTCTCCTTCCTCCAGCCTCCTGCCAAGCCTCGCCTCAAGTCTCCTGCCTCCAGCCTCCTGCCAAGCCTCGCCTCAAGTCTCCAGCCTCCAGCCTCCTGCCAAGCCTCGCCTCAAGTCTCCAGCCTCCAGCCTCCTGCCAAGCCTTGTCTCAAGTCTCCTGCCTCCAGCCTCGCCTCGTCTCAGGTCTCCTGCCTCCAGCCTCCAGCCTCGCCTCAATTCTCCTTCCTCCAGCCTCCTGCCAAGCCTCGCCTCGTCTCCTGCCTCCAGCCTCCTGCCAAGCCTCGCCTCGTCTCCTGCCTCCAGCCTCCTGCCAAGCCTCGCCTCATCTCCTGCCTCCAGCCTCCTGCCAAGCCTTGCCTCAAGTCTCCTGCCTCCAGCCTCCTGCCAAGCGTCGCCTCAAGTCTCCAGCCTCCAGCCTCCTGCCAAGCCTCGCCTCAAGACTCCAGCCTCCAGCCTCGCCTCGTCTCATGTCTCCTGCCTCCAGCCTCCAGCCTCGCCTCAATTCTCCTTCCTCCAGCCTCCTGCCAAGCCTCGCCTCATCTCCTGCCTCCAGCCTCCTGCCAAGCCTCGCCTCGTCTCCTGCCTCCAGCCTCTTGCCAAGCCTTGCCTCATCTCCTGCCAAGCCTTGTCTCATCTCCTGCCTCCAGCCTCCTGCCAAGCCTCGCCTCATCTCCTGCCTCCAGCCTCCTGCTAAGCCTCGCCTCGTCTCCTGCCTCCAGCCTCCTGCCAAGCCTCGCCTCAAGTCACCAGCCTCCAGCCTCCTGCCAAGCCTCGCCTCAGGTCTCCTGCCTCCGTCCTCCTGCCAAGCCTTGCCTCAAGTCTCCTGCCTCCAGCCTCGCCTCGTCTCAAGTCTCCTGCCTCCAGCCTCGCCTCGCATCAAATCTCCTGCCAAGCCTCGCCTCGTCTCCTGCCTCCAGCCTCCTGCCAAGCCTCGCCTCAAGTCTCCAGCCTCCAGCCTCCTGCCAAGCCTCGCCTCAAGTCTCCAGCCTCCAACATCCTGCCAAGCCTCGCCTCAATTCTCCTGCCTCCGGCCTCCAGCCTCGCCTCGTCTCAAGTCTCCGGCCTCCAGCCTCCAGCCTCGCCTCAATTCTCCTGCCTCCAGCCTCGCCTCGCCTCAAGTCTCCTGCCTCCAGCCTCGCCTCAATTCTCCTGCCTCCAGCCTCGCCTCGCTACAAGTCTCCTGCCTCCAGCCTCCAGCCTCGCCTCACCTCAATTCTCCTGCCTCCAGCCTCACCTCGCCTCAAGTCTCCTGCCTCCAGCCTCCAGCCTCGCCTCACATCAAGTCTCCTGCCTCCGGCCTCCTGCCAAGCCTTGTCTCAAGTCTCCTGCCTCCAGCCTCGCCTCGTCTCAAGTCTCCGGCCTCCAGCCTCCAGCCTCGCCTCAATTCTCCTGCCTCCAGCCTCGCCTCGCCTCAAGTCTCCTGCCTCCAGCCTCACCTCAATTCTCCTGCCTCCAGCCTCGCCTCGCCACAAGTCTCCTGCCTCCAGCCTCCAGCCTCGCCTCACCTCAAATCTCCTGCCTCCAGCCTCACCTCGCCTCAAGTCTCCTGCCTCCAGCCTCCAGCCTCATCTCACCTCAAGTCTCCTGCCTCCGGCCTCCTGCCAAGCCTTGTCTCAAGTCTCCTGCCTCCAGCCTCGCCTCGTCTCAGGTCTCCTGCCTCCAGCCTCCAGCCTCTCCTCAATTCTCCTTCCTCCGGCCTCCTGCCAAGCCTCGCCTCGTCTCCTGCCTCCAGCCTCCTGCCAAGCCTCGCCTCGTCTCCTGCCTCCAGCCTCCTGCCAAGCCTTGCCTCATCTCCTGCCAAGCCTTGTCTCATCTCCTGCCTCCAGCCTCCTGCCAAGCCTCGCCTCTTCTCCTGCCTCCAGCCTCCTGCCAAGCCTTGCCTCGTCTCCTTCCTCCAGCCTCCTGCCAAGCCTCGCCTCAAGTCTCCTGCCTCCAGCCTCCTGCCAAGCCTCGCCTCAAGTCTCCAGCCTCCAGCCTCCTGCCAAGCCTCGCCTCAGGTCTCCTGCCTCCATCCTCCTGCCAAGCCTTGCCTCAAGTCTCCTGCCTCCAGCCTCGCCACGTCTCAAGTCTCCTGCCACTAGCCTCACCTCGCCTCAAATCTCCTGCCTCTCACCTCGCCTCGTCTCCTGCCTCCAGCCTCCTGCCAAGCCTCGTCTCAAGTCTCCAGCCTCCAGCCTCCTGCCAAGCCTCGCCTCGTCTCCTGCCTCCAGCCTCCTGCCAAGCCTTGCCTCATCTCCTGCCAAGCCTTGTCTCATCTCCTGCCTCCAGCCTCCTGCCAAGCCTCGCCTCATCTCCTGCCTCCAGCCTCCTGCCAAGCCTCGCCTCGTCTCCTGCCTCCAGCCTCCTGCCAAGCCTCGCCTCGTCTCCTGCCTCCAGCCTCCTGCCAAGCCTCGCCTCATCTCCTGCCTCCAGCCTCCTGCCAAGCCTTGCCTCAAGTCTCCTGCCTCCAGCCTCCTGCCAAGCGTCGCCTCGTCTCCAGCCTCCAGCCTCCTGCCAAGCCTCGCCTCAAGTCTCCAGCCTCCAGCCTCGCCTCATCTCATCTCTCCTGCCTCCAGCCTCCAGCCTCGCCTCAATTCTCCTTCCTCCAGCCTCCTGCCAAGCCTCGCCTCATCTCCTGCCTCCAGCCTCCTGCCAAGCCTCGCCTCGTCTCCTGCCTCCAGCCTCTTGCCAAGCCTTGCCTCATCTCCTGCCAAGCCTTGTCTCATCTCCCGCCTCCAGCCTCCTGCCAAGCCTCGCCTCATCTCCTACCTCCAGCCTCCTGCTAAGCCTCGCCTCGTCTCCTGCCTCCAGCCTCCTGCCAAGCCTCGCCTCAAGTCACCAGCCTCCAGCCTCCTGCCAAGCCTCGCCTCAGGTCTCCTGCCTCCGTCCTCCTGCCACGCCTTGCCTCAAGTCTCCTGCCTCCAGCCTCGTCTCGTCTCAAGTCTCCTGCCTCCAGCCTCGCCTCGCATCAAATCTCCTGCCAAGCCTCGCCTCGTCTCCTGCCTCCAGCCTCCTGCCAAGCCTCGCCTCAAGTCTCCAGCCTCCAGCCTCCTGCCAAGCCTCGCCTCAAGTCTCCAGCCTCCAGCATCCTGCCAAGCCTCGCCTCAATTCTCCTGCCTCCGGCCTCCAGCCTCGCCTCGTCTCAAGTCTCCGGCCTCCAGCCTCCAGCCTCGCCTCAATTCTCCTGCCTCCAGCCTCGCCTCGCCTCAAGTCTCCTGCCTCCAGCCTCGCCTCAATTCTCCTGCCTCCAGCCTCGCCTCGCTACAAGTCTCCTGCCTCCAGCCTCCAGCCTCGCCTCACCTCAATTCTCCTGCCTCCAGCCTCACCTCGCCTCAAGTCTCCTGCCTCCAGCCTCGCCTCAATTCTCCTGCCTCCAGCCTCGCCTCGCTACAACTCTCCTGCCTCCAGCCTCCAGCCTCGCCTCACCTCAATTCTCCTGCCTCCAGCCTCACCTCGCCTCAAGTCTCCTGCCTCCGGCCTCCTGCCAAGCCTTGTCTCAAGTCTCCTGCCTCCAGCCTCGCCTCGTCTCAAGTCTCCGGCCTCCAGCCTCCAGCGTCGCCTCAATTCTCCTGCCTCCAGCCTCGCCTCGCCTCAAGTCTCCTGCCTCCAGCCTCACCTCAATTCTCCTGCCTCCAGCCTCGCCTCGCCACAAGTCTCCTGCCTCCAGCCTCTAGCCTCACCTCGCCTCAAATCTCCTGCCTCTCACCTCGCCTCGTCTCCTGCCTCCAGCCTCCTGCCAAGCCTCGTCTCAAGTCTCCAGCCTCCAGCCTCCTGCCAAGCCTCGCCTCGTCTCCTGCCTCCAGCCTCCTGCCAAGCCTTGCCTCATCTCCTGCCAAGCCTTGTCTCATCTCCTGCCTCCAGCCTCCTGCCACGCCTCGCCTCATCTCCTGCCTCCAGCCTCCTGCCAAGCCTCGCCTCGTCTCCTGCCTCCAGCCTCCTGCCAAGCCTCGCCTCGTCTCCTGCCTCCAGCCTCCTGCCAAGCCTCGCCTCATCTCCTGCCTCCAGCCTCCTGCCAAGCCTTGCCTCAAGTCTCCTGCCTCCAGCCTCCTGCCAAGCGTCGCCTCAAGTCTCCAGCCTCCAGCCTCCTGCCAAGCCTCGCCTCAAGTCTCCAGCCTCCAGCCTCGCCTCGTCTCATGTCTCCTGCCTCCAGCCTCCAGCCTCGCCTCAATTCTCCTTCCTCCAGCCTCCTGCCAAGCCTCGCCTCATCTCCTGCCTCCAGCCTCCTGCCAAGCCTCGCCTCGTCTCCTGCCTCCAGCCTCTTGCCAAGCCTTGCCTCATCTCCTGCCAAGCCTTGTCTCATCTCCTGCCTCCAGCCTCCTGCCAAGCCTCGCCTCATCTCCTGCCTCCAGCCTCCTGCTAAGCCTCGCCTCGTCTCCTGCCTCCAGCCTCCTGCCAAGCCTCGCCTCAAGTCACCAGCCTCCAGCCTCCTGCCAAGCCTCGCCTCAGGTCTCCTGCCTCCGTCCTCCTGCCAAGCCTTGCCTCAAGTCTCCTGCCTCCAGCCTCGCCTCGTCTCAAGTCTCCTGCCTCCAGCCTCGCCTCGCATCAAATCTCCTGCCAAGCCTCGCCTCGTCTCCTGCCTCCAGCCTCCTGCCAAGCCTCGCCTCAAGTCTCCAGCCTCCAGCCTCCTGCCAAGCCTCGCCTCAAGTCTCCAGCCTCCAGCATCCTGCCAAGCCTCGCCTCAAGTCTCCTGCCTCCGGCCTCCAGCCTCGCCTCGTCTCAAGTCTCCGGCCTCCAGCCTCCAGCCTCGCCTCAATTCTCCTGCCTCCAGCCTCGCCTCGCCTCAAGTGTCCTGCCTCCAGCCTCGCCTCAATTCTCCTGCCTCCAGCCTCGCCTCGCTACAAGTCTCCTGCCTCCAGCCTCCAGCCTCGCCTCACCTCAATTCTCCTGCCTCCAGCCTCACCTCGCCTCAAGTCTCCTGCCTCCAGCCTCGCCTCAATTCTCCTGCCTCCAGCCTCGCCTCGCTACAAGTCTCCTGCCTCCAGCCTCCAGCCTCGCCTCACCTCAATTCTCCTGCCTCCAGCCTCACCTCGCCTCAAGTCTCCTGCCTCCGGCCTCCTGCCAAGCCTTGTCTCAAGTCTCCTGCCTCCAGCCTCGCCTCGTCTCAAGTCTCCGGCCTCCAGCCTCCAGCCTCGCCTCAATTCTCCTGCCTCCAGCCTCGCCTTGCCTCAAGTCTCCTGCCTCCAGCCTCACCTCAATTCTCCTGCCTCCAGCCTCGCCTCGCCACAAGTCTCCTGCCTCCAGCCTCCAGCCTCGCCTCACCTCAAATCTCCTGCCTCCAGCCTCACCTCGCCTCAAGTCTCCTGCCTCCAGCCTCCAGCCTCGTCTCACCTCAAGTCTCCTGCCTCCGGCCTCCTGCCAAGCCTTGTCTCAAGTCTCCTGCCTCCAGCCTCGCCTCGTCTCAGGTCTCCTGCCTCCAGCCTCCAGCCTCTCCTCAATTCTCCTTCCTCCGGCCTCCTGCCAAGCCTCGCCTCGTCTCCTGCCTCCAGCCTCCTGCCAAGCCTCGCCTCGTCTCCTGCCTCCAGCCTCCTGCCAAGCCTTGCCTCATCTCCTGCCAAGCCTTGTCTCATCTCCTGCCTCCAGCCTCCTGCCAAGCCTCGCCTCATCTCCTGCCTCCAGCCTCCTGCCAAGCCTTGCCTCGTCTCCTTCCTCCAGCCTCCTGCCAAGCCTCGCCTCAAGTCTCCTGCCTCCAGCCTCCTGCCAAGCCTCGCCTCAAGTCTCCAGCCTCCAGCCTCCTGCCAAGCCGCGCCTCAAGTCTCCAGCCTCCAGCCTCCTGCCAAGCCTTGTCTCAAGTCTCCTGCCTCCAGCCTCGCCTCGTCTCAGGTCTCCTGCCTCCAGCCTCCAGCCTCGCCTCAATTCTCCTTCCTCCAGCCTCCTGCCAAGCCTCGCCTCGTCTCCTGCCTCCAGCCTCCTGCCAAGCCTCGCCTCGTCTCCTGCCTCCAGCCTCCTGCCAAGCCTCGCCTCATCTCCTGCCTCCAGCCTCCTGCCAAGCCTTGCCTCAAGTCTCCTGCCTCCAGCCTCCTGCCAAGCGTCGCCTCAAGTCTCCAGCCTCCAGCCTCCTGCCAAGCCTCGCCTCAAGTCTCCAGCCTCCAGCCTCGCCTCGTCTCATGTCTCCTGCCTCCAGCCTCCAGCCATGCCTCAATTCTCCTTCCTCCAGCCTCCTGCCAAGCCTCGCCTCATCTCCTGCCTCCAGCCTCCTGCCAAGCCTCGCCTCGTCTCCTGCCTCCAGCCTCTTGCCAAGCCTTGCCTCATCTCCTGCCAAGCCTTGTCTCATCTCCTGCCTCCAGCCTCCTGCCAAGCCTCGCCTCATCTCCTGCCTCCAGCCTCCTGCTAAGCCTCGCCTCGTCTCCTGCCTCCAGCCTCCTGCCAAGCCTCGCCTCAAGTCACCAGCCTCCAGCCTCCTGCCAAGCCTCGCCTCAGGTCTCCTGCCTCCGTCCTCCTGCCAAGCCTTGCCTCAAGTCTCCTGCCTCCAGCCTCGCCTCGTCTCAAGTCTCCTGCCTCCAGCCTCGCCTCGCATCAAATCTCCTGCCAAGCCTCGCCTCGTCTCCTGCCTCCAGCCTCCTGCCAAGCCTCGCCTCAAGTCTCCAGCCTCCAGCCTCCTGCCAAGCCTCGCCTCAAGTCTCCAGCCTCCAGCATCCTGCCAAGCCTCGCCTCAAGTCTCCTGCCTCCGGCCTCCAGCCTCGCCTCGTCTCAAGTCTCCGGCCTCCAGCCTCCAGCCTCGCCTCAATTCTCCTGCCTCCAGCCTCGCCTCGCCTCAAGTCTCCTGCCTCCAGCCTCGCCTCAATTCTCCTGCCTCCTGCTAAGCCTCGCCTCAAGTCTCCAGCCTCCAGCCTCCTGCCAAGCCTCACCTCAAGTCTCCTGCCTCCAGCCTCCTGCCAAGCCTCGCCTCATCTCCTGCCTCCAGCCTCCTGCTAAGCCTCGCCTCGTCTCCTGCCTCCAGCCTCCTGCCAAGCCTCGCCTCAAGTCACCAGCCTCCAGCCTCCTGCCAAGCCTCGCCTCAGGTCTCCTGCCTCCGTCCTCCTGCCAAGCCTTGCCTCAAGTCTCCTGCCTCCAGCCTCGCCTCGTCTCAAGTCTCCTGCCTCCAGCCTCGCCTCGCATCAAATCTCCTGCCAAGCCTCGCCTCGTCTCCTGCCTCCAGCCTCCTGCCAAGCCTCGCCTCAAGTCTCCAGCCTCCAGCCTCCTGCCAAGCCTCGCCTCAAGTCTCCAGCCTCCAGCATCCTGCCAAGCCTCGCCTCAAGTCTCCTGCCTCCGGCCTCCAGCCTCGCCTCGTCTCAAGTCTCCGGCCTCCAGCCTCCAGCCTCGCCTCAATTCTCCTGCCTCCAGCCTCGCCTCGCCTCAAGTCTCCTGCCTCCAGCCTCGCCTCAATTCTCCTGCCTCCTGCTAAGCCTCGCCTCAAGTCTCCAGCCTCCAGCCTCCTGCCAAGCCTCACCTCAAGTCTCCTGCCTCCAGCCTCCTGCCAAGCCTCGCCTCATCTCCTGCCTCCAGCCTCCTGCCAAGCCTTGCCTCAAGTCTCCTGCCTCCAGCCTCCTGCCAAGCGTCGCCTCAAGTCTCCAGCCTCCAGCCTCCTGCCAAGCCTCGCCTCAAGTCTCCAGCCTCCAGCCTCGCCTCGTCTCATGTCTCCTGCCTCCAGCCTCCAGCCTCGCCTCAATTCTCCTTCCTCCAGCCTCCTGCCAAGCCTCGCCTCATCTCCTGCCTCCAGCCTCCTGCCAAGCCTCGCCTCGTCTCCTGCCTCCAGCCTCTTGCCAAGCCTTGCCTCATCTCCTGCCAATCCTTGTCTCATCTCCTGCCTCCAGCCTCCTGCCAAGCCTCGCCTCATCTCCTGCCTCCAGCCTCCTGCTAAGCCTAGCCTCGTCTCCTGCCTCCAGCCTCCTGCCAAGCCTCGCCTCAAGTCACCAGCCTCCAGCCTCCTGCCAAGCCTCGCCTCAAGTCTCCTGCCTCCAGCCTCGCCTCGTCTGAAGTCTCCTGCCTCCAGCCTCGCCTCGCCTCAAGTCTCCTGCCTCCAGCCTCGCCTCAATTCTCCTGCCTCCTGCTAAGCCTCGCCTCAAGTCTCCAGCCTCCAGCCTCCTGCCAAGCCTCACCTCAAGTCTCCTGCCTCCAGCCTCCTGCCAAGCCTCGCCTCATCTCCTGCCTCCAGCCTCCTGCCAAGCCTTGCCTCAAGTCTCCTGCCTCCAGCCTCCTGCCAAGCGTCGCCTCAAGTCTCCAGCCTCCAGCCTCCTGCCAAGCCTCGCCTCAAGTCTCCAGCCTCCAGCCTCGCCTCGTCTCATGTCTCCTGCCTCCAGCCTCCAGCCTCGCCTCAATTCTCCTTCCTCCAGCCTCCTGCGAAGCCTCGCCTCATCTCCTGCCTCCAGCCTCCTGCCAAGCCTCGCCTCGTCTCCTGCCTCCAGCCTCTTGCCAAGCCTTGCCTCATCTCCTGCCAAGCCTTGTCTCATCTCCTGCCTCCAGCCTCCTGCCAAGCCTCGCCTCATCTCCTGCCTCCAGCCTCCTGCTAAGCCTCGCCTCGTCTCCTGCCTCCAGCCTCCTGCCAAGCCTCGCCTCAAGTCACCAGCCTCCAGCCTCCTGCCAAGCCTCGCCTCAAGTCTCCTGCCTCCAGCCTCGCCTCGTCTCAAGTCTCCTGCCTCCAGCCTCGCCTCGCATCAAATCTCCTGCCAAGCCTCGCCTCGTCTCCTGCCTCCAGCCTCCTGCCAAGCCTCGCCTCAAGTCTCCAGCCTCCAGCCTCCTGCCAAGCCTCGCCTCAAGTCTCCGGCCTCCAGCATCCTGCCAAGCCTCGCCTCAATTCTCCTGCCTCCGGCCTCCAGCCTCGCCACGTCTCAAGTCTCCGGCCTCCAGCCTCCAGCCTCGCCTCAATTCTCCTGCCTCCAGCCTCGCCTCGCCTCAAGTCTCCTGCCTCCAGCCTCGCCTCAATTCTCCTGCCTCCAGCCTCGCCTCGCTACAAGTCTCCTGCCTCCAGCCTCCAGCCTCGCCTCACCTCAATTCTCCTGCCTCCGGCCTCCTGCCAAGCCTTGTCTCAAGTCTTCTGCCTCCAGCCTCGCCTCGTCTCAAGTCTCCGGCCTCCAGCCTCCAGCCTCGCCTCAATTCTCCTGCCTCCAGCCTCGCCTCGCCTCAAGTCTCCTGCCTCCAGCCTCACCTCAATTCTCCTGCCTCCAGCCTCGCCTCGCCACATGTCTCCTGCCTCCAGCCTCCAGCCTCGCCTCACCTCAAATCTCCTGCCTCCAGCCTCACCTCGCCTCAAGTCTCCTGCCTCCAGCCTCCAGCCTCGTCTCACCTCAAGTCTCCTGCCTCCGGCCTCCTGCCAAGCCTTGTCTCAAGTCTCCTGCCTCCAGCCTCGCCTCGTCTCAGGTCTCCTGCCTCCAGCCTCCAGCCTCTCCTCAATTCTCCTTCCTCCGGCCTCCTGCCAAGCCTCGCCTCGTCTCCTGCCTCCAGCCTCCTGCCAAGCCTCACCTCGTTTCCTGCCTCCAGCCTCCTGCCAAGCCTTGCCTCATCTCCTGCCAAGCCTTGTCTCATCTCCTGCCTCCAGCCTCCTGCCAAGCCTCGCCTCATCTCCTGCCTCCAGCCTCCTGCCAAGCCTTGCCTCGTCTCCTTCCTCCAGCCTCCTGCCAAGCCTCGCCTCAAGTCTCCTGCCTCCAGCCTCCTGCCAAGCCTCGCCTCAAGTCTCCAGCCTCCAGCCTCCTGCCAAGCCTCGCCTCAGGTCTCCTGCCTCCATCCTCCTGCCAAGCCTTGCCTCAAGTCTCCTGCCTCCAGCCTCGCCACGTCTCAAGTCTCCTGCCTCCAGCCTCACCTCGCCTCAAATCTCCTGCCTCTCACCTCGCCTCGTCTCCTGCCTCCAGCCTCCTGCCAAGCCTCGTCTCAAGTCTCCAGCCTCCAGCCTCCTGCCAAGCCTCGCCTCGTCTCCTGCCTCCAGCCTCCTGCCAAGCCTTGCCTCATCTCCTGCCAAGCCTTGTCTCATCTCCTGCCTCCAGCCTCCTGCCAAGCCTCGCCTCATCTCCTGCCTCCAGCCTCCTGCCATGCCTCGCCTCGTCTCCTGCCTCCAGCCTCCTGCCAAGCCTCGCCTCAAGTCTCCTGCCTCCAGCCTCCTGCCAAGCCTCGCCTCAAGTCTCCAGCCTCCAGCCTCCTGCCAAGCCTCGCCTCAGGTCTCCTGCCTCCGTCCTCCTGCCAAGCCTTGCCTCAAGTCTCCTGCCTCCAGCCTCGCCTCGCCTCAAATCTCCTGCCTCTCACCTCGCCTCATCTCCTGCCTCCAGCCTCCTGCCAAGCCTCGCCTCAAGTCTCCTGCCTCCAGCCTCCTGCCAAGCCTCACCTCATCTCCTGCCTCCAGCCTCCTGCCAAGCCTCGCCTCAAGTCCCCTGCCTCTAGCCTCCTGCCAAGCCTCGCCTCATCTCCTGCCTCCAGCCAAGCCTTGTCCTTGCCTGGTTCTGGGGTCCGAGCCAGAGGCAAGACCCAGGTACCGCGTCCTTGTCCAGTCTCTGGCTCGGAGTCCAAGCCTGGGCTCCTAGCTCTTTTGTCCAGTCCTGTTCCAGGTTCCTGGTTTTCCTGTCCATGTCCTTGCCATCGCCCTGTATCCTCGTCCTGTCTCTAGTACTTCAGTGTCTGTGCCTTGCACTTGGGTCCGTTCCCAGCCACCTCCTTATGACATCTACATCTCCTGATTCTATGTCCCCCCTCGCAAGTGACTGAAATTCATTCCTCACCAACACAGCCACCCCACCCCTTCTGCCAACCTGCCTGTCAGATGATTTTGTACTCACACACACGCTTCTTTGATGTTTTTGCACACACACACACACACACACACACACACACACACACACATTTCTCAGATGATTTTGTACACATGCATGCATGCACACACTTCTCAGAGATTTTGTATACACACACACATTTCTCAGATGATTTTGCAAGCTTCTTTTGGCCATTTCATCCCATAACAGCAGATATGTACAAGGGACTCTTTCCCAACCACAGGAATTGTCCCCACCCAAGTTAGCATAAAAATATGATGATAAAACATTTGAGCACTTAAATAAGAAAATTAGGAGGGAAAAAAACTGATAAGATTCAGGAGAATCTTAAGTCATTTCAAAAGAGAGCAGCAAGGGAAGAGGAGCCAAAGAGGTAGACTGTAACAATGAACTCAGGCGCAGAGTAACTGGAGACTTGAGTATGAAACACCAACGAGAGTTTATTCACAGAAGAATCAATGAAGATACACAGGTCACTCGGATTGAGCATCACTGTGGAAAGGCTTGTCTGAGACTGAGCGATGACTGCTCAGCACATGTAACTTAAATAGCATAAGGTACATGAGAAACCCACAGTTACAGATAACGAGCATGAGAAACCTCGGGGAGCAATTAACAGGTAACACAAACCACAATTAGGTAAATTAATGATATCCAGGAGAAGTAGAGTGGTGAGGTCTGGGACCCTCAGACCTCTCACTGATCTAAAGGGTTTATGACAGGACCACACCGCCCCCCCCCCCCTTCTATGGCCACCTTGTGATGGCCCATGGAGATCAGAATATCAGTTGTGAAAGTCTGTATCAATTCCGGGTCCAAAATGTCCTGAGAAGGAAGCCAGCACCCACTTGCTCCAAATCCTATTGAGATCTTCAGTAACATGCTTCACTGTCCACTATATCACCGATTTTAGTGTTGTGTTCACACTTAACAATTGCAACCTAACATGCATGACAACAACAGCATCAGATAGCACTCTCTGCTACCACCAAGATAACTTTGTATCAGACAGGCTAATTCACCCTGGATCCCATCTGATCTAAGGGATATTGCAACTCTGATAAAGAAGAAGAGGGAGTTGTATGAAATGTATAGGAAACAGGAGGTAATTCAGGTGCTTGAGGAGTATAAGAAGTGCAAGAAAATACTTAAGGAAGAAATCAGGAGGGCTAATGAAGACATGAGGTTGCCTTTGGCAGTCAAAGTGAAGGATAATCCAAAGAGCTTTTACAGGTATATTAAGAGCAAAAGGATTGTAAGGGATAAAATTGGTCCTCTTGAACATCAGAGTGGTCGGCTTCGTGCGGAACCAAAGGAAATGGGGGAGATCTTAAATAGGTTTTTTGCGTCTGTATTTACTAAGGAAGTTGGCATGAAATCTATGGAACTGAGGGAATCAAGTAGTGAGATCATGGAAACTGTACAGATTGAAAAGGAGGAGGTGCTTGCTGTCTTGAGGAAAATTAAAGTGGATAAATCCCCGGGACCTGACAGGGTGTTCCCTCGGACCTTGAAGGAGACTAGTGTTGAAATTGCAGGGGCCCTAGCAGAAGTATTTAAAATGTCGCTGTCTACGGGTGAAGTGCCGAAGGATTGGCGAGTGGCTCATGTTGTTCCGTTGTTTAAAAAAGGATCGAAAAGTAATCCGGGAAATTATAGGCCAGTGAGTTTAATGTCAGTAGTAGGTAAATTATTGGAGGAGTACCAAGAGACAGAATCTACAAGCATTTGGATAGACAGGGGCTTATTAGGGAGAGTCAACATGGCTTTGTGCGTGGTAGGTCATGTTTGACCAATCTGTTGAAGTTTTTCGAGGAGGTTACCAGAAAAGTGGATGAAGGGAAGGCAGTGGATATTGTCTACATGGACTTCAGTAAGGCCCTTGACAAGGTCCCGCATGGGAGGTTAGTTAGGAAAATTCAGTTGCTAGGTATACATAGAGAGGTGGTAAATTGGATTAGACATTGGCTAGATGGAAGAAGCCAGAGAGTGGTGGTAGGGAATTGCTTCTCTGAGTGGAGGCCTGTGATTAGTGGTGTGCCACAGGGATCAGTGCTGGGTCCATTGTTATTTGTCATCTATATCAATGATCTGGATGATAATGTGGTAAATTGGATCAGCAAGTTTGCTGATGATACAAAGATTGGAGGTGTAGTAGACAGTGAGGAAGGTTTTCAGAGCCTGCAGAGGGACTTGGACCATCTGGAAAAATGGGCTGAAAAATGGCAGATGGAGTTTAATACTGACAAGTGTGAGGTATTGCACGTTGGAAGGACAAACCAACGTAGAACATACAGGGTTAATGGTAAGGCACTGAGGTGTGCAGTGGAACAGAGGGATCTGGGAATACAGATACAAAATTCACTAAAAGTGTCATCACAGGTAGATAGGGTCGTAAATAGAGCTTTTGGTACATTGGCCTTTATTAATCGAAGTGTTGAGTATAAGAGCTGGAATGTTATGATGAGGTTGTATAAGGCATTGGTGAGGCCGAATCTGGAGTATTGTGTTCAGTTTTGGTCACCAAATTACAGGAAGGATATAAATAAGGTTGACAGATTGCAGAGAAGGTTTACAAGGATGTTGCCGGGACTTGAGAAACTCAGTTACAGAGAAAGGTTGAATAGGTTAGGACTTTATTCCCTGGAGCGTAGAAGAATGAGGGGAGATTTGATAGAGGTATATAAAATTATGATGGGTATAGATAGAGTGAATGCAAGCAGGCTTTTTCCACTGAGGCAAGGGGAGAAAAAAACCAGAGGACATGGGTTAAGGGTGAGGGGGGAAAAGTGTAAAGGGAACATTAGGGGGGGCTTCTTCACACAGAGAATGGTGGGAGTATGGAATGAGCTGCCAGACGAGGAGGTAAATGCGGGTTCTTTTTTAACATTTAAGAATAAATTGGACAGATACATGGATGGGAGGTGTATGGAGGGATATGGTCCATGTGCAGGTCAGTGGGACTAGGCAGAAAATGGTTCGGCACAGCCGAGAAGGGCCAAAAGGCCTGTTTCTGTGCTGTAGTTTCTATGGTTTCTATGGTTTCTATGGTAATCTTTCAGGCCATCCTTCCATGAAGGACATGTCAAAGGCCTTGATAAAGTCTACATGGGCAATGAGTACTGCCCTGCCCTCTTCAATCTGCCTGGTCAGTAGTTCTCTGGCTTATCCTTGCAACCCTTCTTAGTATTATTAGTTAATATTAGCCACCCTCCAGTTTTCCAGCACCTCACCCATGGCTTAAAATGCTAACAATAATGTCCTAGTTTATCCTCCTTCAGACTCTGGGGATTTATCCGCCTCTATGTGCCTTAAGGCCGCAAGTACCTCCTCTTTTGTAATCTGGATATATTTCAAGACATCACCAGTCTCTTCCCTGAATTCCCTAGCTTCCATGACCACCACAGATGGGAAGTATTTAATTACGATGTCACCCATCTCCTGTGGCTTCACACATAGACAACCATAGTGATCCTGAAGGGTATCTATTCACTCCCTGCGTACACTTTTGCACTTAATAAATTTACAGAATCTCTTGGGATTTTCTTTTACCTTGTCTGCCAGAGCTATCTCATGTCATCTTTCTCCCCTCCTGATTTCCATCTTAAGTCTACTCCTACATCCTCAAGGGACACACTTGATCCCAGCTGCCTGTAGCTGACATATGCCACCAATTCCTACCACCCTTTCATAAATATTGCTTGACCCGCTACATTTCAGCTTGCCATCAGCAAGCTGTTTGCTTCCCCTGACTTATGCCTTCTTCTTTAAGCACAAGAGGTTCTGCAGATGCTGGAAATCTAGAGCAACACACACAAAATACTGGAGAAACTCAACAAAGCAGGCAGCATCTATGGAAAGGAATAAACAGTCAATGTTTCAGGCAGAGACCCTTCATCAGGACTGAAAGGAAAGAGGGAAGATGCCAGAGTATAAAAGATGGGGGAAGGGAAAGAAGGACAAGCTAGAAGATGATAGGTGAAGCCAAGTGAGTGGGGAAAGGGAATGAAGTAAGAAGCTGGAAGGTGATAGGTGGAAAAAGTAAAAGGTTGGAGAAGAAAGAATCTGATAAAACAGGAGAGTGGGCCTTGGAAAAAAGGGAAAGAGGAGGGCTCCATGAGAAGGTGATATGCAGGTGACAAGAAGTGGTGAGAGGCCAGAGTGAGGAATTGAAGAAGATGGAAGGGGGAGGGGGAAAATTACTGGAAGTTGCAGAAATTAATGTTCATGCCATCAGGTTGGAGGCTACCTAGACAGAATATGAGGTGTTGCTCTTTCAACCTGATAGAGTTGGAAGAGGCATACATGGAGTGGACAGACAATGTCTTTTTCCCAGGGTTGAAATGTCTAATACCAGAGGCAGGCATTTAAGCCGTAAGAGGGTAATTTCAAAGAAGATTTACACAAAGAATCATGGGTGCCTGGAATATGCTGCCAGTGGTGATGGTAGAGGCAGAAACATTAGAGACTTTTTAAGAGACATGTAGATGAAATGTGAGGAAAATAGAAGGTATGGACATTATGCAGGAAGAAGAAATTAGTTTTGTTAGCCATATGAATACTAATTTAGTTAGTTTGGCACAACATTGGCAGCTAAAAGGCCTGTTCCTGTGGTGTACAGTTCTATGTTCTGTATAGAATCCAAGGAAGGTTTCTTAAATCAATATGTAGAAAGTCCAGCAAAAGGAAGGGCCATACTGGATGGTGTTGGGTAATGAGCCTGGCCAGGTGACCCGCCTTTCAATGGAAGAACAGTGAGGGAACAGCGACCACAACTCATTAAGTTTTAAGATAGCTATAGATAAGCATGAACCTTGTGAGCATGTATCAAACTGAAGAGTGACAGAAGTTACAGTAGAGGCTTTGGTGATTAATTACCAAATTCTCTGGACTCTGGGCAGGTCCCAGCATTTTGGAAGATGGCGGATGTCACACCACTGTTCAAAAAAGGATGTAGGCAATAGGCAGGTAACTATAAGCCAGTTAGTTTAACATTTGTAGTTGGGAAGATGCTTGAAACTTTCGTTAAAGAAGAAATAGCGAGGTATCTGGAAAGAAATGGATCCATCAGGCAGACGCAGCATGGATTCAGCAAAGGCAGGTCCTGTTTGACAAACTTACTGGAGTTCTTTGAGGATATAATGAGCACAGTGAACAGAGGGGAACAGATAGAAGTTACTTAGTTGGATTTCCAGAAGGCATTCGATAAGGTGCCACATAAAAGACTTATCCATAAGATAAGAATGCATAGAGTTGGGGGTGATGTATTAGCATGAATAGAGGATGAGTTAACTAATAGAAAGCAGAGTTGGGATACATGGGTGTTACTCTGGTTGGCAATCAGTGGTGAACGGTGTGCCACAGGGGTGGGTGCTGGGTCTGCAGCTGTTCATAATATGTATGAGCGATCTGGAAGAGGGGACTGAGAGTAGTGTATCTAAGTTTGCTGATGATACTAAATTGAGCGGAAAAGCAAATTATGCAGAAGATACAGAGAGTCTGCAGAGAGATATAGTTAGATTAAGTGAGTGGGCAAGGGTCTGGCAGATGGAGTGCAATGTTGATAAATGTGAGGTCATCTACTTTGGAAGAAAAATTGAAAGAGCTTATTATTACTTAATGCTGCTGTACAGAGGGACTTGGGAGTGCTTGTGCAGGAATCACAAAAGGTTGGTTTGCAGGTGCGGCAGGCTGTCAAGAAGGCAAATGGAATGTTGGCCTTCATTTCTAGAAGGATTGAATTTGAGCAGGGTGGTTATGCTGCAACTGTACAGGGTACTGGTGAGGCCGCACCTGTAGTACTGCATGCATTTCTGGGCTCCTTACTTGAGGAAGGATATATTGACTTTGGAGGCGGTGCAGAGGAGGTTCATCAGATTGATTCCGGAGATGAGGATGTTGGACCATGAGGAGAGATTGAGTCACCTGGGACTGTACCTGGAATTCAGAAGAATGAGAGAAGATCTTAAAGAAACATATAAAATTATGAAAGGGATAGGTAAGATAGAGACAGAAAAGTAATTTCCACTGGTAAATGAGACTAGAACTAAGGGATATAGCCTCAAGATTCAGGGGAGTAGATTTAGAATGGAGATGAGGAGGAACTGCTTTTCCCTGACAGTGGTGAACCTGTGGAATTCCCTGTCCAATAAAGGTGTGGAGGCTGCCTTGTTAGATTTTTGCATTGTAGATAATTAAGGGTTATGGGGAAAAACAGGTAGGTGGAGATGAGTCCATGGCCAGATCAGCAATGATCTTATTGAATGACGGAGCAGGCTTAACGGGCCAAATGGCCTACTGCTGCTCCTATTTCTTATGTTATTATGTTCTTTTGATGCAGGACAAATTAAAAGATTATTAGGCAGAAATGAGGAAGGTTTATTTGGGGACAGCTGTATTTGAGCAGCTCTACATCTGACATATGAAGGATGCTTAAAAAATAACTGCACTATGCTGGACAGGTATGTTCCAGTAAGAAGGATGGACAAGAATGACAAGGTAACAGAAAACTGGATGTCGACAAAGATGGTGGATTTAGTCAAGTAGGAAAATAAGGTTTAGGGAGCTAAAATCAAACAGAGCCCTTGAGGAACACAAAGAAGCCAGAAAAAGAACTCAAGAAGGCAATTAGGAGAGTCAGAAGGGACCATGAAAAGTCCTTGGCAAGTAGGATTAAAGAATTCTAAAGGATTTTATACATAGTTCAAGAGCAAGAAGATAACCAGGGATTGGGTAGAACTATTGGAAGATAAAGAAGGCTTTGGTTGGTGAATAATTACCAAGGAGGATGTGGATGACAGAGAGATCAATGTGGAACTTGTTAAATTGCTCGGGAATCTCAGGAGTAAAACGGAAATCGTATTGTATCTCTTAAAGAATGTTAAGGTGGCTAAGTCCCCCAGGTCTGAAAGATACACACCAGGTTATTGAGAGAGGCAATAGATGAGATTGCTAGAGCCTTTACCAACATCTTCATGTCCTCTCTAGCCACAGGCATGTGCCTGGAGGATTGGCAAGTGACTAAAAAATATTCGTTTAATCTAGAAGGGAAATAGGAATAATCCAGAAAACTGTAGACCAGTGAGTCTCATGTCAGTGGTAAGGATGTTACTGGGGAGAATTCTTAGTGATAAGATTTATGAGCAATTGGAAAAGCATGGCAATTATGGAGTCGGCATGACTTTATGCAGGACAAGTCATGTCTGACTAACTTGATTGAGATTTTCTGGAGGCCCATCCAAAAGATTTAGAAACATGGGGTCCACTGTAAATTAGCCATTTAGATTCAGAATTGGCTTTTTCATAGAAGACAGAGAGTAGTTGGACATTAAGCTCCCAGCTATAATATTCCCTCAGTCACATCTCAGCATTGCCCACGAAGTCATACTTGCCAACCTGTAACTGTGCTACAAGTTCACCTACCTTATTCCATATGCATTCAGATATAACACTTCAGTTCTGTATTCATCACCCTTTTCAATGTTGTCCTCCTTTTACATTGCAACTCATCCCGCTGACTGCAATTTTGCCCTATCATCAGCCTGCTCTTGCTGGCTGTCTCACTACACACTGCCACTGTTTGTAAACCAACTGCACTATCCGCAGCCCTATCACTCCAGTTCCTGTCCCCTTCCAAATTAGTATAAACCCTCCCGAACGGCTCTAACCATCCTTCCCACAAGGATATTGATCCCCTTTGAATTCAGGTGTTACTCTTCCCTTTTGTACAGGTTATGCCTTCTCCAGAAGAGATCCCAATAATCCAGATATCTGAACCCCTGCCCCCTGCACCAGTTCCTCAGCCATGTATTCACCTGCTAAGTCGTCCTATTTTTACCCTTACTGGAGCATAGCACAGGCAGCAATCCAAAGGTTACTACCCTGGTGATCCTGCTTTTCAGCCTTCTACTTAGCCCCCTAAAACTCTCTTCATGACCTTCTCACCTTTCTTACCTATGTCATTGGTGCCGATATGTATCAATACTCCTGGCTGTTCACCCTCTCCCTTTAGAATGCCATGGGCCCGATCCGAGACATCCCTGACCCGGGCACCTGTGAGGTAACTACCATCTGGGTGTCTCTATTGCACCCGCAGACTCTGATAACTACTCATCTAACTATGGAATCTCCTATCATTACTGTAGTCCTCTTCATCTCTCTTGTCTTCTGAGCCACAGTGCAGAGACCCCGTTATTGCAGCTCCCCCAGTAGGTCTTCCCCCTCAACGGTACCCAAAACTTGTGTACTTATTATTGAGGGGAAAGTCCACAGGAATACTCTGTACTGGCTGCCTATCACCCTTCCTTCTCCTGACAGTCACCCAGTTACCTACCTCCTGCAACCTAGGGGTGACTACCTCCCTGTAGCTCCTATCTATCATTTCCTCAGTCTCCTGCATGAACCAAAGATCATTGAGCTACAGTTCCTGTTCTTTAACACAGTCTCCGAGGAGCTGCAGCTCCGAGCACCTGATACAGATGTGTTTATCTGGGAGGCTATAGGTCTTCTGGAGTCCCCACCTCTTACACAAAGAACATAACACTGTCCTGGAATCAGTCTTACTGCTTTAATTGTACCCTAACAGACGATGAATAAAGAATAAAGAAGAAGAAATTTACCAGATATTTACCTCACCTGAGCCTGATGAACCATAGCCAAAGCCTCTCCTCTCTAACACTAACCCACTCCAACAGTGGCCGCTCAGCTTTCCCATGCTTTATTTTTATTTGCTCTCGCTAACAGCCCCGTTCACTGATTGGCCACAGTTCAAACTCTGAAAACTGCTGAGAAATTTTGCTTTTTTTAATCTTCAATCGTGGACCTGTGTGAAGTTGCCTCTTCTCCTCACGCTCCTGTTCACTGATTGGCTGTACGGTAGTTCAAACCCCAGAGAGTAGGAAGCTGAGGGGTAACCTTATAGCTGTATACAAAATCATGAGAGACATTGATAAATATGAATAGTCATAGTTTTTTTCCCAGGGTTATTGTGCCTAAAACCAGAAGACATAAGTTTATGGTGAGAGCAGGATTTAAAAGGGAACTGAGGGGAAGCTCTTTCACACAGAGGGTGGTGATTATTTGGAATGAGCTGTCAGAGGAATCTGTAGAGGTGTGTATAATTACCGTGTTCAAATGATAGGGAGATATGGGCTATTGATAGAGGGATATGGGTTATTGACAGAGGACTATAAGTCTTCCCTAGCTTTCCAAAGCATCCTAGGATACACTTGTTTATGGCTCCGGGATTTATTTAATTTAATAAGCCTTAAGCACCTCCTCTGTTGTAATGTGGATAAACTCCAATACACTGCCGTTCATTTCCCTTAATACCTTAGTTTCCATGATCTTCTCCATGGTAAATATAAATAAGATAAATTAATTTAATACCATGCCCATCTCCTGTGGTTCCCCATAGAGATGGCCACATTGATCCTTAAGGGAGCCTATTCCTTTCGTAGGAAAGGGAGGAGGTCCTGAAGAGAGAATACAGGGAGTAAGTGTTACCTAACCGGCAACAATGAATATCAATCGAGTCAGGTTATATAAAAACAACCAAACATTTATTAAACACGGATAAACAATAAAAAAAACGAAAACCTTAACCGGAACCAGAACGACCGCTATGCGGCCGTTCAACAAATCGCCACTTGGTACTGGTTCTTAAAGCGATAAATGTGAAAACAGTTCTTAAAGCGGTAAAGTCAAATAAAGTTCTTAAAATGGTAAATTCAAAAGTCCAACAAAGTTATGCATTCAATTGGGAGAGACTTCTCTGGAGAAGGATTTCTTCATAGACATGACTTTCCTGCTGGTTCTGTCCAAAGGATTCATGATGAAGGAAATAAACGGCTTAAAAACAACTGACTCTTATTTCTAGAGAGCAAACCTTGCATGAACTTCCTCGCTCTTTTGGCAGGAGTTATCTTTGATGCAGGTCACTACTTCTTCGATGAAGACTCAGTAAGGTTGATCCTTTAATTAAACTGCTGAACATTACCGACTCCTCTTAACCCTTCATATCCTGTACTTCGATAAAGTCTTCACTCTCCAATACTACTGAAAAGGTATATCAACAAACCTGGCCGAAATTGCCAGTCCAGCACTGTTGTACATTACAATAGAACATAGAACTCCATTTTAAATCAAAACTGCATCATAAAAAAACACACAACGGAACGGAGCCTCAGGCTAACGTTCTAACTGGAAAAACTAACTGCATCACCAGGGGTCTGCCCTTTTATACCGGTGGTGAACATGTCATCACGTGACCTCACATCAGCGAGAAAATTACATCAGGTGACCTCCAAAAGACCATTACATCATTCTCACAAGAAAGTCACAAGATCTCCTTGAGGTATGTAACACCTCCCTCCAAAAAAAATTTTGGTCTCTTGAGGAACAAAATTTTTTAACAACTAACAATTTACACAAAAATATACAAAGGTATAAAAAATTACAATATACACAATATTATCTTTCAGCACTTTACAAACTAATATACAGTAATACCACTCCGTAAAAAAAATACATTGTACATTTAACATTAAGATAGACAATCAGCGATCACATTATCTTTACCTTTAATATGAGTGATCAAATTATTATACTGCTGTAACATTAAACTCCAATTTAGTAATCTTCTATTTTTGTTTTTCATCTTACTCAAAAACACTAACGGATTATGTTCGGTATAAACTGTGAGTGGTTTATGAGTAGTACGAACATACACTTCAAAATGTTGTAAAGACAAAACAAGAGATAATAATTCCTTTTCTATTGTTGAATTATTTCTTTGATGGGCATTAAATTTCTTAGAAAAATAAGCTACCGGGCGATCAATTTCATCACCATCATCTCTTTGAAGTAACAATGCTCCTGCAGTTTCATCACTAGCATCTACAGCTAACAAAACTGGTTTTTCAAAGTCAAGAGATTTGAGTACAGGTTGACTACATATTATAGTTTTCAATTTATCAAATGCTTCCTGACAAGACCCTGTCCAAACAAACTTTTCATTCTTCTTCAAGAGATTAGTTAATTGAAGAGCAATATTCGAAAAATTCTTACAAAATTTTCTGTAATATCCTACCATACCCAAGAATCTTCTAAGAGTTTTCTTACCAGTTGGAGTGGGTACTTCTAAAATTGCCTGAACTTTTGCTTGAACAGGAGCTAATTTTCACTGTTTCATGACCAAATTCACTTTTAGCTAAGTTAGTAGTTAAGTTAGCTTTTGAAAGTCTCTCAATTAGTTTCTCCACCGCAGTAATATGTGCTTTCCACGTATTATTTCCTGTAACTAAATCATCAATATAGGCATTTGTATCTTTTAATCCATGAATCACACTATTAATCATCCTCTGAAAAGTACCTGGTGCATTCTTCATCCCAAATGGAAGAACATTATATTCATATAACCCAGATGGGGTTACAAATGCAGAAATTTCTCTGCCTCTATCTGTCAATGGAACACACCAATAACCTTTTAACAAATCAATCTTTGTAAGGAATTTGGCTTGACCAACTTCATCCGCACAATCATCTACCCTAGGGATTGGATATGCATCAGTTTTTGTCACAGCATTCACCTTCCTGTAATCTGTACAAAACCTAATACTATGGTCTGGCTTAGGCACCATAACACACGGTGAACTCCAATTCGAATTAGAATGTCTAATAATATCATTCTCTGACATATACTTAATTTCTTGTTCAGCAAGTTCACATTTTTCACTGTTCATTCGATACGGATATTGTTTTATGGGTTTTGCATCTCCAGCACCTACATCATGTGAAGCTACGGTGGTTCTTCTAGGAACGTCTGGAAATAAATCCCTATATTTAAAAATTAACTGTTTCATCTGCTCTCTCTGCTCTGGCTGTAAAAGATCTAATTTCTCATCAATATTTCCTAGAATTTTTGAATTTGGTAACCTGACTGAAATAATGTTGGGTTTAAAATGAGTTTCAGATGAATCATCCATTACGTTTTTATAAAGATCAGACTCATTATTGATCACAACAGTCATAGTAGCAGCTTTTCTCTCATAATACGGTTTTATCATATTTATATGACACAGCTCTGTTGGCTTTCTTCGATCTGAGGTTTTTATCACGTCATCCACATCATTTACTTTAGATTTAATCTCATAAGTCCATGAAATTTAGCTTGTAATGGGTTCGTTTGCACCAGGAAAAGAACCAACACCTCATCTCCAGGCTTAAATAATCTCATTCTAGCTTCCTTATCATACTAAGTCTTCGTTTTCTCCTGAGTCAATTTTAAATTTTCTTTGGCCAAGCTACAAGTTCTATACAATCTTTCTTTAAATTTTAAAACATAATCTAGCAAATTAGTGTGTACCTCTTTATTAATCCACTGTTCTTTCAACAAGGCTAAAGGTCCTCGAACTCTATGCCCAAACACAAGTTCAAAAGGATTAAAACCTAATGATTCCTGCACTGCCTCTGTCATGGTCCGGTCCGTGAAGTCCATATTCCGGTTCACGATCCGGTCCATCGACCCTTGCTTCAGGTTTTTCTGTCTACCCTGTTTCTGTTCTTGTTGAGCTCTAATTGAGGCAGCTGATGCTCATTGGGGCTGGCTGCATAAATACCTTCAGAGACCAGGGCATGGCTGCTGGATTGTTCTTGTCCTTACTCCTTGTAACCCTTCCTCTGCCTTCTGTTTCCTCGCCTGAAGCCCTGCTTTGTCTTGCCGGTAACTCTCGCCTCGCCTGAAGTTCTCATCTCGCCTTGCATTGCCTGAAGCCTTCCCTTGTCTTGCTGGTAACTCTCGCCTCATCTCACCTGCAGTCTTGTCCTGGAGCCACCCTGTACCTAGCTCCCTTCCTGTTCCTTGCCTCCGCCCAGGTAAGCCAGGCCGTCTTGCCGTTACCTGCGGTTGGTTCTGTCCCTTCCTGTTCCTTGCCTCTGTCGGGTAAGCCAGGCTGTCTTGCCATTACCTGCAGTTGGTTCTGTCCCTTCCAGTCCCTTGCCTCCGTCAGGTGGAGTACCGCGCCCTGCCCAGGAGGAGCCTGCCTAGCCTCAAGCCTGAAGACTCCAGCCTCCTGCCTCCTGCCGAGCTTTGCCTCTAGCCTCAAGCCTGAAGACTCCAGCCTCCTGCCTCCTGCCAAGCCTCGCCTCTAGTCTCAAGCCTAAAAACTCTAGCCTCATCCTTGCCTAGTTCTCGGGTCTGAGCCAGAGGAAAGACCCAGGTACTGGGTCCTTGTCCAGTCTCTGGCTCGGAGTCCAAGCTTGGGCTCCTAGCTCTCTTGTCCAGTCCTGTTCTGGGTTCCCAGTTTTCGTGTCCATGTCCTTGCCCTCAGCCTGTATCCTAGTCCTGTCCCTAGTACTTCAGTGTCTGTGTCTTGCACTTGGGTCCGTTCCCAGCCACCTTCCTATGACAGAACAATCCAGTCACCCATGGACCCAGCAACGCAGACACTGTTATTTTCTTCTTGCCACCCGGGGTTCCTTTCTGTTAAATACCCTCCCACCCGCCCGGGTTGTCCATAGTCTGGATACCCTGTTTGGTCGCCAGGAGGCTCCCGTAGAGGGGGAATACTGTCAAGGTCCGGTCCATGAAGTCAGTATTCCAGTTCACGGTCCAGTCCATCGACCCTTGCTCCAGGTTTTCCTGTCTACCCTGTTTCTGTTTCTGTTGAGCTCTAATTGAGGCAGCTGATTCTCATTGGGGCTGGCTGCTTAAATACCTTCAGAGACCAGGGCGTGGCTGCTGGATTGTTCTTGTCCTTACTCCTTGTATCCCTTCCTCTGCCTTCTGTTTCCTCGCCTGAAGCCCTGCTTTGTCTTGCCGGTAACTCTCACCTCACCTGAAGTTCTCGTCTTGCCTTGCTTTGCCAGAAGCCTTGCCTTGTCTTGCCGGTAACTCTCGCCTCACCTGAAGTTCTCATCTCGCCTTGCTTTGCCTGAAGCATTGCCTTGTCTTGCTGGTAACTCTCGCCTCGTCTCACCTGCAGTCTTGTCCTGGAGCCAACCTGTACCTAGCTCCCTTCCTGTCCCTTGCCTCTGTCGGGTAAGCCAGGCCATCTTGCCATTACCTGCGGTTTGTTCTGTCCTTTCCTATCCCTTGCCTCCATCGGGTAAGCCAGGCCGTATT
Source organism: Mobula hypostoma (assembly GCF_963921235.1). Taxonomy (NCBI): domain Eukaryota; kingdom Metazoa; phylum Chordata; class Chondrichthyes; order Myliobatiformes; family Myliobatidae; genus Mobula; species Mobula hypostoma. The sequence goes on along the minus strand of NC_086102.1, from coordinate 118,247,472 downwards.
GCCGTTACCTACAGTTGGTTCTGTCCCTTCCTGTCCTCTGCCTCCGTTGGGTGGAGTACCGCGCCCTGCCCAGGTGATCCGCGCCCTGCCCAAGTGATCCATGCCCTGTCTAGGAGTACCGCGCCCTGTCCAGGAGTACCGCACCCTGCCCAGGAGGAGGCTGGCTAGCCTCAAGCCTGAAGACTGCAGCCTCCTGCCTCCTGGCAATCCTCGCCTCAAGTCTCTAGCCTCAGGCTGGAAGACTCCAGCCTCTTGCCTCCTGCCAGCCCTCGCCTCAATTCTCTAGCCTCTAGCCTCAAGCCTGAAGACTCCAGCCTCCTGCCTCCTGCCAGGCCTCACCTCAAATCTCTAGCCTCTAGCCTCAAGCCTGAAGACTCCATCCTCCTGCCTCCTGCCAAGCCTCACCTCTAGCCTCAAGCCTGAAGACTCCAGCCTCATCCTGCTTGCCTGCCAAGCCTCGTCCTTGCCTAGTTCTCGGGTCTGAGCCAGAGGCAAGACCCAGGTTCTGGGTCCTTTTCCACTCTCTGGCTCGGTGTCCAAGCCCGGGCTCCAAGCTCTCTTGTCCAGCCCTGTTCCGGGTTCCCAGTTTTCATGTCCATGTCCTTGCCCTCAGCCTGTATCCTAGTCCTGTCCCTAGTACTTCAGTGTCTGTGTCTTGCACTTGGGTCTGTTCCCAGCCACCTTCCTATGACAGCCTCCTGTACTGCAAAAAGTAGTAAATGTACACCTTCATCCCAGTCCTTTTCATTTTCCACACAATACGTCCTAATCATATTTCTAAGGGTAGAATGAAATCTCTCCAAGGCTCCTTGTGACTCTGGATGATATGCAGATGAGGTAATCTGTTTTGCTCCCAGTTTATAAACTATCTGCTGAAACAATCCAGACATAAAATTACTACCTTGATCCGATTGTATTTCCATAGGCAACCCAAAATAAGTAAAGAATTTTATAAGAGCCTTTGTCACAGTTTTGGCTGTTATATTCCTAAGAGGTATTGCCTCCAGAAACCTAGATGCTGTGCACATAATAGTTAATAAATATTGATGTCCAGTTTTAGTTTTTGGCAAAGGACCTACACAGTCTACAATGATCTTTGAGAACGGCTCACCAAATACTGGAATTGGTTGCAGTGGGGCCACTGGAGTAATTTGATTAGGCTTACCAACAATTTGACACGTATGACACATTCTACAAAATGTCGCTACATCTTTTCTTAAACTAGGCCAATAAAAATGTTTAGAAACTTTGTTCATAGTTTTCTTTACACCTAAATGACCACCCAAAGGAATACTATGAGCCACAGTTAAAATCTCATTTCGATAAACTTTAGGAACTACTACCTGGTGATTAACTTCCCATTCCTCACTAGCAGGAATTGTTGGTGATCTCCACTTTCTCATTAATACTCCCTTTTCTAAATAATATCCTACTGCCACTTTTTCAATTTCACTATCTGGAAGAGCTTGCTCCTTTAATTTAACTATCTCAGGATCTCTACCCCACTCTGCTATCATCTCCTTCTGAGATAAAGACAAATCTTTATGGTCAGACTTACTACCAAAATCCTGCTCAAATAATGTAGGTAAAAAAAGTTTCTGATACATCCTCAAAATACGAATCTTGAGTTGAACAGTCATGGGTAACAACCTTATCCTGTACATCAGTCTTTTTAGCCATAGTTCTTGTTACAACACAGGAAGAATCTGTGTTAGAATCCCTCTGTGGTTCCTCAGAATTTGAATTTATTGTCAAATGCACTTCAGGAAAAACTTGTCCACCTGCTAAGTCATTCCCTAACAAAAGAGAAACATCATTCACAGGTAAACTGGATTGTAGTCCTACTTTAACAACCCCTGTAACTAATCCTGACCTTAAGTTTACTCTATGTAAATGTGCTGGTATAAGGGCACTCCCAACTCCTCTTATATAGTTTACCTCACCAATGTCAGACTCATCACTAAACTTTAGCACACCATCTAATATTAGTGATTAAGAAGCTCCAATATCTCTAAGTATTCTTATTCGTACTGAATTGGATCCTTCTTTCAAGGATACAAATCCTTCTGTTATAAAATATTCATATCCCCTCTTAACTTGGTCAGAATCTGACAAATCTTCATTAGTATTTATCAAACTCTGTGAATTTACAGGTGTTTTTATATGCTGCACACAAGCACCTGGGACTGCTTCCTTCTCTTTCTTTTTCAATCGTAAACAGTTAGCTATTACATGTCCAGGTTTCTTACGATAATTACAAATAATACTAAAATGTCTTTCCTTCACATGTCTCCCCTCATCCTTACTTTTCTCACTAACTTCAGATTTAATTTCTGGTTTACCTTGACTCTGTGCTATTTTTCCTTTTAAAAGTTCTACCTGGAGAAAAATTATTCTTATGAATTAAAGCATACTCATCAGCTAATTTTGCAGTTTCCTGCAATGTAGCAGTGTCCCTTTCCTTTAAGTATGTTCTCACTTCAACAGGAATGCTTCTTTTAAATTCTTCCAGTAAAATCAACTGATTTATTATACTCCCCATTCACATTTTTAGAGGAAACCCATCTCTCAAAACACACAGATTTCTCATAGGCAAATTCCACATAAGTTTTTCCATCGATTTCCTCAAATTTCTGAATCTTTCTCTATACACTTCCGGAACCAGCTCATATGCCTTTAATATATGCTGTTTAACAATATCATAATCCACTGCTTGCTCAGCATTTAAAGCTGTATAAACTTGTTGTGCCTTGCCTTTAATTACACTTTGTAACATCGCTGACCATTGCTCTTTTGGCCACTTTAAACTCAGAGCAACAATTTTGAAATACTGGAAATATTTGTCCACTTCAGCTTCATTAAATGGAGGAGCCAAAATGGCCTCACGACTGACAATAAACTGTTTCTTCGAACTAGAAGACTGATCTCACATTGTTAATTTCTCCATCTCCAGCTCAAATTTCCTCCGGTTTTCAGCTTCTCTTTCTTTAAATTCCCTTAGTTTACTTTGCTCTCTTTCATCAAATTCCCTTTTTTTTATTAGCCTTTCTTTCAGCCATTTCGGCTTTAAATCTTTCAAACTTTATCTGTTCAAGATGTAACTGCCTTTCCAGATTACTCATTGGAAACCTATCTAACACCTCATCATCAAACTGATCCAAAGTTATATAATGCTCAGCAATTTTTCTTTGAATTAAGACCTTTGTTGTTCACTTTGTAATTCCTTTAATATCCAACCTCCTAGCAATCTCCGATACAATAGGTTTTCTCGCATTCGCTAAAAAGTCCGGGTCAGGCGAATCCATAAAGTCGTCAATATTCATTGCAGCCGAGTACTACTCACACACCAATCAAACTAAAACAAAAATCGGGTATTTCCCTTTTCCAAATCAGAATGGCAATTAAACAAGCACTTAAGCTCAAAGATTTGGAACAAAATCCCGGACGAGCCCCCACAATTTCTGTTACGTAACGGGTAACAATGTATATCAATCGAGTCAAGTTATATAAAAACAACTAAAGATTACTAAACATGGATAAACAATAAAATAATGAAAACCTTAACCAGAAGTTAACCGCTATGCGGCCGTTCAACAGATCGCCACTCGGTACTGGTTCTTAAAGCGATAAATGCGAAAACAGTTCTTAAAGCAGTAAAGTCAAATGCAGTTCTCAAAATGGTAAATTCGAAAGTCCAACAGATTTATACATTCAATTGGGAGAGACTCCTCTGGAGAAGGATTTCTTCATAGATGCAACTTTCCTCCTGGTTCTGTCCAAAGGATTCACGATAAAGGAAATAAACAGCTTAAAAACCACTGACCTTTACTTCTAGAGAGCAAACCTTGCATGAACTTCCTTTCTCTTTTGGCAGGAGTTATCTTCGATGCAGGTCACTACTTCTTTGATGAAGACTCAATAAGGTCGATCCTTTATTAAACTGCTGAATATAACCCTTCATATCCTGTACTTCGATAAAGTCTTCACTCTCCAATACTACTGAAAAGGTACATCAACAAACCTGGCAGAAATTGCCCGTCCAGCACTGTTGTACATTACTATAGAACGTAGAACTCCATTTTAAATTGAAACTGCATCATAAAAAAAAACACGCAACGGAACGGAGCCTCAGGCTAACGTTCCAACTGGAAAAACTAACTCCATCACCAGGGGTCTTCCCTTTTATACCCATGGTGAACATGTCATCATGAGACCTCACATTGGCAGGAAAATTATATCAGGTGACCTCCAAAAGACCATTATATCATTCTCAGAAGAAAGTCACAAGATCTCCTTGAGGTAGAAAGCTGAAAAGTGGGACCTCAAGGGTAGTAATGTCTGGATTGATGCCCATGCCCTGTGCTAGTGAGGGTAAGAATAGCATGACTTGGCAGATGAATATGTGGCTGAGGATTTGATGCAGGGCGAGAGTTTCAGAGTTCTGGATCATTGGGATCTCTTCTAGGGAAGGTATGACCTGTCAAAAAGGACAGGTTACTCCTGAACACGAGAAGCACAAATATCTTTGCGGGCAAGTTTGGCTGGAGCTGTTGGGGAGGGTTTAAACTAATTTGGTCGGGGATGGGAACCAGAATGTTAGAGCTGAGGATGGGGCAGTTGGCAGTGTGCAGTAAGACTGTGAGGAAGCACAGGAACATGTTCGGGCAAAATTGCAGTCTGGGGGTTAAGTTGAAGTGTAACATGGGGGCAAAATCAAAAAGGGTGATGAAAACAGGCCTGTAGGTTTTATATTTAAATACACACAGTATACCAAATAAGTTAGGTAATTTTGTAGTGTGGTTAGAGGTTGACAGGTATGACATTGTGGGCATCACTGAGTCATGGCTGAAAGAAAATTATAGCTGGGAGCTTAACATCCAAGGATACACATTGTATCGAATGGACAGGCAGGTAGGCAGAGGGGGCTGGGATGACTCCATTGGTAAAAAATGAAATCAAATCCTTAGAAAGAGGTGACATAAAATTGGAAGATGTAATAATAATAATAATAATAATATGGTTTTGTCTAGCTTTAAACCTGCTCTCTAATTTACTGAATCGGACTAAAATTAGGTATCAAATCAGAAACAACGTAACGAATTATACCTTGACACATCATCTATATGTGGATGATCTGAAATTATATGCTCCTTCATCTGTAAAGCTAAAGCAATTAATCAAAGTTCTAAGTAAAAATTATTATCAGAGTACGTGCATGTTACCACGTACAACCCTGAGAATATTTTTCTGCGGGCATACTTAACAAATCTTTGGAAGAGTAACTGCAAACATCGGGAACTGTAAACTGTAACAAACTGCAAATGCAGATATAAATAAACAGCAATAAACAGAGAGCATTAAATAACAAGATAAAAGAGTCCTAAAATGAGAGCAGTTATCTCCTTTTGTTCAAGAATTAATTCAAATAGTCGAACTATTTTTGTAAGAAATGAACATGAACTTTGGATTATTTAAGTTCAAAACATTAAACATAAAGAAAGGTGAAATAGAGCTAGCAGAATACAAAACAGAGCAGCAGGATACAATACGCCCGATGGCTGAATATGAAACATATATGTATCTAGGATATCAACAAGGAAAGACAATAGATCCTGGTGTGATGAAGGGAAAACTTTCAACAGAATTTACTTCAAGCCTTGTGAAAATCTGCCTAACAGAGCTCAATAGTAAAAATATGACAAAGGCAATAAACAGTTTCACTATACCCATATTAATCTATTCTTTTGTCATAATATCTTGGTTCAAAACCAATCTGAAAAATTTACCAAAAAAATAAGAAATGAAATGACATATTTTAGAAAACACTGTGTACAGTACACTCAAACATGCTTAGATGAACACTACCTAGGACAGAAGGAGGAAGAGGAATAACATAAAAATGTACACAACAGTCAGATAAAACTTCTAAGGATATATTTTCATCAACGAAATCTGGATTCTGCACTCCATGCAACCGTATACAATTCTGTTAAGAAGCACACACCACTGAACTGAAATGAAAGTACAACCCAGAAAAATGAAGAAATTATCACTACAGAAGAAAAAGCTAACCAATGGAAGAGCATGATTCTCTATGGAAAACATCTCACCATCCGTCAACAAGGAAGCATTGAATGCCAGGCTCAGAATTAGAGACCTCTTCCCAGAAACAGAAGGTTCCTTGTGGCAATGCAGGACCAGGTGGTTAACACAAAAAATATCAAAAATCCATAAAAGACCAACAAATTCAAGATGATAAATGCAGAAAATGCTAAGAGAAACAGGAAACAACGTAACACATTACAGGATCCTTCAGCAGTTTAACTCAATCTGATTATTTGCACAGGCACAATCATACGTCATTCACCAAAATCTTGCTTTAAAACATAAACTCATAAAAGAAAACATATTTAACTATAAATACAAGCCTGATCCAGCTTTAGGGACATTGTCTCACAAATTGTATTATGACCAATAGATTATTACAGATAGGACAATCCATAATAACAGTCCGTGTATAATAAGCTAGGATAAGCAAGAAAGAATAACTAATTTGATAGATGTAGCCATTCCAAATGCACATAACATACAGAAATCAATAAGTGAAAAACACCTAGAATACACTGAATTAAATGAGGAAATTGAAAGACTATGGAACATGAAACGGGTATACATTGTCCTGATAGTATTATCTACAACTGGTATCATCCCAATGTTACTACACAATATCAGTAAACAATTAGGCCTACCTGACAATATTTATGTCAATCTCCAGAAAGCTATAATACTAAACACCACCAGAATAGTTTTAAAGTTTCCAGAAATTGAGTTGTTTATTTTAATAAAAAAACAAATGAGCGTGCTTGTCTATGCCCATACCTCAGGTTTTACCACCTCAAGCTGAGAAAAAGATATTAAACTAATAATAATAACGTATTTATAGAGCTCTTTTCATACAAACAATGAAGTTCAAAGTGCTTTACAATGACAAAGTACAAACATGAAAACAAAGACAAAAAGATGTTAATTAAAAGCAAGGTTAAATAAATAAATTAGCTGGTGTTTGTAAGTGTCAAATGCTTCTGCATCCCTTATAGTTTTAGGTATTGAGTTCTATAGTTTAGGAGCGTGGTTCAATAACCTATCCTGCCAGTTATCATTTGAGGGAAGTTGTTTAAATTTAAGAGACCAGCGGAAAACGACCTGAGAGCTTGAGCAGGATTATAAAGCAAAAGTGATTCTATGATGTACTCTGGTCCCAGACCACTGAGAGATTTAGAAACAAGTGAGATAACTTTAAAATCAGTTCTAAGAGATACAGGAAGCCAATGCAGAGTAGTTAGGATGGGAGTGATACACTCCTTCATCCTGGATTCAGTTAAAAGCCTGGCAGTGACATACTGAAGGAGTTGAAGTTTGTCAATAGATTGCTTTGGAAGGCCAGTAAAAATTACATTGCAGTCTATTCGATATAAAGGCATGAACTAACTTTACATTATCATTACATAATAGAAACAGATGTACCTTTGTAATATTTCTTAAGTGTAGAAATGCTCTCTTTGTGTGGGATTTAAAATTCAAATCTGAATCAAGAATAGCAGCCAGCCTTGTTACTTCTGATTTACAAGGGGAGCCAAATTGTCAAGTTTATCAAGTTCATTTCTTTTGGCTTTGGAACCAACTAAAAGTATCTCAGTATTATCATAATTTAGTCATATAATTCATATAGAATCATCATGAGTAGAGTTAAGAATCTGCAGGGGTAAAAAGACCCTGCCTGGTGATATATACAGGACTCCAAACAGTAGCCAGGTCAGGGGTTACAAATTACAAAGGGAGATAGAAAAGACATGTAAAAAGGACTACAATAGTCATAGTGAATTTCAATATGCAGGTAGATTGGGAAAATCTGGTTGGTACTGGATTTGAAGAATGCCCATAAGATGGCTTTTTAGAGCACTATGTGGTTGAGCCCATTAGGGAAAAGGCAGTTCTGGATTGGGTGTTGTGTAATGAATCAGGTTTGATTAGGAAGCTTAAGGTGAAGGAACGCTTAGGGGACAGTGATCATATTATGATAGAATTCCCCCGCAGTTTGAGAGAGAGAAGCTGAAGTTAGTTCTAACATTCCGAAGAGAGTTGCTATGGATGCGATGGATGCGATGGATGTGGACCTCGATACAGTAGCTATCATTAAAGAGGCAGTGCTGAGCAAACCTGTGGGCCTGAAGATAGCTTCCTAATGGAATGCATTCCGGGGTACTAAAAGAAATGGCAAAAGTTATAGTAGATGCTTTGGTGATAATTTAACAAAATTCTCTGGATTCTGGGCAGGTCCCGGTGGATTGGAAGATGGTAAATGTCACACCACAGTTCAAAAATGGATGTAGGTAAAAGGCAGGTAACTAGAGGCCAGTTAGTTTAACATCTTTAGTTGGGAAAATGCTTGAAGCTATCATTAAAGAAGAGGCATCTGGAAAGAAGTGGATCCATCAGGCAAATGCAGCATGGATTCAGCAAAGGCAGGTCCTGTTTAACAAACTTACTGGAGTTCTTTGAGGATATAAAAAGCATAGTGGATAAAGGGGAACTCATGGACATTGTTTACTTGGATTTCCAGAATGCATTCGATAAGGTGCCGCATAAAAGGCTTATCCATAAGATAAGGATGCATAGAGTTGTGGTGATATATTAGCATGGATAGAGAATTGGTTAACTAATAGAAAGCAGAGAGTTCGGATACCTGGGTGTTACGCTGGTTGGCAATCAGTGGTGAGTGGTGTGCTGCAGGGGTCGGTGCTCGGCCCGGAACTGTTCACGATATACATTAATGATCTGGAAGAGGGGACTGAGTGTAGTGTATCTAAGTTCGCTGATGATATTAAATTGAGTAGAAAAGAAAATTGTGCAGAAGATATGGAGCTTCTGTAGAGAGATAAATGAGTGGGTTAAATGAGTGGGCAGGGGTCTGACAGATGGAGTACAATGTTGATAAATGCGAGGTCATCTACTTTGGAAGGAAAAAATGGAAGAGCAGATTATTATTTAAATGGTAAAAATAAAAAGGATGAAAGGAGATCTTACAGAAACATATAAAATTATGAAAGGGATAGATAAGACAGAGACAGGAAAGTTAATTCCACTGGTAAGTGAGACTAGAACTAGGGGACATAGCCTCAAGGTTTGGGGGAGTAGATTTAGGACAGAGATGAGGAGGAACTGCTTTTCCCAGAAAGTGGTGAATCTGTGGAATTCTCTGCTCAATGAAGCAGTCGAGGCTACCTCAGTAAATATATTTGAGACAAGGCTGGATAGATTTTTGCATAGTAGGGGAATAAGGGGTTATGGGGAAAAGTCAGGTATGTGGAGATGAGTCCATGGCCAGATTAGCCATGATCTTATTGAATGACGGAGCAGGCTCGCTGGGCCAGATGGCCGACTCCTGCTCCTATTTCTTATGTTCTTATATTCTTGCATCGGAGTCCATTATTACAGATGAGGTTTCAGGGTAATTGGAGGTACATGATAAAATAGGCCAAAGTCAGCATGGTTTCCTTAAGGGGAAATCTTGCCTGAGAATTTTGTTGGAAATCTTTGAGGAAATACAGGCAAGGTAGAGAAAGGAGAGTCATGGATGTTGTTTACTTGCATTTTCAGAAGCCCTTTGACAAGATGCCACACAGGAGGCTGCTTAACAGGGTAAGAGCCCATGGTATTACAGGAAAGATACTAGCATGGTTAGAAGGTTGGCTGACTATAAGAGGCAGAGACTGGGAATAAAGGGGGTCTTTTCTAATTGGTGACAAATGTGGTTCCGCGGGAGTTAGTGCTGGACCATTTTTTTCATGTTATATGTTATTGACCATGAAGGCCAAGTTTGTGGATGATATGAAGATATGTGGAGGAGCAGGTAACGTTGAGGAAGCAAGGAGTCTCCAGAAGGACTTAGATTAGAAGATGCACTTTGGCAGAAGAAATAAAGGCGTAGACTATTTTCTAAATGGAGTAAACATTTAAAAAATCCGAGGTGCAAAGGAACTTGGGAGTCCTCACACAGGATTCCCTAAAAGTTAACTTTCAGATTGAATAGGTGGTAAGGAAGGGAAGTGCAATGTTAGCATCCATTTCAAGAGGACTAGAATATCAAAGCAAAGATGTAATGCTGTGGCTTTTTAAGGCATTGGTCAGACCACACCTGTAGTATAATGAGCAGTTTTGGCCCTTTACCTAAGAAAAGATTTGCTGGCTTTGGAGACTGTCCAGAGGAGGTTTATGGTAATGATTCCAGGAATAAAAGATTTAATATATAAGGAGTGTCTGGGCTGGTTACTCACGGAAGTTTAGAAGAACGGTGGGGGAGGGGATGAATTTTACTAAAACCTATTGAATATTGAAAGGGCAAGATAGAGTCAATGTGGAGAGGATATTTGAAATAGTCGGGGAGTCTAGGACCAGAAAAGGACAGCCTCAGAAAAGAGGGATGTCCATTTGGAACAGAGATGAGGAGGAATTTCTTTAGCCAGAGGGTGGTGAAATTGTGGAATTCATTGCAACAGATGGCTGTGAAGGCCAAGTCATATTTAAAGTGGAGGTTGACAGGTTCTTGATTTGTAGGACGTCAAAGGTTACAGGGAGAAGGCAGAAAAATAGAGTTGATAGGGATAATAAATCAGCCTTGATGGAATGGCAGAGCAGACTCGACAGTCCAAATAGCTTAATTCTGCTCCTATGTCTTATGGACTAAAAACTACACAGAAAGACTGACAAATGACCAAAGTACAAGAGAAGATAAACTGTGAAATTAAAACAAATATAAATAATGCAGAGAGCATGGGTAGGGGAGTCCTTGAAAGTGAGTTCATAGGTTGTGGTATCAGCTCAGAGTTAAGGTGAGTGAAGTTATCCACAATGGTTCAGGAGCCTGATGGTTGAAGGGTAATAACTGTCACTGAACTTGGTGATGTGGGACCTAAGGCTCTTGTACCTCCTTCAAGTAGAGAGAATGCCCTGGATGGTGGAGGTCCTTGATGATGAATGCTGCTTTCCTGTGGCGGCAGTTCATACAGATGGCAACGTTATGTCAGATGCCTGTTCATTGGCAGTGCTCCACATGGCTCCTACATACTGCTCGAAAGCAGAGCCATGAAAGAAAGGGGCTTCTTATACAGGCATTTCTAAATCAGGGCAGGAGCTAGCGAGCTCAGTATTTGATCTGCTCCAACAATACCCTTGTTAAAGTTTCACAGATTCCGGGAACACAACATGATGTCTCAGTCAAGCCCTTGAGGGAACTTGACATGGTCCGCTGATCCCCTGAAGAGGCACGGTAGTTTAACACTATGGGAGAACTTAATTAGGAAAACAAGCCCATGGGCAGAGTTTGCCATAGTCTCCTTTTTAAGTCAATGCTGGCATGATTGATCAACTTGAATGCGTATGCGGAGACTGGGTGGGAGTTAAATTATAATCTTGGACTGCAGCCACAAACACACCCTCATTTGAATATTGTGATGCCTGTGATTAACCTGGGTATAGTGGTGAGGGATTTGATTAGTACACGTGGGTGTGATTGTACCAGAGCAATTAACCTCTTTATGAGATATTAATAAGTTCTAGATAAACTTGATTTAACTTTAATGTAAATTAAAAATGTGAAAGGCCAGCAAAACCACATTACATGATGCAATTAAATGCTCATGTTGCAGCTGGAATCTCGGTTCTTCTGGCAAACATTGAACAATGTTTTTTTTTCTGGGTGCTCTGAGGATATGGGACGTGCTTTAAGTCTATTTTATAGCCCTTCGAGTGAGAAGGCCCATCATCAAGCACAGCTAACAAGGTGCTGGAGCATAGTTGTCCGCTGGAGAGGGCCCGCAAATGCACGGAGACAAAGTGCAGTGGAGGAACTAGTACGCATTGGCAAGAGGGATTAGGGATAGGTAGACAAAAGTGATTCTAGCTGAGGGACAGGCACAGGAGAGACTGGTGTATAAGGGTGCACAGGAGCAAGAATGGGCTTAGTGTTCAGATGTGTAGGTGGGACACTTTGCACTGGGGGAGAGAGGAGCTCAAGAAACTGATATGCACAGGAGACAAATGCTGAGAAGAAACAGGCACACAGGACAGAGAGTGCTCAGGAGGGCAAAGGTAAATTACAGGCTGACTATGTAGCAGTCTGTCATTCCCCTTTGGGAAGTGTGCTTTTGAACCATCTGAATGATCTGGCATTTTTGTGGTCTCCTGAAGGATTTGGCAAACTGGACTCTTGAGAATGCAGCTATCACTGCGACGCAATTGCAGGCTGCATTGGGGCTTGAGAGTGGAAAATGAACCAATGTTTATCTGATTTAAGTAACAAGCGAGATTTAAAAGATTAAGGTGTTGAGACGGGGCGGGGGGGGGGTGCGGTTTGAATCAGTGTTCTGCTCTCCTCTTCATGACAATCGAGATGCCCCACCTGAGCATGTCTGGGTTTGACCCATCTCCCTCTCTTCTCACCACTACCAGCGAGCAGGTGGTGCAGGAGTCTTGGCCCACGCTGTCAGGTTCGGGAGTAGTTGTGGCCTTGCAGCTGTCGGGCTCCTGGACCAGTTTCACTCACCTCAGCACTGACCAGGTTCCACAGCTAAGGATTCTGTGGTTCATGCTCTGTGGATTATTTATTTGCTGATTTTTTAATTGTTTTCATAATTTGTTCTTTTTTTGAACAATGGACGTTTGATGCACTTTATTGTGTAGAGCTTTGCGTGGATTCTATTGTGTTTCCTTGTTTTGTGGCTGCCTGCAAAAAGGTGAATCCCCAGCCCGTATATGATAATAAATTTATAAATTTACTCTGTCCCTTGTACAAAGCACAGGCGATAAAGTACACTGATGGGACTGGAACGTAAGGGGTCTGGCACACAGGTGGGACAAGAGACAGATCCACAGAAGGCATCATACAGATGAACAAGGATGCACGTTGCAGCCAATGCACAAAGAGAATAGCTGCACAATAAGGAAAGTGACTAGAAGTGAGGTTACGTTTTAGCAGACCCTGCCAACGTCACAGGATTTGAAAGCAGAAACTCAACTTGATCTCTTGGAAGAACAGGACCCTTGTACGTTCACAAATATCCAAGGCTGCTTGGGAGAAGAGCTGGATGTAATGACTGCAGTTATCCAGGCCACTAACAATTGGTTTGCCTTGTGATAGATTACCTAAACAGTAGACATGAAATCCTGCATTCTGCTTCCAAATCCAGGCTCATCCCTACCTCCACTTACAAGCACTCATCCATAAAATGTACTCAGGCAATCAACACATCACAAAATAAGGCTGTCAGTATCCAAATCCATTTTGAAGGCTACTACAGAATCTGTATTCACCGCCCTATTTAGCACATCATTCATCATCAATTTAATGCAGGAAATTTTTCAATTATGCTGTTTCGTTGGTCCCTGTCTTTCAATTATCAAATCCTTTCCCATTTAACTGTTGCTGCTTTAAGGGGAACAAACCCATCTTCTCTTGTCTATCTACACCAATGTATTCCTTATCCTTTGAAATAAATCTCATAAACCTCTTTAGCATCCTCTCTAGAGTAATGCTCTTTTTAAAGTGAACTTCCCAGAATTAGAAACACTACTCCAGATAGAACAAAAGTACCTCTTTATAGATGCTTAGCTTGGATCTCCTTGCTGTAGTTCTCTATTTGCACCTGTCCTGCAGCTTCAAGAGTTTGTGCAGAATATCCCAGGACTCATTTTTTACATGTGTTGTCCAAATTTCTGAATGTAGAGCATTGTGGACACAGCTCAGCACATCACAGAAACTAGCCTCCCCTCCATGGACTCTGACTATACGTGTGCCTGACTCAGTAAAGAAGCCAGCATCATCAAAGACCCCGTAGACCCTGGACGTTCTCTCTTCCCCTCTCCTGTCAAGAAGAAGACACCACTTTGAAGTCAGTTTGTAGCCTGCTGTTTTAAACTATTGAATGGTTCCCTAATACAATAAGAAGGACTCCTGACCTCACAATGCACCTCACTGATTGCCTGCACTGCATTTCCTGTAGCTGTTGCACTTTATTCTGCACTCTGTTATTGCTTCACGGTTTACTGCCTTGATGCATTGTGTAATGAATTGATCTGTATGAACCGTATGCAAAACAAGCTTTTCACTGTGCCTCAGGATGTGTGACAATAATATTGAGTGGATGGGCAGAGGATGTTTCCAATAGTGGGAGTGGTGAGGATCAGAGGCACAGCCTCAGAATAGAAGAATGTCCCTTTAGATTAGAGAAGTGGCAGAATTTCTTTAGCCAGAGGGTGGTGAATCTGTGGAATTCATTGCCGCTGTTAGCTGTGGATGCCAAGTCATTGGTTATAAAGCAGAGGTTGATATGAATTGGTGCAATATAACAGTGGGAGATTGTCTCGGACACTTCACTTGCGGTCACAAAACTCTGCTTGGTCAGTGATAATGTAAGTTGCCGCAGGCCTGTTTCCCTTGTCTGGTGGCACAACAGGTGCCTTGGGAGCTGTGTAGCATTGCTTGTAGCAAGGACTAGGCCTCAAGCCTCGGACTTGCCTGCTGCAGCAGATCTGGTGAGAAGATACAGAAGCATTACAACATGGTGTCTGTGCGCGCCTGCAGGGTTGGCCTCTGTTGCTGCTGCCCTCCCATGTCGAACAGTGGAATAACAGCCTGGATTACTTGTGTCTGTACACTGCTGGGGGGTTGTACCATCAATTGCCAGACATTGTCACTCAGGGTCTTGGACTATATACTGTATATGCTTTTTTTCGGGTGAATATGCTCCTTTGCTTGCTATTTTGAATCAGGTTACTCACTATTTTGAATGTTACTTGCTATTTTGAATATTTGCTTGCTATTTTGAATCATGTTACTGACTATTTTGAATGTTACTTGCTATCTTGAATATTAGCTTGCTATTTTGAATGTTTTGCACCTTGGCCGCAGAGGAATGCTGTCTTGTTCGGCTGTGTCTATGTATGGTTGATTGATAATTAAACTTGATTTGGTATGCCATGAAATTAGATTTCTTTTGCGGCAACAGTACAGTGCAATACATAAAATTACGAGAGCATTGTGCAAAAGTCTTAGGCGTCCCAGCTGAGCTAGGCTAAGGATCCTGTTTTGGTGCGGTAGGATTCTATGGTTCTAAAGTGATGATAGTAGTCTAGACAACAAAATGGATGTCCAGCTACCAGTGCAGGGATGGAGACTCCATCCCCTCTCAGGATGTCAGGATTTCTCCTATGGTCTCTGTCTCTCATGTCCTGTAATCACCAGTGTCCCCAAGCCTGCATTGCATACACACCTGATGATCCTTCTTCGAGTGGAGCCAGCCATCAGCTGCACCGACTCATTTTGGGTATCGTGAGAGAACATCTGTATCTCTTAGAAAACCGAGTAAGCTTCACTCAGGCAAAGGACAATCGTAGGCGAAGTAGTGCTGTGTAATCGTGGGCTTTCTAAGCCACCCTTTAAAAAAACTCACAAGCTTTTAGGCTTTAAAGTTCAAAGTTCACAGTAAATTTGTAAGCAATGTGCATATATGTCACCATGAGATTCATTATCTTGAAGGCATTCACAGTAAATTCAAAGAAACACAATAGAATCAATGAAAAACTGTACACTACAAAGAGGGACAAGCAACCAATGTGCAAAAGAGAACAAGTTGTGCAAATGCCAGAAAGAAAAAATAAATCAATCAATAATCAATATTGAGAACAGGAGTTGCAGAGTCCTTGACAGTGAGTCCACAGGGTGTGGGGTCAGTTCAGTGTTGAGGTGAGTGAGGTTCGGGAGTCTGATGGTTGAAGGATAATAGCTGGTGGTGTGAACATAAGGCTCTTCCTGTTACCTCCTCCCTGATGGCAGCAGTGAGAAGAGAGCATGGCCTGAATCGTGGCTGTCTTTGATGATGGTTGCTGCCTTGTAGATCCAGATTCCGGAAATAATTAATTTCTTAGCT
Organism: Mobula hypostoma; assembly: GCF_963921235.1. Classification (NCBI taxonomy): domain Eukaryota; kingdom Metazoa; phylum Chordata; class Chondrichthyes; order Myliobatiformes; family Myliobatidae; genus Mobula; species Mobula hypostoma. Next base: position 118,231,489 of record NC_086102.1, on the reverse strand, counting down.
CTGTCATGGGAACAGATAACCAAATGAAGAGGGAAAAATATAAAATTACGTGCTCAAAGCTTCTCTGGATAAATGCAATGTCTCACTAACTCCCAGGAATCACTGTTCCATGAGCATTCAGGATTTATTGAAAACTTTGAGACCATGCATCAGGAGCAGACAGAAGCCTGGTGTTAGTGCACACCACCTGACAAGCTCCCACCCTCCTACCCTCCCCATCAGCCACAGAATCCGCAGCTGACGAAGTTATTATATATTGTGTGGCATCATGGTGCATGCCTACAGGCCTTTACACATTAATGTACCATGTGTACAGAAACCATGGCGACAAATTATACCCAATGTCCTTAACTCAAAGCTGAAAGTAGTCCTTCAAATCAATGACCTGGTTACCTCGTCTTTACCTGTAACTGATATTCAGCTACAAGAGACTCACCTAACTCCCAAACTTTTCCCACCACCTACAAGGAGGGTGAAGGAATATTCTTCACTTGGCTGAATGAAGTGGATTAAAATCTACACCGCTGATTTAAGACCATGAGACCATAAGACATAGAGCAGAATTAGCCCATTCGGTCCAATGATTCTGCTCCACCATCTCATCGTGGTTGATTTATTATCCCTCTTAATCCCATTCTCCTGCTTTCTCCCTTACTAATCAGGAACCTATCAACCTCTGCCTTAAATATACACGTGCTGCCCCGGCAATGACTTTTACAATGAGCAAGGTTGTTTTACAGTGAAGTTCTGGGTATCAACCTGTGTGACTTGAGTAGATAACATGTTCAAAGTTCAAAAGTTCCAAGTAAAATTTATTGTCAGAGTTCATACTTGTCACCACGTACAGCCCTGAGGTTCTTTTTCTGCGGCATAAAAATGTTCTAGTCTCAATTTGTAAGTAAGAAATTTGCCTTTCACTCTTTTCAGTTCCAGGGTTGCCACGGCTGAGCCAGTCAAATGATATGACCAACAAGGGCAACTAAGAATGAAAATATTTTTCAATAAAAACTTAATGCGTCCAATTGATGTAGTACACTGCAGGAAAAAAAATCACAACAATAACTCCCTGGAAATAAACATTTAAAAGGCACCTGGATAGGTCCATGTATAGGAATATGGGCCAAATGCAAACAAATGGGGGCGAGCTTAGAAAGGCATCTTGGTCAGCATGGACCATTTTAGCCGAAGGACCTGATGTGGTGTTGTATTACTCTATAACTCTAAAACAGTCCATTATATTACCATAAACAACAGGAATTCTGCAGATGCTGGAAATTCAAGCAACACACATCAAAGTTGCTGGTGAACGCAGCAGGCCAGGCAGCATCTGTAGGATCAGAGAGGCCAAGGTGATCATAAACACAAGAGATCCTGCAGATGCTGGAAACCCAGAGCAACGCATACAAAAGGCTGGAGAAACTCAGCAAGTGAGGCAGCATCTATGGAGAGGAACAAACTAGTTGAATATAGATAATAGTTTTAATAAAATGATGGCAGGGAGGAACATTGTCTTTTCCCAAATACATACTTCACTAGATATACTGGCTAAATTACTGTTAGTTGCATTTTAGTAGTGAGTTATATTAGCAAAATGTGACCTGCCTTACTTTAACTTATGTGGAATTAGATAGTTTAACATTTGGGTAATGGCCAATTAAGAAAAAGCTTGAACAAGAGAAAATCTGCAGATGCTGGAAATGCAAGCAACACAGACAAAATGTTTGAGGAGCCAAGTAGGCCTGGCAGCATCTGTGGAAAAAAGTACAGTTCACATTTCAGACCAAGACTCTTCAAGAAAAAGTTCAGTAATTTTTATGTACATTGAGATGTATGTTATGTAGGCTACTTTATAAGGATTAATTTACAACGTACAGGGGATGATTCAGGGGAGGTTGGGTTCACTGAATATGTTTAAATACTGGATTAAAATACAGTACAGGATTGTGTTTTTAGAATATGTTGTAGCTAGATTAATTAATTATATCTGAGAATTTGATTCATATAGTTAATGGGGATCTTTCAATAAATATAAGTCTGCTAACTTAATATATTTCAATGCATCGAGGAAGTTTTTTTAAAGTGTTAATCAGTCAGATTTGCAGTTTCTGCTGGTCGCCGACATTTATTCGGGGGTTGGAGACAGCGCCTTTAAGCAGACAGGCCGACCCCGGAATATGTTGCAAACGGCGGTCAGGACTTCATCCGGAGCCGAGCCGAGCCGAGCCTTCAGAGGCGGCCGTGTGACAGCAACCAGTCCAGGGGGCAACGATCGTAGGCTATTGAACCGGTACTGGAGGGAGACAGCCTTCCGATAGGGACAAAGGGAAGGACACTGGAAGAGGTACATTGGAGAAGAATGGAGTGCGTGCCGAGAGAGACCGAGACTGTTTGAAATGGAGAGCAAGGAGAGACTTGCTACAGGAGAATACGGGCAGCGACATCGCATCAAATGGAGCCGGGCACAGTGTGGAGGCAGAGGGACAGTGATCAGATGGAGAGGGGCACAGTGTGTGTGTGGAGGGGAGATCAAATTGAGAGGGGCACAATGTGGAAGCAGAGAACCAGTGATCAAATGGAAAGGGGTACAGTGTGTGTGTGTGTGTGAGGGAAATCAGACGGAGAGGGGCATGGTGTGGGAGAGAGAGACTGATCAAACGGAGAGGGGCATAGTGTGGGGAGAGAGAGAGTCATCAAATAGGGATGGGTAAGTGTGGAGGGAGAGAGACATTGATCAGATAGAGAGGGAGCAAAGCTTTGTGGGTGAGATGTTCCAGCAAATTGAGAGGAGCATAGTGCTGGGGGAGGAGAGGAGAGAAGAGAGAGAGAGATTAAATGGAGAGGGGCATAGTGTGTGGGAAGAGAGAGAGAGAGAGAGAATCGATCAAATTTAGGGAGACATGATGAAATATAGTTTATGAAAGGAGAGTGTCAAAAGGATGGAGAGCAGTATAAGGAGAAGGATACTGCTCCAGATGGAGTGTCGATCTAGTGGAGCAAGCAGAGTTTGAAGAAAATTTAAAAAGAGATATTTCCAGACTGTGCGGAGCAGGGGGAAATATTAAATGAAAAGAGGAAGCTTGTGCAGACAAAGGTTATCAGAGAGGGGAAGCATATAGCAAAAGTCACAACGAAGATTAGAGTGGTTAAGTGTTTCAGTGGAGGGATCAGAATATGCAAAGAGACATGGTGAGGTTTAAGCAGAGATGCTGTTACAATGAAGAGGGACACAAAGTATCGAACATTGAAAGAATGTGGAGACAGTGTTTCCTGTAATAGGGGAGTCTAGTACCAGAGGGCACAGCCTCAGAATACAAGGACATTACTTTAGAACAGAGATGAGAAGGAATTTCTTTAGCCAGCGGGTGATGAATCTGTGGAATTCATTGCTGGAGATGGCCGTGAAGGTCAAATCATTGTGTATATTTAAAGCAGAGGTTGATAGGTTCTTGATTAATAAGGGCCTCAAAGGTAATTGGGAGAAGGCAGGAAAATGGGGTTGAAAGGGATAATGAATCAACCAAGATGGAATGGCAGAGTAGATGCGAAAGGCCAAATGGCCTAATTCTGCTCCTATGGTTTATTTAGTAGTGTCCCTGCATTTATTGACCCTCTTGTTGTAGTATTCCTTTCTCTTTCGATTCCTGTACTGTGTGATTAGTGAGACATTTGGATGTCCTAGTGCACGATAAGGAAGATGTTAATGCACTGGAAACCATTGAGAGAAGGTTTACCAGACTGATGCATGGACAACTGATACTTAACCGGGTTGCTTGAGAGGAAAGGAGGGATTGATGTGATTTTATTTGCTAGAAATGTGGAAAGAATGTTTCGATTTATGGAGCAAACTAGAGCTCGGGTCACCCACTAAGAGAGAGAAGTGCCTATAGGACTATTTTTCAAAGGGCAGAAGAAGCAGAACTTTTGAATATTTTTAAAACAAAGGTATATATATTCTTGATGAGCACTGGGAGTGGATAAGAATGCACAGATGACGTTATAGCCAGATTAGTTGTGATTTTCTGAAATTGGATTGAGGGGCTGCATGCCTACTGCTTCTAATTTTACCTTTGTATTTATCATTTCTTTCTTGGTACATAGTCTGTCTCTCTCCAGCTGAAAGTGTGGAGCAGAGGTTATCAAATGAAGAGGGGTAGAGGGCGAGAAGAGATGGCACTGTATGCAGAGAGAAAGAACGGTGTTGATTATCAAGGGGAGTGAGACAGAAACTAACAAATAGAGGAATAATTTAGGGGGAGACTGTCAAAATAATAATGGACAATGGGGAGACAGGTATTATCCAGTAGTAGATTACTCAATAACAATATCAAATAGTAAAGGGCATATTGTGCAGAAATGAGGCAGCTTATGAAGGGATGCTGTTGACATCAAGAGACAGAATCAAATGGGAAGGATGCAGTATAATGAGAGAGAAATATATCAGTGGAGAAGAGTGGATGGGGGAAGGGGGAGATGTATCACTTGGAGAAAGGCCAAGAGTAAATTTGTTTGATAACCAATTCAGTGGACCAAATACTAACATGTGGACTCTTTTTTTCCCTTTGTGTCCAATACAATCTCTCCATTCTGCTTTCTCTTCCATCTGAAGTACTTAATGTTCTCATGCGTGAAGGCCTGTCTATTTCACATGGAGTTTGAGGTTACTTTAAGACTTATATAAAATCAAGATAGGAAGCAAGGGAGGGAAGGATTGAGTGTGCATCAGAGGTTGAGAGACTGTCAGATGGAATGTGTTCCAGAGAATTAGTGTTGAAGGATGTATTGGAGAGAAGACTTTGTCCAAGTTGAAAGGGAGTATGCTAGATAAAATGTTATCCAGATGAAGTGAATACAATTAGGAGAGTTATTGCAAGTACTGAGGAAATATTAAGTATTAGTGAGAGGATAGAGCACCTGGGGAAAGATTGGAGGTGAAAAGGCACAGCCCATCAGGCAGGAAGAAATTACAGAGACAAATTAAATGGTGAGAAGAAGGTGAGATAGAGTATTAATGGTAAGGTGTGGGAGAGAAAGACTATAAGACATGGAAGCTGAATGAGGCCATTCAGCCCATCAAGTCTACTCCACCATTCCATTACTTATTGGAATTGGTTATTCCCCCCCTCCCCTACCCAATTTTCCTGCCTTCTCCCTGTAACCTTTGACTCCCTTTCCAATCAAGAACCTAGCAAGCTCTGCTTTAAGTATATTCAATGACTTGGCCCCCACAGTTCCCTGTGGCAATAAATTCCACAGATTCAGCCTCTAGCTAAAAAAATGACTCCCCATCACTGTCCTCTGTTCCGAGGCTGTGACTTCAGGTACTAGACTCCCCACTATAGGAAACATCCTCGCCATGTCTAGGCCTTTCAATATTTGATAGACTTTAATGAGATTCCCCACCTCATTCGTCTGAACTGCAGCGAGTACAGGCCCAGAGCCATCAAACGCTGGTCATTTATTAACCCTTTCATTCCTGGGATCATTTTTGTGAACCCCCTCTGGACTCTCTCCAAATTTAGCACATCCTTTCTTAGCTAAGGGGCTCAAAACTGCTTGCAGTACTCCGAGTTCTGTCTGCCTTTTAAGTCCTCGGCATTATGCCCTTGCCCCCAAGGGGATGGGAGTGAGGGTATCAGATGTACGAAGGGAGAAAAAGTCCATGAATGGGTGATGTGAGTAGCACTGGCACTCTGTGAGGTCATCTGCAAAATATCAGGAAGTTGGTGAAAAATTACTTCAAGATTTGTTGGGGAGCATTTCACATGGTAATATTTAACCTGTACTTTCCCAGTGAAAGTTGACTGCAGAGATGAAACTGCTATGTCATTGTTGGGGAGGCAAGTCAGTTCTTTAAGATCCTCCTATGGCAATTAGACTTAAGCAGCATAAGAGGCAGCCAGGGGTGTGGGAAGGGGATGTGTGATAGGCTGCTGTGTGGTAGGTTACATCTCCTCCCTCAACTATCATGATGAGTCGTTGTGCTGATCCAGGGAACACAGTCTTAGAACAGTGACAGCACAGAAGAAGGCCCTTCGGCTCCCAGTGTTATCCAAAAAACAATTAGATTAAAAATCAAATGGCTGTCTAATCTCTTCTGCCTACACAGAATCTATATCCTTCCATTTTCCTCACACTCATGTGCCTATCCAAATGTCTCTTAAAAGTCTTCAATTTTTTCTCCTCTACCACCGGGGCGGTGTATAGTCACCACTCTCTGTGTTTAAAAAAACTTACCACTCACATCTCCTTTGAAATTACCCCCTCTCAACTTAAATGTATGCACTTTGGTTTAGGCATTTGAACCCTTGGAAAAAGTTATTGTCTGTCTACTCTGTCTATGCCTCTCATAATCTCATAAACCTCTATCAGAGACAAAGAGATCCACAGTGCTGAGTTATTGCTATCTCTTAGCAGCCACATATGGACAGAAGAGGAGCATGGAAAAATAGGGCTGGCAGGGTCTGTGGGCAAATCTCCAATGTCATAGTGGGACTGTTTAATTTGAATGTCCTTCCTGACTTGGAAAGGTATCCCTCATGTTAATGTGGGTAATGAGTAGATTGTAAGATGCACGACAGATAAATGGCCAAATACACCAAGATGAAAAGTGCTTAGGCAGTTAATTATCTGTTGTTTGCTAATCCAAACGTGACTAAGATCTCATGTATGCAGGATGTTTTTTTTAAATGTGCAAATCAGTGATTTAAAAAAAATAAGCAAGTAAGTCTAATTTCTAGGCAAGAGTTTCAGTGGTGGTGGTGGAGAAGAAGGAGAGGAAGAGAGTATTGGTGAGAAAGCACTGGATCTACTGAAGGAGAGTGAAGACCTAGTGGGGTTATACTCTGTGACATCTCTAAATTGATTCTAGAATATGTAAGGAGCTACAGTAGTACTGTACATCTGGCTACTCGCCTGCTCATGGTTTATATTACCAACCTTGCTAATTTTCTGACATCTTAAAAAAAAATCAATCCAGGAGTTGTATCTTGCCTTATACTAGATTTTCTTTTTTTTTCAAATATTTCAGGATATGGGGACTCAAGGATCAGGCAGAAAGCGGATTGCCAATCGAGAGCGACTGTCTGCAGAGGATGATACTCTGAATCTGATTGCCAGGGAGGTAGGTTGCATCCTTCTCCTCTTGTGTTACTGACTTGGGGTATCAGTTTAAGGTTGGTTAACTGCACAATGCTCTTGGAAGGAGGGAACCATGTTTCTGCTAATGTCACTGTCACATTTGTATAGCAGACAATGTTACTATATGGTCCATAGTTTGATCAGCGATGCCACAGCAACATCTGCAGAAGCTCACAGAGCATCTGCCTCCTTGAGATCTGGCTTACTGCCTTGCATGTATCTCTCAGAAGGTCAAAAGCAGGCAGCTTCGTGTTTAGGTCAGGGATTAGGAGTTCCTTCTGGATTGTGTCCCATTCCACTGTTTCCTCATGTACTAAGTGGCCACATCCTAGGTTTTCTACAGACATCCATGAAGGTTTCTTGGAGACCACGTAGTGAAATTGGAAGCTTGTTGACCAAGGAGCCCATGGCTGTTTATAATGGATAATCTCCTCATGTCTTGCTTGGCACAATGAATGTCTGGAAGAGAATGTTAGCTAGTACTGTTGTTTTGATGTGAATTGATGCAGATTTTGGATTCAGCTGACAGATTGCATTGCAGAACTCAACTAGATATCCATGCATTTGGTACAAGAACTCAGAATAATGCGCAGTATTCAGCTGTTGTAAAAGCCATTGTCACTGCCACAGGGGTATTTCAACCCATTGTGGTGATCTTTTACAATGTTCACCTGACTCTCAAAAATGGTTATAGAAGGTCAAAGTTTCACTTTTTTGCTGGTGAAGGTGATATTGAGATGATGTTTGCCTTTTGATAGTTGTGAGATGATAAGACTTGGATCATTTGAGATTTAATTTCAGCCTCCAGTTGTACAAATTCACTGCCATTTTTGGCAGCTCTGGCATCAATATCTTTACTTGAGTGTGGTTAGTTCAATATGCAGATTTCCTTGTGGGTTAGGCTTGCCTCTCTTATAGCATAGCTTCTTCCATGTTCTACCTTTCCCCTGTAATTTATTTTTCCCCATGCTTGATCCATCCCATTTCTATCACTCGTAAGCTGGCAATTTATAGACAACAATTCACACACTAATCAGTTTGTCTTTGATGTAAGAGGAACACTTGGGGGAGGCGGGTAAACCCATGCGGTCACAGGGAGAACAGGCATGACTACCAGACAGCACTGGAGATCAGGACTGAACCAAAGCTGTGAGTTAGCATTTGTGGTAAGTATTGAAGGTAGCTTCAATACTTGGCTGTGGGAGGCAGTACTGTGTTGTCCCAAGTCTATTCGCTTCATCTCTGAAATAGACTTACCACCTGTTTATTGTTCAGAAGCCACTTTGAGCTCAATGTCAAACTCACTGGTGGAAGTCAGAGGAATTCCCTTTTCCCACAACCTTGCCTCCCTGTTTGTTGTAGCCACACAAACTCTCATCGAGAAACAATCTGATGTCCAAAAACCAGATACTTATAACCTAAGGAATCAGAACCAAGTTTATTATCATTGACATAAATTCAGTCCACTTTATTATGCACCTCATGTACCTAACAAAGTAGCCATTCAGTGTACGTTCTTGGTTTTCTGCTGCTGTAGCCCATTCATTTCAAGATTTGACATGCTGTGCATTCAGAGATGTTCTTCTTCACACTACTGTTGTAACGCATGGTTATTTGAATTACTGTCGCCTACCTGTAAATTCAGAACCTTAAATTCCTTTTTGTTACTATTCTTGGGCCCAGTGCATAAACGAAGAAAGCATGGCAGTGCCTCTACTTCCTTAGATTTGGCATGACATCTAAACCTTAGATAAACTAATATAGCTATGTAGTGGAAAGTATATTAACTGGCTACATCACAGCCTGGTATGGAAACACCAATGCCCTTGAATGGAAAATCCTACAAAAAATAGTGAATACAGTCCAGTCCATCATGGGTAAAGCCCTCCCCAAATTTTTAGCGCATCTACACAGAACAATGTTGCAGGAAAGCAGCATCCATCATCAGGGACCCCACCACCCAGAACATGCTCTCTTGTCACTGCTGCTATCAGGAAGAAGGTACAGGAGCCTTAGAACTCACACCACCAGGTTTAGAAACAATTACTACCCCTTAACCATCAGGCCTTTGAACCAAAGAGATAACTTCACTCAACTTTACTTACCCCATCACTGAACTGTTCCCACAACCAATGGACTCACTTTCAAAGACTCTTCATCTCAGGTTCTCGATATTTATTGCTTATTGATTTATTATTATTCTTTTTCTATAGCCATAGTTTGTTGTCTTTTGCACACCGGTTGAACCCCCAAGTTGGTGTGATCTTTTATTGATTCTTTTACAGTTATTATTCTAGATTTATTGAGTATGCCTGTGAGACAATGAATCTCAGGGTTGTATATGGTGACAGATATATCCTTTGATAATAAATTTACTTTGAACTTTGAATTTCCTGTTAGTTTGAGCCAGTCTAGCCATTCTCCTCTTACCTCTCTCATTTACAAGTCGTTTTCACCCACAGAACTCCCACTCATTGGATGTTTTTTTGTTTTTTGCACCATTCTCTGTAAACTGTAGAGACTGTTGTATGGTTAAAGTCACTTAGAACACATTTCTTCCCCATTCTTTTGTTTGGTTTAAACCTCAACTGAACGCCTCAACCATGTAGGCATGCTTTTATGTATTGAATTGCTGTCACATGATTGGCTATTTAGATATTGCCATTAACAAGCAGGCGTATGGGTGTACCTAAGGCTACGTCCACACTAGACTGGATAAATCTATAACTGAAGCTTTTTCTCTTCGTTTTGACCCTCCGTCCACACTGAAACGGCGTTTTCCTCTCCCGAAAATGGAGCTTTTCTAAAACACTCTGCGACTGTTTAAATCTGAAAACGCCAGTTGGCCGTTGTAGTGTGTACGGGGTAACCGGCTAATTTTAAAAACGCTGTCATGACGTGTCAGAATAAATGGTGGCAGCAGCGCGGCATTTCACTGTTTTCTTGAACGCAACCTCTAACACCACAACAACAATATCTGACAATAGATGTGTAACATCCTAATGTAACATTGTATGGAAATACAAGATAACACTGATGCAGACATGTTTTATACATTTAACAAGGTGCTTTATTAATGTATTGCTTGTGCAAACATTCAATAGATGCAATTGTCACTTTTGCCCAGTAACTCATTCTATTGCACATGTTAAATACAGCAAAATAATACACAAAGACATGGCAAAAGTAAAGGCAAACAACTGAGGTAACAGCAAATTTCACTTTTGCCCAGTAACAAGCCTTATTGCATTTAGTTGTAGCTGTCGTCCCTTTCATCGGTGAAGAGACTATGGCTGTAGGAAATGTTTCTGGACAAATGCGCACCAAGTCTTTCGTTTGGCAATTTCCTTTTAAGTTTTTCTAGTCTGTAACTGGACAACCACGCACCAAGTATACTGTTTCCTCTTCGCTTGTTTACTGTGTGTCCTGCACATGCCCAGTAGGAGGAGATTTGCCCAAATATCTGTTTTAATGTGGACAGAGGTATTTTCAAATTGGTGTGGACCCCTATCGTTTTTACGTGGAACTGGCGTTTTCAAGATTATTTAGTCTAGTGTGGACATAGCCTAATAAGGTTGCCTCTGAGTGTATGTCAAGAAATTTGTTGTTTTGCATCAGCAGTACAATGCAAAACATAAAAATTAAGTTACAAAATATAAATGGTGCAAAAGAGGAATAATGAGGTAGTGTTTATGGACCATTCAGAAATCTGATGGCAGAAGCTGTTCCTGAAACACTCAGCTTGGGTCTTCAGGCTTCTGAACTTCCTCCCCAATTATAATAATGAAAAAAGGACATGTCGCAGATACTGAGGATCCCAAATGATGGATGCTACCTTCTTAAGGCATCACCTCTTGAAGATGTCCTCAATGGGAGGGTGGGTTGTGTTCATTTTGGAACTGGTTGAGTCCATAATCCTCTGTAGCCTCTTTAAATCCTGCACATTGGAGCCTCCATACAAGACAATGATACAGTCAGTCAGAATATTGTCCACCGTACATCTGTAAAAATTTGTAACAATTTTTGGTGGTTGAAGTAGAGGTCCTCTGTTTGAACAGAGGGGAATCAATGGATTTAGGATTTCTAGGCAGTAGTGCCACGTCAACGGTAATTGAGAAAACTAGAAGTTTTTAATGTAGTATGTAACATGGATAGAAATTGGATGACTAACAAAGCATAGTTGAAGTTATTTTTGATTGGCTAGATGTAAGAGCCGTTACCTTAGTGATCTGTGCAAGGACCTCAATTTGTTTATATATAGGCATCAGTTAGTCTCATGAGACCATGGATTTGCGCCTTGGAAGTTTTCCAGGGCGCAGGCCTGGGCAAGGGTGTATGGAAGACCAGTAGTTGTCCATGCTGCAAGTCTCCCCTCTCCACGCCACTGATGTTGTCCAAGGGAAGGGCATTAGGACCCATGCAGCTTGGCACCAGTGTCGTCGCAGGGCAATGTGTGGTTAAGTGCCTTGATCAAGGACACACACACTGCCTCAGCCAAGGCTCGAACTAGCGACCTTCAAATCACTAGACAAACGCCTTAATCAGTTGGCCATGCGCCAACACGATTTGTTATAGTTTTATAAAAGATATGGATGTAGATACTGAAGGTATGTTTGATAAATTTGCTGATGACACAAAGGTAGATGTGGAAGAAGGCTTGGAAACAAAATAAGGAGGTTACAAAGGCTAAAGGTGGGTTATGTGAGCAGGCAAAGATCAGACAAATGGAGTATAATGTGGGAAAATATGAAATTGCCTGTTTTAGCAAACAGAAACACGCCTTCTAAATGGTGAGAGAATGAAGAGCTCTGAGATGTTGAGGAATATGTGCATGATTTCCAAAAGGCAAGTGTGCTGGTATAGCCAGAAATTAAGAAAGCAAATAGAATTTTATTTTTAAAGAACTGAAAACCAAAGTAGGGAGATAATGCTAGAGTTAAGTAGGGCAATGGTGATACCATATTTGGAGCTCTGTACAATATGAGTTTTCATATTTAAGATGTAAATGCATTGGATGTTCGGAGAAGATTTACTAGACATAGATTGTCATGTGACAGAGATTAGACAGGCCAGCTTCATATTCACAGGAGGTAAGAAGAATGAGAGGGAGCTTTTGTAAAATCCTGAGGGATCTTGAGGTGGATATGGAGAGTAGGAGAATGTAGAACCAGCGATCACTGTTTAAGAATCTGGAGAATTGTCCATTTAAGAATAAGATGTGATGAAATATTTTCTCTCTCTGTAGGTTTTGTCTTTGGAACTCTCTTCATAAAAGCGAAGTGGAAGCAGAGATTTTAAATATTTTTAGCATAAAGATAAGTAGATAAGCAAGGTGGAGTAGTTGGGAGTGCTGAGCTGAGGCTGCAGTCACCAGCATATTGAATGACAGAGCAGACTTGAGGACCCTAATGACCTACTGTGTCCTTTGTCCTGTGCTTCTGGGTCCGCATCTGATAAGCGTGCAGGTGGCAAACCACGGGCAATTGCATCTGTCCTGTTGGTGTCGCTGACAGAATTGGCAGGCACAGGCAGTGAGGAGATGTACAAGATGAACTTTACTACCAGCCTCATTCCAGTGTGACCACAAACTCTCAGTCAGGTAACATCTATGAATAGAAGTTCTTTTTGACATTCACTTAAGAAATGTGTGTTTGAATCTCCAAGAGACAGTGGTTTCAGTGATGCCCAGTGCTTTGAATACATTTATATAGAATTATAAACAAGAGAGGTCAGGCTGGGCAATCATGGCCAGAAACAGCTGGCAGAAGACCATTAAGTACATGTGAATGATGCACATCTAAAACTAAAATATAACATGTTGGAAACAATAACAAGTCAGTCAGCAGCTGTAAACAGAAAATGCTAATTAAGGTTTTGGATATATCCTTCCTCAGAACTGAGAACACACAAAATCACACTTGGGTGACCTAAATCATGAAGGTCAATGTTATTTAAAACTGAAATCAAGCACACTTCCCTCAAAGCATTTGGTCAAGCGCCTTAACATGAGGCTGGAAATCTGGAGCAACGCACACAGAATGCTGGAAAAAACTCAGCAGGTCAGGTAGCATCTGTGGAAATAAGCAGGCAGCATGTTGGGCTGAAACCCTTCATCAGGATTGGAAAAGAAGGGTGAAGAAACCAGAATAAGAAGTTGGGCGGAGGGGAAGCAGAACCAGCTTGGAGGTGATAGGAAAAGCCAGGTGGGTAGGGGAGGGGGAATGAGGTAAGAAGCTGGGAGGTGATGGGTGGAAAAGATAAAGGGCTGGAGAAGAAGGAATCTGACAGAAGGAATGCCTCCTGAGGAAGATGATAAGCAGGTGAGGAGAAGAGAAGAGGTAAGAAGGAGGCCAGAGTGGGGAATGGAAAAAGAGGGAAGGGGAGGGGTAAACATTAGTGGAAGTTGGAGAAATCAATGTTCATGCCATCAGGGTGGAGGGTACCCAGACAGAAAATGAGGTGTTGCTCCTCCAACCTGAGAATTGCCTCATCATGGCAGTAGTGGAGGCCATGGACCTTCACCATTCCCTATCTCCTTTCCCCTCTCTCACCTTATCTCCTTGCCTGCCCATTGCCCCCTTCTGATGCTCCTCCCTCCTTGGCCCTCTGTCCTCTCCTATTAGATTCCCCCTTCTCCAGTCCTGTATCTCTTTCACCAATCAACTTCCCAGCTCTTTACCACCCCTCCCTCTCCAGGTTTCACCTATCATCTTGTGTTTCTCCCTCCCCTCCCCCCCCCCACCTTTTAAATCTACTCCTCATCTTATTTTCTCCAGTCCTGCTGAAGGATCTCAGCCTGAAATGTCGTCTGTACTCTTTTCCATAGATGCTGCCTGGCCTGCTGAGCTCCTCCAGCATTTTGTGTTATTTCCAGCATCTGCAGATTTCGTTTAATGGCAGAATGGGAATGGAGATTGGAATTAAAATGTGTGGCTAAAGGGAAATCCTGCTTCTTGTGAATGGAGTGAAGGTGCTCAACAAAGTGATCTCCCTTTCTATGTTGGGTGTAGAGCAGGCCGTTTTGGGGGTACCTGATATAATAGATGACCCCAACAGATACACCAGGTGAAATGTTGCTTCACCTAGAAGGTCTGTTTGGGGCCCTGAATGGAGGGGAGGGAGAGCATGGATGAATAAGTGTCAAGAAGGAGATTAGTGGGGAGAGATGAGTGGACAAGGGATTCAAGGAAGGAGTGATCTCTGTGGGAAGTGGAGAGTACGGGATGGAGTTAAAGATGTGTTTGGTAGTAGGGTCCCTTTGAAGGTGGTGGAAGTTGCAGAGAACGATGTGCTGGATGCGGAGGATCATTGGGTTGTAGCTAAGATCAAAAGGAACTAACTCTATTAAATTTGCAGGAAGATGGGGTGAGTTCAGATGTCCAGGAAATGGAGAAGATGCAGGTGAGAGCAGCATCTATGATGAAGGAAGGGAAACCCCATTCTTTGAAGAAGGAGGACATCTCTAATGTTCTGGAAAGGAAAGCCTCATCCTTGGAACAGATGTGGTAGAGGCAAAAGAATTAAGAAAAGGGAATGACATTTTTACAGGACATAGAGTAGGAAGATAGGAGACAGATGGTCAAGATAGCCGTGGGAGTCGGTTTATAAAAAATATCGTTAGACAGTTTGTCTCCAGAGATAGAGACAGAGAGATCGAGAAAGGGGAGAGAGATGTCAGAGATGGATCAAGTGAACTTAAGGGCAGGGTGGAAGTTGGAGGCAAAGTTGATGAAGTTGAAGTGCTCAGTGTGAGTGCATGAAGCAGCACCAATCCAGTCGTCATTATAGTGCAGAAAGAGTTGTGGAGCATTACTAGGGAAGGCTTGGAACATTATCTGTTCCATGTAGCCAATGTAAAGGCAGGCTTAACTAGGGCCTATGCAAGTGCTCATGGCTACATCTTGAGTTTGGAAAAGGTTGGTGGAGCCGAAAGAAAAATTGTTGAGTGTGAAGAACAGTTCGGTGGTGGTGGAGGGGAACTGGTCGGTTCTGTTGTTGAGAAAGAAGCGGAGAGCTTTAATGCCTTCTTGATGGACCTTAGAAGTGTATAGGGACTGGACATTCATGGTGAAAATGAGGTGATCAGGGCCAGGGAATTGAAGGTTGTTGAGGAGATTGCGACCATGTGAAGTGTTGCTTATGTAAGTGGGAAGGGACTGAACCAAGTGTGAAGTGATACACCTGTCCATTCATCTCCTTCCTCATCTCCATTCAGGACCCCAAACAGTCCTTCCAGGTGAGGTGAACCAATTTGGCCATTCTCCTCTGACCCTCTATTAACAAGGCGTTTTCGCCCAAGGAACTGCTGCTCATTGGGTGTTCTTTGTTTTTTGCACCATTTTCTATAAATTGTACCGTCTCCACCATTTCTTTATATTCATCAGCTGCACGGAGAAGGGGAGTCTGCTGCATGGGCAATGGCTTGGTCGCCACACCATACTGCCCTGACTTGCATATCACGTAGACAGCTAGGACGCAATATCAATGGTCAACCCCAACCAACGGAGGGTTTCCTCTATAAACTCTAGAGACTACTATACAAGAAAATCACAAGAGATCAGCAGTTCCTGAGATACTCGAACCACCCCATCTGGCACCAACAATCATTCCACCGTCAAAGTCACTTAGATCACATTTCTTCCCCAGTCTGATATTTGGAATGAAAACAGCTGAACCTTTTGACCATGTCTGCATGCTTTTATGCATTGACTGGCTGAACTGCACATTAATGACTGATTAGATATTTGCATTAATAAATGGTGTACAGGTGTACCTCATAAAGTGGCCACTGTGTAATTTTAATAAAAAGTATTAAAACACTGTTTACATCAAGTTCAGGTTTATTGTCATCTCACTTTTCTGCCAAACGAAACAACATTCCTCCAGACCACAGTGCACCCACACAACATATATCACATACAGCACATAAACCAAAATATTATACTACAAATAGGTAAGTAAAATATAATTCAAAATGTATGTAGTAAAGATCAGCACAGATAAACAGTTAACAGTCCAGTAAACAGCCCGCTATCCTGATGACGAGACCTCCATGGTGGCAGAGTATTCATTAGTCTCACAGCCTGAGGGAAGAAGCCCAGTCTGACAGCCCTAGTCCTGATGCTTGTGTACCTCCTTCCTGACGGTAGTGGGTGAAAGAGATTGTGGGATGGGTTGTATGGATTCTCAGTGCTTTGGGCCCTCTGTCTGCACTTCTGATAAGTGTCACAAACGGGGGAGGTGGAGGAACCCTGATGATAGTTTTGGCAATTTTGTCTGTCTTCTGTAGGGTCTTGCGGTCCGATGCCTTGCAGCTTCTGTACTGCAATGAGGTAGACAGACTGGATGGTCTTGATGGTACTCCTGTAGAAAGTTGTTAGAATGGGGGTGGGGAGCCTTTGCACATTTCAATCTTCTCAGAAAGTGTAGATGCTGTTGTGTCTTCTTGACCAGTGAGGAGGTGTTGTGGGTCCAAGTGAGACCAAGTGCACACCAAGGAACTTTGTGCTCTTCACTCTCTCCGTGTCAGAGCCATTGATGTGCATTGGAGAGTGGGTGACCTGTGCCTTCCTGAAATCCAGAATCGTCTCTTTGATCTTGTCCACGTTAAGACTCGGGTTGTTGTTCCCACACCATTGGACAAGCCTCTTTACCTTCTCTCCGTATGCCGGCTCATCATTGTTGCTGATGAGACCAACCACTCAGGTGTTATCGATGAACTTGATGATGTGGTTTGCACTGAATCTGACAGTGCAGTCATTGAGTCATCAGCATGAACAGCAGCGGACTGAGCACACAGCCCCCTGAATATACTCCAGCCCGTGCTTTCGAAGCAGTCCTGTAGCACCGAGATCTCTCTGTGAACTGGTTTGACTGTTTTAACCAGAGGTCTGGATACACTGGGATTAGCAAAGTGGAGATGTGGTCTGAGTATCCGAGGTGAGGGTGGTGTGTAGCCTGTGGACTCCATGGACATTGTTATAAACCAGGTCTAATATGTTCTCTCCTCTGGTTGCGAAGTTGACATGCTGGTAGTATTTTGACAGGATTGCTTTTAAGTTTGCATGACTGAAGTCACCCAGCACCATTGTAGAGGTCCTGCACCACTTCCCTAGCACTAGCATGGGCGGCGGGAGGGCGGGAATGTAACAGCATCAATCACAATGGCAGTGAACTCCCTCAGTAAGTAGAAGGGTCTGTACGTCACCATTTTAAAACTCTGCGGTGAGCAATGGGCCATTACTACCATGGTGCTCGCACACACAAATAACTGGTGTCTACTACAGTAGCTGTAGTAGACATCAGTTATCATTTACACAATATGAAAAAAATACATAAATTATCTGGAAATGATTGCAATTCTTTCATGGATTGCATATGGTTGTTGAATGTGCACATAATGTGACCTGGCGCAGGTTTGAAGACCAGTTTCACCAGTCTGACCGCCGCGGCTGCACTGCAATCTCAGGTCTGCGCCCAGTATGCAGATCACAGCCGAGGACCTCAAAGCCAAAGTTCAGATTTGTGCTGGAACCTTAAGTGGCGCAGTTCACTTCAGAGCAGCAAGACCTCTGAGGTGGTGCAATCACAGCTGAAGTTCCTCTGTTGAGTTTGTTCCACAGATGTGCTAGAAGCTGTGCTAAGTGATCAAATGTACTTCTTTTTGAACTTCTGGTGATTGCACCCCCCCCCCCACCTCTCCTTCACCATTCCCCATTCCTGTTTCCCTCTCTCTCCTATCTCCTTACCTGCCCATCACCCCCCTCTGGTGCTCCTCCTCCTTCCCTTTCTTCCATGGTCTTCTGTCCTCTCCTATATCAGATTCACTCTTCTCCAGCTCTTTTCCTCTTTCACCTATCAACTTCCCAGCTCTTCACTTCACCTCTCACCCTCTCCTGGTTTCACCTTCACCTACCACCTTGTACTTCTTCCTCTCCTCCCCTCACCTTCTTGCTGTGATTTCTCATCTTTTTTTCCGGTCCTGATGAAGGGGTTTGGCCTGAAATGTCAACTGTTTACACTTTTCCATAGAAGCTGCCTGGCCTGCTGAGCTGCTCCAGCATTTTGTGTGTGTTAATTTTCTGTTTTTATGTTGGATTTCCATCACCTGCAGTTTTTTTGATTAAAGTGAAAAGCCATAAAGCTGAATCAAGCCCATCATCATCCAGTGCACCTCAGCACTCCCATGCTTTTGAATACATAGCAGTTGTGGTAGGCTGATAGTTAGATGTAGGCACTCTGGTTGCCAAGAGCATCTGTATACCTCCAGCTGTCATTTTGGTGAAACCAGCTCCTCCATTTGTGTATATTACTTTGATTTCCAGCATCTGCAGATTTTCTCTTGTTTGTGATAAAAACAGAAAATTCTAGAAAAATTGAGCAGCTCAGACAAAGTCTGTGGAAGGAGAAACTGAGTTCACGTTTCTGGTTGAAGACCCTTGGCCAGGACAGGGGAAGAGAGAAAATGGGTTTGAATCACATTGCAGAGAGAATGGTGAGGGATGGATAAAACAAAGGGAAAATCTCGGATTGGGTGAAGCCCAAGTGTCCATGGAATAAACAGTAGATGAAGTTATCTGGTTGGTAGACTAAAAAGACAAAGGAGCAGAATTAGGCCATTTGACCCATTGAGTCTGTACTGTCATTCCATCATGGCTGACTTATTATCCCTCTCACCCCCATTCTCCTGCCTTCTCCTAACTTTTGACGACCTTACTAATCAAGAATCTATCAACCTCTGCTTTAAATATACCCAATGAATGGAGGGAGTTCGGGTGGAAAAACTTGATAAGATATTTTATTACACCCTCTCAGAAATCCCATTATGATAGTAACCCCCCCTGCTTGCTGGAGAAATTGTGGAAATCGAAATGCAAACCATTATCATATTTTCTGGGATTGCCCCGTTATCAAAGACTATTGGAGTGGGATACATAATGCCCTACAAGACATCTTTAAATGTGAAATACCCTTAGAGAGTAAGACCATATATTTTGGGTATATACCTCAAGAATGGTTGAAAAGAGATAAATATTTAATAAATGTACTGCTGGTGGCTGGTAAAAAGACCCTTACCAGGAAATGGTTATCTCAGGAGATCCCAAATTTAAATGTATGGATGGAAATTACAATGGACATTTACAAAATGGAAAAGATAACAGCATCTGTTAATCATAAGTTGGAACAATTTTATTCATACTGGAAAAAAATGATTTAACTACATAACACCTCAAAGGCCTGATTTTATTCTCACAAGTCAATGAATATGTTGTAAAAAAAAAGATCATTCCCTACTCTGTACATAGTTTTCTTCTTTCGATTGTTCCTTTTTTCTTCTCCTTTCTATAAGTGTATACCTCAGATAAATATTATGTGGAGATTTGTGACAAATATGATTATATGATATATATGTACAGTATCTGAAATACATCTTATGGAAATGTTTGATGAAATTCAATAAAAAATAAATTACAAAAAAATATATACCCAATGACTTTGCCTCCAGAGCCTTCTGAGACAATGAATTCTACCGTTCACCACACTCTGGCTAAAGGTATCACTCCTCATCTCTGTTCTCAAGGGATGTCCTTCTATTCTGAGGCTGTGTCCTCTGGTCCTATAGAAAACATCCTCTCCGCACTCCCATTTGAAAGATAATAGACTTCTCTATTTGATTTATATTTTAGACAATTCCACTGTTGCCAATAGTCAGGTGGTCCTGCCCAAAATGGACCTTCATTGACCTCGTAAGAAGGAGAGCAGCTGATTGGCCCATTGGTCCCTCTAGTCTCAGTATAACGTTAGACACAGGAGAGAGGGGGAAATTTGACAGGAGACTCAGCCACATGTGGATGAGCAACAAATTGCTTGCTACCTGACTGAGCCATAATGGAACAGATCTCGGCAGGTGAGGAAGGGGGAAGGCCTGCAGAGTGAGGCAGGCGGGGTTAGTCCTGTTCAGGGCTGTGGGTCTGTGAGATTTGTTTGGATCAACAAAAGCAGCATGAGTCATAGAGTCATGAAAACTGGAGCACAGAAACAGGCCCTTCGGCCAATCCAGTTCATGTTCTGCCTAGTTCCATCAGCCTGCACCTGGACCGTAGCCCTCCATACATCTCCCATCCATGTAGTTATCCAAGTGTCTCTCAAATGTTGAAATTGAACCTACATCCACCACTTCCTCTGGCAGCTTGTTCCACACACTCACCACCTTCTGATGGAAGAAGTTCCCGCTCATGTTCTCCTTAAATATTTCACCTTTCACCCATAATCCCTAGTTCTAGTCTCATTCAACGTCAATGGAAAAAGCCTGTCTGCAATTGCCCTGTCTAAACTACTCATAATTTTGTCATCCTCTATCAAATTTCCTCTTGTTCTCCTATGTTCTAGTTTGCCGATCTGAGGTGAAACCCAAGAGTTGACTAACCGCTGCAGGTCACCAATAGGTAGTTGTAGAAGGACTCCTCGTTTTCTTGGCAGGTCAGCCCAACTGTTTTCAGAACAATGCTGCTACACAGTGCTGGCTCGAATATAACTGTGTCTGGCCGGGGTGTCCGCATTCTTGGTAATATAGTCACACCCTAGCAAACAGACATTGTGTCACTTGAAATGTATGGCTATTTTTGGATGAAGATTTGCCTGAGTAATACTCTGTGGGTGTGTGGGAGCTGGGCTGAAGCCCAGTTCAGAGGCATCAGTGGGTTAAAAGCTGCCCTGGCAGCAAGGGAAGGAAGTGAACTGTGCGTCGTGCATAAAATGCTTAGTTTAACTGTGTTACTTCATTGTTTTATTCTGCATTGTATGATGCAGTGCCAAATCTGCAGGGATTTGGCAAGGCACTTGTGATCAAGCTGTCCTTTATCTGGAAGTGTTTACTACCATAGGGGGATTGGAATAAATCCCAATTAACAATGCTCATTGCATTGTTATTCCTGCCTCTCCTAATAGTTCTAATGACTATGGCGATTGTCATCTTGTCTTGGTGGACAAATTTGTAAGCTCCTGAGATCTTGAGAGCAAAGCCATCTGGAGTTTAGCGTCACCCATGACGGTAAGGTCAAGGGGCAAGTTCCAGCTAAAGAGTGGTTCAACCAAGACCTCAATGGCGGAGCTGGCAGAAGATGGTGACACATCATAAAGGCAGTGAAGGTGGAGCAAGGCCGTATCACTGAAGGGTCCCCAGTTGTCTTGAACTCAATCTGTCAAAGACTGTTCAGTGGCTGTTGTGGCTCAGCCTCCCTACATAATATAAATTCACATACAGGCGTTCTCCATTAAGGGAATTACCCTTTAGCAGAATGACATACTCGACTGAGTGATCACACTAATGGCTGTGGCGATCACTTCCTCCATCATTTTCTATGAGTTCCTCCATCTATTTGTTCCTTGCCTCTTTCCATAATTTTAGCTCTCCCCCTTTCCGCCTTTCTCCCTCTCTCTCATCATTTTCACTCCTTTACCTTTTGCAGAGTGAAAGACTAAAAATTGTGGGAAGAGAAAGGAAGCAGACAGAGGGAGAACCTTGAAGCGTGAGGTAGAGTGGAGCAGAGTCACACTACAGTCTGAGGGAGGATGAAACAAGAGGCACAAGTGCAAGGCCCACACAACATGAGGCTTAGTGTGGGCCTACTGCTTCCACAATGGGAGGAATCTGAGGAAACAATGCATATTGTAAAAGTTATTTGCAGTCTTTGGGAGCAGCAGCAGAAGTTCTTGGCCTTGTCTCTATATTTAGCAGACTCGAGTGCCGCAATACTGAAGGCTGCTTTGCTCTGTTTGTGACTCAGCCCAGTTCTCCAGGCAGCTGTTGAGAAACGGACTGTACGTTTGTTTTTGGACCTATAGACTCAACCCACTGTTTTTTTTAAACCAGGTTGCCAAGAAACAAAGGAAGTGCCGTTTCCTGACCTGACGTCTTGAGCTGAGCATTGTGACAGGAACTGGTAGATTTTGCAGTCCCCTGTGAAGGGAAATCAGTTAACTAAACCTCTCATTGTCAAGGGTTCTGCTTATTCTAGAAATAGTCCCTGAGTTTCATTGGGATGCAGAAATCATTCAGCAATCAGTTCAGTAAGATTTGGGAAGGTAGAGAGATGGGAATTAGCACTTAGGGTAGGTTATTTAACCTAGTTGTGGCGTGGTCCCAAGGATGAAGTGAAGGCTTGGGCCTTCCCAGCAGTTATTCTGTACATTAAAGTTAGGCATACATGTCCATAATGTGTACCAGCCAGAAATTCAACCCTAGTTAGTCACACTAGCATCATCTGTACCTCCCTCTGCAATTGGATCTTCAACTTCCTAACCGGAAGACCACAATCTGTGCGGATTGGTGATAACATATCCTCCTAGCTGATGATCAACACTGATGCAGTGTTGATTGGGTGTGTGCTTAGTCCACTGCTCTACTCTCTGTATACCCGTGACTGTGTGGCTAGGCATAGCTCAAGTACCATCTATAAATTTGCTGATGATACAACCATTGTTGGTAGAATCTCAGGTGGTGACGAGAGGTCATACAGGAGTGAGATATGCCAACTAGTGGAGTGGTGCCACAGCAGCAACCTGGCACTCAACATCAGTAAGATGAAAGAGCTGATCGTGGACTTCAGGAAGAGTAAGACGAAGGAACACACACCAATCCTCAAAGAGGGATCAGAAGTGGAGAGAGTGAGCAGCTTCAAGTTCCTGGGTATCAAGATCTCTGAGGATCTAACTTGGTCCCAACAGATCGATGTAGTTATAAAGAAGGCAAGATAGCGGCTATACTTCATTAGAAGAGATTTGGCATGTCAACAAGTACATTCAAAACCTTCTATAGTTGTACTGTGGAGAGCATTCTGACAGGCTGCATCACTGTCTGGTATGGAGGGGCTACTGCACAGGACCAAAAGAAGCTGCAGAAGGTTGTGAATCTAGTCAGCTCCATCTTAGGTACTAGCCTACAAATTACCCAGGACATCTTTAGGGAGCGGTGTCTCAGAAAGGCAGCGTCCATTATTAAAAACTCCCAGCACCCAGAGCATGCACTTTTCTCACTGTTACCATCAGATAGGAGGTACAGAAGCCTGAAGGCACACACTCAGCGATTCAGGAACAGCTTCTTCCCTTCTGCCATCTGATTCTTAAATGGACATTGAATCTTTGGAAACTACCTCACTTTTTTTAATATAGAGTATTTTCTGTTTTTGCACGTTTTTTAAATCTATTCAATATATATGTATACTGTAATTGATTTACTTGTTTATTTATTATCATTATTTTCATTTTTTCTCTGCTATATTATGTATTGCATTGAACTGCTGCTGCTAAGTTTACAAATTTCACGTCATATGCTGGGGATAATAAACCTGATTCTGATTCTGATTCGACAGATTCTTGACACAAGGTATTTATTTTTATTTAAGATACGTGGTGTAGAACAGGCCCTTCTGCCCCAACGAGCTGTACCACCAGCAACACTCCTATTTAACACCAGCCTAATCACAGGACGTTTTACAATGCCAATGCACTGACTAACCGATACATGTTTGGATTGTGGGAGGAAACCGACATGGTCAAGGGGAGAAGACAGAAACTCCTTACAGGCAATGCCAGAATTGAACTCCGAACGCTGACGCACTGATCTGAAATTACATCGTGCTAACCGCCGTCAGCGCACTGGTGTAGCACGGCGGCGCAGGTCTAGCCACCCAGGTTCCATCCTGATCTTGGCTGCTGTTGTTGTGGAGGTTGCACCCCCTCGCTATGACCACGTTGGGTTCCCCTCTCTGAGTTCCTCCAGCAGACTGTTTGTCGCTGGTTGATATGTTAATTAGCCAATGTAAATTGCCCCTCGTGTTTACAAGTGAGGAGTGGAATATGAGGGTAACTAAAGGGAACTTTGCAAGAATAGACTATGGGAAACATCAGTGCAGAATGTGTTGGCTCTCTGTGCCAACACAGACTTGATGGGCCAAAATTCTGATCTCCAACTCTGTCGTTAAGAAATACATCAAACTGTCATACGATCCATGGAGGGTTCCTGACCAGGAAAAATCATTTTATGCTCCTGGGATTAATGTGCTGTTTAAAAAAACAGTTGCACTGAAATTCCCAAACACTGCCCGGCCCAGGCCTCTGTTTGTTCTTGAGATTAGCCTGTGAAAACCTCTACTCCCTGTCCTGTGCTGTCTCTTTATGTCTAGGTTCCTCTTGTCAAACAAAGCAGTCTGCAACATTACAGACTAATGCAGCCTGCTTATCACTTGCATTGCTCTTGGCTGCCTATGTCACCTCCTCCCTTTCCTCTGGGCAGGTGCACTCCAGCAGCAGGGAGATATTTGAGTTTTATGTATAAATATAACACAGCAGATGGGATCTGTCATTATGCAGATTACCTTTTGTTGCTCAGACTGAAGACTGGAACCTAATATCTGCCACTGTTGGGCTTGTTATATGTTTAACATTGACTGTGGCCTACCTGTCTAAAGCCATTACTTCAGTCAGTGGATCTCTTGGAGTTGAGCTCCTATTCAACAAAGGCAGCTGCTTTTATTCGTTTAGTTTGGAAGTAAAGCTGTTTCTGGTGCTTTATACGAGTACAATCCATTGAAATATGACAGTCTTACATTCCGTGGTCACTTTATTGCGTTCAACTGCTCGTTAATTCAAATATCTAATCAGTCAATCATGAGCCAGCAACACAATACATAGAAGCATGCATATGTGGTCAAGACGTTCAGTTGTTGTTCAAACCAAACATCAAAATGGGGAAGAAAGGTGATCTAAGCGACTTTGACCGTGGAATGATTGTTGGTGCCAGACAAGGTGGTTTGAGTTTCCCCAGGGATTTTCATGCACAACAGTCTGTACGGTTTACAGAGAAACAAAAAGCATCCTGTGGGCAGCAGTTCTGTGGACAAAAGCGACTTGTTAATGAGAGAGGTCAGAGGAGAATGGCCAGACTGGCTCAAGCTGTCAGGAAGGTGACAGTAACTGAAATAACCAGGCGTTGCAACAGTGGTGTGCAGAAGAGCATTTCTGAATGTACAACACTTTGAACCTTGAAGTGGATGGGGTACAGCACCAGAAGGCCATGAACATACACTCAGTCACCACTTTATTAAGTAAAGGAAGCAATAAAGTAGCCACTGAATGTATGAGGAGATACTGGATTAGGCAATGAGGATTTTATCTGAAATAACAAAGGAAATACAAAGGATGGGGAGGAAATGTAGACCTAAGGGAAGACAGCTAATGAAAGATGACTGGAAGTGGTCAAAGCTCAGAAGCCAGACCAGTAGGGTATTTGAGAGCAAGGTCTTTTCATGTTAGAAACATAGAACAGAGAAAACATACTGCACAATACAGGCCCTTCGGCCCACAAAGCTGTGCCGAACATGTCCCTACCTTAGAACTACCTAGGCTTTACCCGTAGCCCTCTATTTTTCTAAGCTCCATGTACCCATCCAGGAGTCTCTTAAAAGGCCCTATCGTTTCTGCCTGTTGAGAAATCATCACGATTGTGCTTAGCATGAACATTTCTGTGGTGTTTACACTAAACATAATCATGATTATTTTGCACTCTTTGTAACTGCAGAAGGCATCAACTGTTCCCATGACTTCTCTAGTAACTGAGTTTTGTCTGGTCAGTAAGTAATCATCCCCCCTCAGTAAGCAGTAG
The DNA here is from genome assembly GCF_963921235.1 of Mobula hypostoma. Lineage (NCBI taxonomy): Eukaryota > Metazoa > Chordata > Chondrichthyes > Myliobatiformes > Myliobatidae > Mobula > Mobula hypostoma. The sequence goes on along the minus strand of NC_086102.1, from coordinate 118,205,691 downwards.
GGGTGGATTATCATGGACCATGCCTTCTGCTGGGTCCTCACGAGGGGCTGAAATAGTGGGCCTGAGGTGTTATCAAGTGCAGGGACTAGGTCGGATTTTTTTTGTTCCTACTGCTCCCCCCCCCCCACTTTAACTTGGAAGATTCAAGACACAAGATTGTTTACTGTCATTTCCAGAACAATAGGGTAAAGGAGAATGAAATAATTGTTACTCCAAATCCAATACAGCACAAAAAACACAAACACATAATAAAAAGCACAATGAATGTAAATACACATGATATCTGATATACATAGATTGATTATATGTCCATTAAGTGACACTAGGTACAGGAGTTCTTGTAATTACTAACCACAGTGTGGCAAAGGCTTGCGATGATAGCCTACCTCTCTAAAATTCCCTTAGAACTAACCAAGTGTCTTTGAAATGTAATTTGGAAAATGCAGCAGCCAATTTGCACGTGAGAAAATCTCTCAATCAGAAACGTGATAACAAACTGCAAAATCCGTGTTAGTGAGATTGTTAATAGAGACAGACACCCAGGAAGAACGCTCCTGTTTTCCACCAGTATAGCAGTAGAATCTGTCATGACTATCTGCGTGGGAAGACATTTGAAATAATTTACCTCCACAATGAAAGAGCAGAACTTTCTGCAATGCCACATATCCTCAGAACCGTCGGCCTAGAATGGTTGTGCTTCAGGCTACGTCCACACTAGACCGGATAATTTTGAAAACGCCAGTCTCACGTAAAAACGACAGGCATCCACACTAGGCGTTTTTGAAAATACCTCTGTCCACATTAAAACAGATATTTGGGCGAATCTCCTCCTACGGACATGCGCAGAACACACAGTAAACAAGCGAAGAGGAAACTGTGTACTTGGTGCGCATTGTCCAGTTACAGACTAGAAAAACTTAAAAGGAAATTGCCAAACGAAAGACCTGGTGCGTGTTTGTCCAGAAATATTTCCTACAGCCATAGTCTCTTCACCAATGAAAGGGACGACAGCTACAACTAAATGCAATAAGGCTTGTTACTGGGCAAAAGTGAAATCTGCTGTTACCACATTTGTTTGCCTTTACTTTTGCCATGTCTTTGTGTATTATTTTGCTGCATTTAACATGTGCAATAAAACGAGTTACTGGGCAAAAGTGACAATTGCATCTATTGAATGTTTGCACAAGCAATACATTAATAAAGCACCTTGTTAAATGTATAAAACATGTCTGCATCAGTGTTATCTTGTATTTCCATACAATGTTACATTAGGCTGTTACACATCTATTGTCAGATATTGTTGTGGTGCTGGAGGTTGCATTCAAGAAAACAATGAAATGCCGTGTTGCCGCCACCATTTGTTCCGGCACGTCATGACAGCGGTTTTAAAAATAGTCGGTTACCCCGTACACACTACACCAGATATTAGGCGTTTTCAGATTTATTCACTCTGGAGAGCGTTTCTGAGAAGCTCCGTTTTCAGGGGATGAAAACGCCGTTTCAATGTGGACAGAGGGTCAAAACAAAGAGAAAAAGCTTCGGTTATGGATTTATCCAGTCTAGTGTGGATGTAGCCTCAGTCTCTGGAATGGAATTTAAACTCACACCTTCCTGACATGAGCCTTGTTCATCTCCACTGACATTACAGTGCACTAACCTTTGCTTCCATTGCTAACTAATTCTGAATCTTGGCTCCAGGAGTATTGGGCTTCTTCAGTACCAAAGGATCTGACCTGGATGTAATGATTTTAATTGGAGAAAATGAAGAGATTAATTTCAGTGTTCCCATTGGACCAGTTAATTTTTTAATCATAGCCATAACATCATTTTAGGAATAGTTTCTTTACCACCCCACCCCCCGCCAACAGATTTGTGAACAGACTATGAACTAACTCATAAACACTACTTTTTTTTGGTCTCTATTTAGACTATTTATTTAATTTAATTTATATATACAGTACTGTACAAAAGTTTTAGGCACCCTAGCTATATATATGTGCCTAATACTTTTACACAGTACCATATACAGTGGATTATGGTTAATTGTGACACGTCGGAAACAGTACATTTTGATATTTTGACCCAATTAAGTGACAGCCCCAATAACTGGCATCCACTGTGGGTGGGTGGGTGGGTGGGTGTGTGTGTGTGTGTGTGTGTGTGTGTGTGTGTGTGTGTGTGTGTGTGTGGTGTGTATGTGTGTGTGTGTTTATATATACTGTATATAGTTTCATTTTACATTTTGCACTGTACTGCTGGTGCAAAACAAATTTCACAACATATGCCAGAGATATTAAACCTGATTCTGACAGCAGAAAGTGGAAACTCGGTGAAGTTGGAGCAGACTATAGTTTGGTTGGAGGAGATTGTGTTTCAGAGGAGATTGTGTTTCGGTTGGAGGAGATTATGTTTGTTTGGAGGAGATTGTGTTTTGGTTGGAGGAGATTGTGTTTTGGTTGGAGGAGATTGTGTTTGGTTAGAGGAGATTGTGTTTGGTTGGAGAAGATTGTGTTTAGAGGTTCAGGCACATAAACAAAGGGGGAAATGATACATTATTGCACTGTGGGCTTGTTGAATTTATTAGTGTCTGATGTGCAAAATTAACTCAAAGACTACAATGAGATTGAAGGTGTTCCTCACAGAAATTAGATGGGATAAAAACGATGCTTCTAAATTGTAGTGTCAGGGTTTGGTTGATTGTGTGTTCATTTCTGTAAGGAAATTCATTTGAAGAAATTCCTTGCTGCGATTAGAGCCAGTTGTTGGCCCTGGAATGACTATTATTCCCTGATAAATGTTTACCTTCTGCCCAAGGCCCATTAAAATGATGTTTGTGCTGAGGTTTCCTGTGTTTGTCATGAACTCGGTTTAGTCATTCCTAACATGCATCCTTCTGCAGTTCAGTTAAAACTGTAGAGTTATTAGGCCAGAGTACAAACAGGGGACCAAGGAACAGGCTACACACACCCCACAGCATATTGTGTCTGAGAATTGATCAGTAAAATCAATCAGTTTTCAATTTCATCCAGTAGACATTAAAGTGGGTATCCTACAGCGACCACTATTTTTGTAATATTGAAGGGTAATGTAATGGGTTTCAGGTAACACAGTTTTTTTTTATAATATAAACTGTTCTACATAATTCACAAACACTGTCATTGAGTTGTTGTGTTCATGTAATGACATCAGTGTAAGGCGACTGCTTTTGGTTTCGTAATGGAAGTAAAGGGTTGCGGCTTTTGTTAAGCACATAAAACAACTCTTGATCATTTTATTCACAAAATCCTACAATATTGTATAGGAGCTTTCAAATTGGGGGTTGTTCTATATAGGAACAGTATGTACAAGGTTCTGGAGGAACTCAGCAGGTCAGGCAGCATCTATGGAAAGCTGTTTCAGGCTGAGACCTTTCATCAGGATTGGAAAGGAAATTGCAAGAAGCCAGAATGAGAAGGTGGGAGGAGGGGAGCGAGTACAAGCTAGAAGATAGAAACATAGAAAATAGGTGCAGGAGTAGGCCATTCGGCCCTTCGAGCCTGCACCGCCATTTATTATGATCATGGCTGATCATCCAACTCAGAACCCAGCCTTCCCTCCATACCCCCTGACCCCTGTAGCCACAAGGGCCATATCTAACTTCCTTTTAAACATAGCTAATGAACTGGCCTCAACAGTTTGCTGTGGCAGAGAATTCCACAGATTCACCACTCTCTGTGTGAAGAAGTTTTTCCTAACCTCGGTCCTAAAAGGCTTCCCCTCTATCCTCCAACTGTGACCCCTCGTTCTAGACCTCCCCAACATCGGGAACAATCTTCCCGCATCTAGCCTGTCCAATCCCTTTAGGATCTTATACGTTTCAATCAGATCCCCCCTCAATCTTCTAAATTCCAACGAGTACAAGCCCAGTTCATCCAGTCTTTCTTCATATGAAAGACCTGCCATCCCAGGAATCAATCTGGTGAACCTTCTTTGTACTCCCTCTATGGCAAAGATGTCTTTCCTCAGATTAGGGGACCAAAACTGCACACAATACTCCAGGTGTGGTCTCACCAAGGCCTTGTACAACTGCAGTAGTACCTCCCTGCTCCTGTACTCGAATCCTCTCGCTATAAATGCCAGCATACCGTTCGCCTTTTTCACCGCCTGCTGTACCTGCATGCCCACTTTCAATGACTGGTGTATAATGACACCCAGGTCTCGTTGCACCTCCCCTTTTCCTAATCGGCCACCATTCAGATAATAATCTGTTTTCCTATTTTTGCCACCAAAGTGGATAACTTCACATTTATCCACATTAAATTGCATCTGCCATGAGTTTGCCCACTCACCCAACCTATCCAAGTCACCCTGCATCCTCTTAGCATCCTCCTCACTGCTAACACTGCCACCCAGCTTCGTGTCATCCGCAGACTTGGAGATGCTGCATTTAATTCCCTCATCCAAGTCATTAATATATATTGTAAACAACTGGGGTCCCAGCACTGAGCCTTGCGGTACCCCACTAGTCACCGCCTGCCATTCTGAAAAGGTCCCGTTTATTCCCACTCTTTGCTTCCTGTCTGCTAACCAATTCTCCACCCACACCAATACCTTACCCCCAATACCGTGTGCTTTAAGTTTGCACACTAATCTCCTATGTGGGACCTTGTCAAAAGCCTTTTGAAAATCCAAATATACCACATCCACTGGTTCTCCCCTATCCACTCTACTAGTTACATCCTCAAAAAATTCTATGAGATTCGTCAGACATGATTTTCCTTTCACAAATCCATGCTGACTTTGTCCGATCATTTCACCGCTTTCCAAATGTGCTGTTATCACATCCTTGATAACTGACTCCAGCAGTTTCCCCACCACCGACGTTAGGCTAACCGGCCTATAATTCCCCGGTTTCTCTCTCCCTCCTTTTTTAAAAAGTGGGGTTACATTAGCCACCCTCCAATCCTCAGGAACTAGTCCAGAATCTAACGAGTTTTGAAAAATTATCACTAATGCATCCACTATTTCTTGGGCCACTTCCTTAAGCACTCTGGGATGCAGACCATCTGGCCCTGGGGATTTATCTGCCTTCAATCCCTTCAATTTACCTAACACCACTTCCCTACTAACATGTATTTCGCTCAGTTCCTCCATCTCACTGGACCCTCTGTCCCTTACTATTTCTGGAAGATTATTTATGTCCTCCTTAGTGAAGACAGAACCAAAGTAATTATTCAATTGGTCTGCCATGTCCTTGCTCCCCATAATCAATTCACCTGTTTCTGTTTGCAGGGGACCTACATTTGTCTTTATCAGTCTTTTCCTTTTTACATATTTCCTATTTCCTTTTTACAAAAAGCTTTTACAGTCCGTTTTTATATTCTCTGCCAGTTTTCTCTCATAATCTTTTTTCCCCTTCCTAATTAAGCCCTTTGTCCTCCTCTGCTGAACTCTGAATTTCTCCCAGTCCTCAGGTGAGCCACTTTCTCTGGCTAATTTGTATGCTACTTCTTTGGAATTGATACTATCCCTAATTTCTCTTGTCAGCCACGGGTGCGCTACCTTCCTTGATTTATTCTTTTGCTAAACTGGGATGAACAATTGTTGTAGTTCATCCATGCAACCTTTAAATGCCTGCCATTGCATATCCACCGTCAATCCTTGAAGTGTCATTTGCCAGTCTATCTTAGCTAATTCATGTCTCATACCTTCAAAGTTACCCCTCTTTAAGTTCAGAACCTTTGTTTCTGAATTAACTACGTCACTCTCCATGTTAATGAAGAATTCCACCATATTATGGTCACTCTTACCCAAGGGGCCTCTCACGACAAGATCGCTAATTAACCCTTCCTCATTGCTCAAAACCCAGTCCAGAATAGCCTGCTCTCTAGTCGGTTCCTCGACATGTTGGTTCAAAAAACCATCCCGCATACATTCCAAGAAATCCTCTTCCTCAGCACCTTTACCAATTTAGTTCACCCAGTCTACATGGAGATTGAAGTCACCCATTATAACTACTGTTCCTTTATTGCACACATTTCTAATTTCCTGTTTAATACCATCTCCGACCTCTACTACTGTTAGGTGGCCTGTACACAACTCCCACCAGCGCCTTCTGCCCCTTAGTGTTACGCAGCTCTACCCATATCGATTCCACATCTTCCCGGCTTATGTCCTTCCTTTCTATTGCGTTAATCTCTTTTTTAACCAGCAACGCCACCCCACCTCCCCTTCCTTCGTGTCTATCCCTCCTGAATATTGAATATCCCTGAACGTTGAGCTCCCATCCCTGGTCACCCTGGAGCCATGTCTCTGTGATCCCAACTATATCATAATCATTAATAACAATCTGCACTTTCAATTCATCCACCTTATTACGAATGCTCCTTGCATTGACACATAAAGCCTTCAGGCGCTCTTTTACAACTCTCTTAGCCCTTTTTAATGCTTGCCCTGGATTTGTCGGCCTGCCACTTTTACTTTTCCCCTTTGTACTTTTTGCTTCTACACTCACTTTACACCCCTCTGTCTCTCTGCACTGGTTCCCATCCCTCTGTTGTGAACTAACCTCCTCACACCTAGTCGCTTTAATTCTATGTTTCTAACATGTTGGAATGTGATTGGGGATCGGAATTAAAATGGTCAGCCACCAGGAAACAACATACATCAAAGTTGCTGGTGAACGCAGCAGGCCAAGCAGCATCTATAGGAAGAGGCGCAGTCGACGTTTCAGGCCGAGACCCTTCGTCAGGACCACCAGGAAATCCTGCTTGTTGCGGATGGACCGAATGTTCTTGGCAAAGCAGACCCCCCAATCTACATCGGGTCTCACCAAAGTAGAAGAGGCCACATTGGGAGCAGCAGAAGCAGTAGACGAATCTGCTGGGGCTGTCTCTGGATTTGCAGCACCTGCAGACTCTCTTGTGTTTAGGAACAGTATATTCCTCCTATATAACAATAGTGCATACTCAAGCTGCTCCTTGTCAATGCTCTAGACTGGCCCTGTTGTAAATTGTGTCAATATACAGTTGGCGCTCTTTATCTGCGACAATGCGGTGGATCTTAGGGCCCAGCGGAATCCTGGACCTTATTTAACCTGTCTTAGTGTGGTGGACATTGTGACCCGGCGGTGGAGCTCTGAATCCGCGGTGTTTCTGTTCACGAACATAATCACGATCACGATTGAAAATAAAGTGGAAATAATAAAGTGATCGGAAAGAGGTGAAACGCTATCAGTCATTGGAAAAGCATTAGGCTACAGTCGGTCAACAATTGGAACAATTTTAAAGAATAAAGTGAGAAACGCCCTGCCCCGATGAAAGCTACAATTATTACTAAGCAACGCAGTGGTTTAGTTATTGGGTTTTGGGGTTTTGGGTTTTTGATCCTCCACATCAATCCGGCACAGATGGAGAGTACGCTCGGGAGCGATCTGTCACTGGATCGAACTCAGGAACGATCTGTCACTGGACTGAACTCGGGAACTTCTGTTCCTGAGCTCGGCCCTGAAACATATGTTTCTTAAGTGTTTTATATGCATAAAAAAGTGAAATATATACTATATACTAAGGCAAACGTTTGACTCACTGACGCTAAATAATACCGGATGTACCTGTTCCAACTTACTTAGTAAGAGAACTTCCGTTTTTTTTTCGATCCCGGTCCACGATAACCTACGCACATCCTCCCGTATACTTTAAATCATCTCTAGATTACTTGTAATACCTAATACAATGTAAATGCTATGTAAAATAGTTGATATACTGCATTGTTTAGGGAATAATGACAAGAGAAGAAAAGTCTGTACATGCTCGAACAAAAAGTGCTGGAAGAGCACTTCCAGGTTTTCTTGATTTGCGTTGGTTGAATTCGCACATGCGGAACTCGCGGATAAGGAGGGCCGACTGTATACACTCCTGTACCTAATCAAGTGGCCACTGAGTATGTGTTCATGATCTGCCCATCCACTTCAGAGTTCGACGTGTGTGTGTTCAGAGATGCTCTTCTGCACACCATGGTCGTTAATGGTTATTTGAGTTACTGTTGCCTTCCTGTCAGTTTGAACCAGTCTAACTATTCTCCTCTGACCTCTCTCATTGACAAGGCATTTTTGCCCACAGAACAGCTGCTCACTGGATTTCTTTTTCTTTTTCATACCACTGTCTGTAAACTCTAGAGACTGTTGTGTGTGAAAATTCCAGGAGACCAGCAGTTTCTGAGATACTCAAACCACCCTGTCTGGCACCGACAATCATTCCAGGGTCAAAGTCACATAGATCACATTTCTTCCCCATTCTGACATTTGGTCTGAACAACAGCTGAACCTCTTGACCACGGCTACATGTTTTTATGCACTGAGTTGCTGCCACCTGATTGGCTAATTATATATTTGCATTACTGAACAGGTGTACAAGTGTATCTAATAGAGTGACCACTGAGTGTATGTCAAAGCCATTACAGTAGGAGTACTCCTATTATGGAAACACTCCACTGTAACAACAGAATACACACGGTAGGTGTATCTCCATACCAGTGGGTTTTAAAGGGATTTCAACAGGCCCTCTGTTTGTATGGATGGGAGAGACAGTTATCTGTGTGCAGCATGTCTGAGCTACATACAGCTTTATATGGTTGGCAGTGTAGGCTGACAGCAGGAGTTCTAACTGGAATGACATACACCATGATGGCTGGTGCTGAGTGACTGTTAAAGCTGTTGACAGATCACATTTATGAAGTGGTGGATTTTTCTCCTTGTGCCTTGCCTGGTGGACAAATCAGGGTCCCAGCTAGAAGGCAGTCTAAATCCAGCTTTTCCTGAATTATGTGATCACCATTAGTGCTATGCTCCAGTGAAGGTTGCAGAATGCTTTTACTAGAGGTTACTGCTGTGCCCCCACCTTCAGATCAACGGAATATTAATAATCTCCGAATTGCTGAAAGTGCAGGGCTGCTGAGTACATATACAATAAAAGGCAAGGAATAACAAAGGGCACTACGTAGATGATCAACAGGGTCCTGTGGTAAATGCTTCCGATTCTTGGGCTGGTCTGGAAAAGTGCCTTTCTCTCCATGCACTTCAGAAACCATCTCCTGCTTTATTATAATGTCACGCACTGTATTGTCCATGAGACAGGACATAGAACAGGAACAGGCCCTATGGCCCACAATGCTGTGCTGATCCAATTAAATTAGTCATCAAATGGGCAACCTAACCAATCCCCTCTGCCTACACAATAACCATCTCCTTCCATTTTCCTCACATTCATGTGCCTATCTAAACATCTCTTAAACGTCTCTGATATATCTGGCTCTGCCACCACTCCAGGCAGTACATTCCAGGCACCCACCATTCTCTGTGTTTAAAAAAAAAACAACTTGCCCCTCATACCTCCTTTAAAATTACCCCCTCTCACCTTAAATACATGCCTCTGGTGTTAGACATTTCACCCTTGGGAAGGAGATATGCCCGGTCTATTCTATCTGTGCCTCTCATAATCTCATAAACCTCCATCAGATTTCCCTTCAGCCTCAGTGCTCCAGAGAAAACAACCCAAGTTTGTTCAACCTCTCATTATAGCACATGCCCTCTAAACTCCATCTGCCATTTCTTCGCCCATATCTGCAACTGATCTATATCCCACTGTGTTCTTTGCCAGGGTCCTACACTATCCACAACACCACCAGTCTTCGTATCATCTCCAAACTTACTAACCCACTCATCTACATTTTCATTTGTGTCATTTATACACATCACAGCACGGATCCCTGCAGCACGCCACTAATCACAGACCTCCAGCTAGAGTAAGTCCCTTGACAACTACCCTCTGATTTCTATGCACAAGAATCCAAATTGCTAATTCACCATGGATCCCATGCACCACAGTGATGTGGCAATACCAGTACCTTGCCCCCTATGACCTTACAACAGATCAAGTTTCAAGTTTATTATCATGGGCATACATATCCAGAGTAGAAAGGCCATGAAAATTAGTATTTTGCAGCACATAACTATATTACAAACAGAATCCATCAGACTTCTGAAAGAACAGTGAATCAACCCATAAACATTACCTATTTTTGGATCTCTTATTGCACTCCTTATTTCGTTAATATATAGTTTTTGCTTGTGTTGCACTGTATTACCACAAAACAATAAATTTCACAACATATGTCAGTGATATTAAACCTGATTATGATTCTGATTACTGCATAAATTATATACATTAACATATTAATTTGTAGATGGAATTACGATGTTGTGTCCATTACAGAACTTTGGCTATTGCGAGGGCAGGATTGGTCGCTTGATGTTTTGGGGTTTAGATTTCAAAAGGGAGGGTGAGCTATAAACAAAAGTGAGGGAGTGACATTGCTGAACACAGCTGCAGAAAGGGAGGACATTTTGGAGGGATTGTCTACTGAGTCAGTGATGTGGAAGTCAGAAACAGAAAGGGGGTTATCACTCTATTGGGAATATTCTACAGGCCCCCAATCACAACATGAACACTAGGAGCAGATAAGTAGGTGGATTTTGGAAAGGTGCAAAAAATAACAGGGTTGTTATCAAGGGTGACCTCAACTTCTCTGATATTGATTGGCACCTCTTAGTGCAAAAGGTTTAGTTGGGGCAGAATTTGTTTGGTATGCTGAGGAAGGATGTGGATGAATATTATATGGACAGGCTGACTAGAGGAAAAGCCATACTGCATTAGTGCTAGATCATGAACCTGCTCAGGTGACAGATCTTTCAGTGGGAGAGCTTTTAGGAGACAGCAATCACATTCCCTGACTTTTAGTATAGCCATTGACAAGGACAGGAACAGATGATATGGCAAAGTATTTAAATGGGGAGGGCTAATATTAGGTGGGAACTTCAGTGCATTAATTGGGAACAGATGCTCTCAGGGAAATGCACAGAAGAAATGTTGTGGTTGTTTGGAGACAAATTGCATGGGCTTCTGGATAGGTTTGTCCATCTGAGATTGGGAAAGGATGGTAGGGAGAAGAAACCATAGTTGATTAGAGAGGTGGAACATTTAGTCAAGAAGAAGAAGAAGGAGGCGTACTTAAGGTTTAGGAAGCAAAAATCAGACAGGGCTCTTATGAGTTATAAGCCAGGAAAGAGCTTGAGAAGAAACTTAGGAGGGCTAGATGAGAAGGCCTTGATGAACAGAATTAAGAAAATCCCCAAGCCATTCTACCTGCATGTGAGCAACAGGAGAATGATTAGGGTGCGGGTAGGACCTCTCAGATATTACAGGGCAAGAATCCTGGAGGCAGAGGAGGTAACAGAGGTCTTTAATGAAACTTTACTTCAGTATTTACAAGTGAGAGGGATGTATAGATCAGGCTAATGTGCAAGAGCATGTTGAGGTAAAGAAAGAGGCAATGTTGGAGCTTCTGTAAAACATAAGGATAGATCAGTCCCTCGGGTCGTACGAGATAGGCTGCAGGTTATGATAGGAAGGCAGGGAAGAGAGTAACTCCCTGGCCACAAGAGTAGTACCGATTGTTCTGTTATTCAAGGGTTCATTTATTATCAAAGTATACCAGGAAAGCTAATAGGGTTAATACTGGGAATTATGGACCAGGCAGTCTTAAATCGGTGGTAGGCAAACTAATGGAGAGGATTTTTATGGGCAGGATTTACAAGCATTTGGGGAAGCCTAGTCTGATTAGGGATAGTCAGCATGGCTTTGTGAGGGGAGATTATGCCTCATGAGCTTGATTGACTTTCTCGAGGAAGCGACAAAGTAAATTGACGAAGGTGGTGGATGTGGTGTTTATAGATTTTAGTAAGGCTTTCAACAGTTCCCCATGGTAGGCTCATTCAGAAAGTCAGGAGGCATGGGATACAGGGAAACTTTACTACATGCTTCAGAATTGGATAGACTGGAGAAGGCAGAGGGTGGTAGTAGATGGGGAGCCCTCTGCCGGAGGTCTGTGACTGGTGGTGTTCTGCAGGGATCATTTCTGGGACTCCTGCTTTTTGTGATGTGGATGAGGAAATGGAAACGTGGGTAATAAGTTTCCAGATGACATGAAGGTTGGTGGTGTAGAAAGTTGTTTTAGGTTACATTGACAGGTTGCAGAGCTGGGCTGAGAAGTGGCAGATCGGGTTTAGTTTAGACAAGTGTGAAGTGATTCACCTTGGAAGAGCAAATTTGAAGGCAGTGGAGGAAAGTTCAGAGAAGGTGACAGAGGTAGCTATTTAAAGCAGAGAGTGAGTGGTATGTGCCTGGTACGCACTGCTAGCGATGGTGGTAGAGGCTGATATAATAGGGTCATATAAGAGACTTAGATGAGCACATGGACATAAGAAAAGTGGAGAGTTAGGGGTGTGTGGGAGGGAAAGGTTAGAGTGATCGTGGGGTAAATAGGTCAGCACAACATTGTGGGCCAAAAGGTCATTATTGTGCTGTATTGTTCTAACATAAATTATGTTTAGCTCGCATGACAGAATAACAAGCGCAGGTTGAAGGAAATGTGGTCTGAGTTGAAGAACCTGATGGTGATGGGTATGACAGGGAGGAAGGAGGCAGGATGCTACAGTGAGCAGCCCAATTGATCTCCTATTGGCTTAGCTGAGGACCCCGCTCTACAGAATAAAGGCTTGGAAGAGGTCTACTCTCAGAAGCGAGCTGGATTGTAAGCGACAGGTTATGTTTGCAATAACTAGGAATTGGGCAATGATCACCACCGTTAAGAAGAATCTGGTTTCTTCCCCTTGCATTCAGTGGCACTGTTACTCAGTCACCAATCACAATATAATGGTGAACATCATTGACCAGAAACTGTCCTTAACCAGGTACTTCACTGGCAGGCCAGCGCGTAATGCTGTGAATAAAATTCAGAGTAGTATATGGTGACATATACATCTTTCCCGCGAGCACACTGGTTTCCTCCTACAGTCTAAAGATGTACTGATTAGCAGGTTAATTGGTCATTGTAAATTGTCCAGTGATTAGGCTGGGGTTAAATAGCTGGGTTGTTGGGCTGTTGGGCTGGAAGGGTCTGTTCCGTGCTGTGTCTTCCAAGTTATAAGCTAACTTTGAACTTTAATGTGGGACCTTTAAATTCTACTGTGGGAGACAGAATTGCTGGCTTTGCAAAACCTTTCCACCTTCTACACAATACTTCATTGCTGAAAATACTCCACTTGCTATGATCAATGCAGACTCAAATATATTGGAAAAGCTTTAATTATTTTCGGATGAAGCAGGCTGCATTGGTCATCCACTGGTATCTGACTGACTGTTTTCGCTGCAGTGTGCAGCATGCATAAACATGAAGAGCATCATTCACTATAGCTTCCTCAGTTCACCTGGAAAACGCACTGGCTCCAGAAGGTAAAAGGAAAGTAGTGCCTTGTGTTCTTTACTGCCTGCCAGGTTGTCTGCAGGCTTTGTGGATTTGGAAGTAGAGCTCTACACCTGCTTCGTAATGCAAATATTTAATCAGCCAATCATATAGAAGCAATGCAATACATAAAAGCATGCAGACATGGTCAAGACGTTCAGACCAAACATCAGAATGGGGAAGAAATGTGATCTAACTGACTGACCATGGATTGATTATTGGTGACAGATGTGGGGATCTAAGTATCTCAGAAACTGCTGAAATCCCTGGGATTTTTACGGACAGCAGTCTCTAGCGTTTACAGAGAATGGTGCAAAAATGTAAAACAAGCATCCAATGAGTGATAGTTCTGTTGGTGAAAATGCCTTGCTAATGAGAGAGGTCGGGGGGTGGGGGAAGCTGACAGGAAGGCAGTAGTAACTCAAATAACCACGTGTTACAATAGTGGTGTGCAGAAGAGCATCTGTGAATGTACAACATGTCGAACCTTGAAATGGACAGCAACGGTAGCAGAAGACCATGAATATGCATTTATGAGTGCTCTTTAAATACTGACCTGTCACTATAGTGCCCATATGTCACAGGAATAAACATGGGAACCAGAATCTCCAAAGCAGTGTCATTAACATCTTTCTACTGGTCATCTGAATGCAAGAACTGTCATGCCCATTTCTGCATTTAAACAATGTAAGAAATAGGAGCAGGGTAAGCTGTTTGGCCCCTTAGGCTTCCCCCCACTATTCGATAAGCGAATTAAATTGTGGCTTCGACATCATTTTCACTCACTCCCTGTATCCCTTGCCTTCTTTGTAGTCCAGTATCTGTAATCTCTGGCTCATATATTCTCCACCCCATGAACGGTTCTTAAGCAGGCACTTCATGACTGTGGCTGCAAGTACATGTTAAATTTTAAATTCTATTGGATATAGATATAACTGCTGGCTTTACAAAGCCTTTCCATCTTCTACACGACACATCAGGTTGGTGAAAGTTCTTCACTTGCCTTGGTGAATGCGGACTCAAATATATTGAATAATCCCCTTCACAGCTATCTGAGGTAGAGAATTTCAAAAGATTCACCAGTTGTAATGGAAAGAAATTCTTTATCTCTACAGCAGACATGTAGACTGTTATCCTGAAGTTATTCCTCATTCTAAATGACCCCAAAGAGGAAACATCCTCAAGCATCAACCTGTCCATTTCCAGTCACAATCTGATATTTTAATAAAATCATTTTGCTCAGTTTGATGAACCTCGCTGCAGATGCCAACCTCTTAATTTCAGGAGGCTGCCTCTAGTATAAGTGTTTTCTTAAATATGACAGTCAAAACAAACAGCTCATAAAAATAAGTTGGAACATCCCTACTTTTGTATTCTATATCTCTTACAATAATGATCATTGTTCCGTTAACCTTACAAATCACTTGTGGTGCTAACTTGTGACCCTTTTTGTTTCCTGCATGAGGATCTTTAGATCTTCTGGTACTACAGCTTTGTGTAATCTCATTCCAGTCATAGTCATAGGGATACAGTGTGGAAACAGGCCTTTGGCCCAACTGGTCCATGTAGACTAAAACGCCCCGTTCAAGCTAGTCCTAATTGCCAGTACATGGGCCAGAACTTTCTAAACCTCTGTAGTCCATGTACCTGACCAACTCTCTTTTAAAAGTTGTCATTGTATCTGCTCCAACCACTTCCTCTGTTCATTTCACATACAGTACATACCACCCTTTGTGTATGTATGTACGATACTACTATATATATCTTTTTGAGCTACAATTGCTGCAAACTGTAGTGTGTAATTTCCCTTTAAGAAACATACTTTTGAACAGTCTAAACGAACTTGCGATTTTACGATCTGAAGGATTTAGCAAATTTGACTCTCAAGACTGCAGGTACGGCACCAAGAAGTGAACTAAGGTTGGCCATTGCCAGAAGAGAGGGTGCCTGGGCAGACCAATGTAGAATAAAGCATCAAGGTATGAGTCTACCTCTCCCCAGCATAATGTACAGTCACTGGAGAACGAGACTGAGGACCTAAGGGAAAGATTGCTGTATCAGAGAAATAAGGGATTGCTGAGTCCTCTGTTTCACTGAGACATGACTCACCTCGGACAGTCTGGATACGGCACTGCAGCCCAAGGGGTTCTCAATCTACCAGATGGACTGAACTGCCAATTTGATGAAAGCAAGAGGCGGGAGGCAGTGTTTCATGATAAATTCTTCATGGTGCTTGGATGTAGTGATCTTATCGCATTCTAGTTCTCCAAACCTGGAACCTAAGGATTAAATGCCAATCATTCTAATTACCGAGGGAGTTCTCCACTAGGATCCTGACCGCAGTTTAAATACTGCCAAAGGTAGATGTTGAGCAAGCTCTTGATGTATTGAGTGCCACAATTAATAAACAAAGACCAGTCTACCTTAACACTTTTCATATCTTTGCTGGGAATTCAATCAGGCTAGCTTGAAGAAATCTCTGCCCAATTACCAAATTACCCATATCAAAATCTCTGCCCATATCACCTGCAGCACCAGGGGTTCGAACACTTTCGACCACTGCTACACCACCATCAGGAATGCCTAGCAATCTACCCCTAGACCACATTTTGGGAAATCTGATCATTTGCCTGTCCTCCTTCAACCTGCATACAGGCAGCACCTAAAGATCAAGGCACGAGAGCAGGGGTTCCCAATCTTTTTTTATGCCATGGACTCTTACCATTAACTGAGGGGTCCCTGGAGCAACAGGTAGGGATCCCCTGCACTAGAGGCAAGGACAATAAAGAGATGGTCGCAGGAGGCAGAGGAAAAGCTACAGGATAGCTTTAAGTTGGTGGACTGGGCCTTGTTCAAAGACACATCAGGGAACCTGAATGAATATGCCACGGTTGTTACAGACTTTATAAAGACACTCGTGGAAAAAGTGTGGCCCCACAAAATCATTCCTAGTATTCCCCAACCAGAAGCTCTAGATGAACCAAGATCTGCAATCTGCTGAGAGCTATATCAGTGGCGTTCAGTTTTGGTGACCAAAGAAAGTACAAGAGGTCCAGGTATGATCTCCGGAAAGCCATCTCAGATGTGTAGTGGAAATTCCAGACCAAATGGATCACAGAAGGATGCACTTCAGCTGTGGCAGGACTTGAATCTTATCACCCCCTACAAAGTAAAAGCAAGTGACATATATGACAATAAGGTTTTGCTCCCAGATGAGCTCAGTGCCTTTTATGCTTGCTTTGATCAACAGAACACGAAGGCAGCTTTGTGAACTTTTATAGCCCCCAACCACATTGTGATTTCAGTCTCTGAGGCTGGCTCGAAAGCATCCTTCAGGAGGGTGAACCTACCGAAGGCAGTTGGCCAAGATTGTGTTTCTGGACGAGTGCTGAAGACCTGTGCTAATTAACTGGCTGGCTGGAGTGTTTACTGACATCTTTAACCTCTCACTTTGGCAGTCTAAGGTACCCATCTGCTTCAAGCAGGCTACAATCGGTGGAACCGGTGCCCCGGAAGAATGTAGTAACCTGCCTCAATAACTCCCGTCCAGTTGCACTTACATCCACCGGAATGAAGCGCTTTGAGAGGTTGGTCATAAACCATATCAAATCCTGCCTGATGAGTGACTTTCCTGGGATGAATTTCCTGGGATTTTCATGTATTAACAGTCTCTAGAGTTAACAGAGAATGGTGCACAAAAGAAAAAAAAACATCCAGTGAACAGCAAGTCAGTGTTTGAAAATGCCCTGTTAATGGGTGAGGTCAGAGGAGAATGGCCAGACTTGTTCAAGCTGACAGGAAGGTGACTAATCAAGTAACCAAGTGTTACAACAGAAGAAATTCTCTGAATGCATAACATGATGTATTTTGAAGTGGATGGGCCACAGCAGCAGAAGTCCACAAACATACCTTCAGTGGTCACTTCATTAGGTGCAGGAGGTACTTCGTAGAGTGTATAATGGAAGTGACTGTAATCTTTGGCAAACAAAGAATGAAAGAAACTTTTCTCAATGACCTTGCAAGGTCACAAAATGTTTTACAATAAAGGATTCTTGAAGTGTTACCACTGCTACAAACAGGCATTTACATACAACAAGTAGCAGCATCTTTTTTGGAGGAAGCATAAGGGTAGGATAACGGGGTGGCCCAGTGATGGAAACTGTGGCCTCATGGGCTGCAGTTATCTCAGTTCATTCATGACCTCTGTTGTTGTCATGCAGAGTTTACACATTTACTCTGTGACTTTCTGGATATCGAACAGGTGCTCAGGTTTTCTCTCACGTGGTTGATACGTTAATTGACTACAATAAATTCAGAATCAGTTTTATTATCATTAGCTTGTGTCGTGAAATTTGTTGTTTTCATGCGGCAATACAATGCAATACATAAAATATACTACTAGTTACAATATCAAATATAAGAAAAATAATAGAGCAATATAGTAGTATTCATGGACCATTCAGAAATTTGGTGAAAAAACTGTTCCTAAAATGTTGAGTGTGTATCTTCAGGCTTCTGTACTTTTTCCATGGTGGTAGCAATGAGAAGAAGGCATGTCCTGGATGCTGGGGGTCATTAATGATGGATGCTGTCTTTTTGAAGCATTGCCTTTGAATATGTCCTCAGTGCTGGGGAGGCTAGTGCCCATGATGAGATGTTTAAAATTACAACTCTCTGTAGCTTCTTCTGATCCTGTGCTTTGGCCCCTCCGTACTAGACAGTGATACAACCAATTAGAATGCTCCCCCAAGGTACATCTGTAGAAATTTGCTCGAGTCTTTGGCAAACCAAACCTCAAACTCCTGAAGAAGTATCTTCAGAATGCGATACCTCAAAAAGGCGGCATCCATCATTAACGACCCCCATCGCTCAGGACATGTTGTCTTCTTATTACTACCATTAGAGAGGGGGTACAGGAACCTGAAGGCACACATTCAGCATTTTAGAAGCAGCTTCTTCCTCTGCCATTAGATTTCTGAATGGACAATGAACTCATGAACATTGCCTCACTATTTTTGCACCACTTATTTAATTTTTTTATATATACACTTTTACAGTCTAAGACTTTTGGACAGTCCTGTAGTAATTTATGTATTGCACTGTTGCTGC
Organism: Mobula hypostoma; assembly: GCF_963921235.1. Lineage (NCBI taxonomy): Eukaryota > Metazoa > Chordata > Chondrichthyes > Myliobatiformes > Myliobatidae > Mobula > Mobula hypostoma. The sequence goes on along the minus strand of NC_086102.1, from coordinate 118,187,244 downwards.
CAGAACAAAAAATATAATGGGATACGTGAGTGATGATAAACCTGGTTCTGATATGGGTCTCTACTGTATTGTGAACTGAGGGTGGCAAAGGGAGTTATATGGTTGGGCAAAGGGGAAGGGAGAGGAGAGGGAATGGAAAGCACCAGAGAGATATTCGGTACTGTTTGATAAGCCAAAGGAATCAAATGACCTTGCCTGGTGGCTCAGGGCTGGATATGTCTACACCTGTGCCACCATTCACCCCGGCACTTTTCCTATAACACTGTCCCACACCCGTCCTGCAGCACTCCACCCTCACCATTCCCAACATCATTTACTCCTGCCAGATTTACAAACTCGCTGTCTGCTCCAAGTTGACAAATACAGTACTGTGCAAAAGTCTTAGCCACCCTAACTATATAAAGTGCCTATAAAAAGTCTTCACCGCCCCCCAGAAATTTTCATGTTTTATTGTTTTACAACAGTGAATCACAGTGGATTTAGTTTTGCTTTTTTGACACTGATGAACAAAGACTTTTGTGTCAAAGTAAAAACAGATCTTTACAAAGATTACAAATATAAAACAAAATAATTGATTGCGTAAGTTTTCACCCCTTCAAGTCAATATTTAGTAGATGCACCTTGGGCAGCAATTGCAGCCTTGAGTCTGTGTGGATAGGTCTGTATCAGCTTTGCACATCTGGACACTGCAATTTTTCCCCATTCTTCTTTACAAAACGGTTCAAGCTCTGTCAGATTGCATGGGGATTGTGAGTGAGCAGCCCTCTTCAAGTCCAGCACAAATTCTCAATTGGATTGAGGTCTGGACTCTGACTTGGGCACTCCGGGATATTAACTTTGTTGTTTTTAAGCCTTTCCTGTGTAGCTTTGGCTTTATGTTGGGATCATTGTATTGCTGGAAAACAAATCGCCAAAGTCACAGTTCTCTTGCAGACTGCATTAGGTTTTCCTCCAGGAATTCCCTGTACTTTGCTGCATTCGTTTTACCCTCTACCTTCACGAACCTTCCAGGGCCTGCTGCAGTGAAACATCCCCACAGCATGATGCAGCCACCACCATGCTTCACAATAGGGATGGTGTGTTTTTGATGATGTGTGGCGTTTGCCCTGCGCCAAACATAGCGTTTAGTCTGATGACCAAAAAGCTCAATTTTGGTTTCATCAGACCATAGAACCTTCTTCCAGCTCACTTCAGGGTCTCCCACATATCTTCTAGCAAATTCTAGCTGAGACTTCATTTGTATTTTTTTTAACAGTGGCTCTCTCTTTTCCACTCTCCCATAAAGCTGCAACTGGTGAAGCACCCAGGCAACAGTTGTTGTATGCACAGTCCCTCCCATCTCAGCCACTGAAGCTTGTAACAACTCCAGAGTTGTCATAAGTCTCTTGGTAGCCTCCCTCACTTGTACCCTTCTTGCACGGTCACTCAGTTTTTGAGGGCCGCCTGCTCTAGGCAGATTTACATCTGTGCCATATTCTTTCCATTTCTTGATGATTGACAACTGTACTCCAAGGGATATTCAGTAACTTGGAAATTTTCTTGCATCCATCTACTGACTTGTACTTTTCAATAACCTTTTCGCGAAATTGCTTGGACTGCTCTTTTGTCTTCATGTGTAGTTTTTCCCAGGATACTGACTCACCAACAGTTGGACCTTCCAAATACAGGTATATTTTTACCACAATCAGTTGAAACACCTTGACTGCACACGGTGATCTCCATTTAACTAATTACGTGACTTCCAAAATCAATTGGTTGCACCAGTGATGATGTGATGTGTCATATTAAAGGGGGTGAATACTTATGCAATCATTTATTTTGTGTTTTATATTTGTAATTAATTTAGATCACATTGTAGAGATCTGTTTTCACTTTGACACAAAAGTCTTTTTTCTGTTGATCAGTGTCAAAAAAGCCAAATTAAATCTACTGTGATTCAATATTGTGATACAATAAAACATGTCAACTTCCGGGGGGGGGGGGGGAATACTTTTTATAGGCACTGTATATGTGCCTAAAACTTTTGCACAGCATTGTATTACTGTAATATCGTTTCTTGAATGTGTTGCACTGTATTGCTTGTTGCTGCAAAAAAAATTTACAACCTATGTCAGTGATATTAAATTGATTCTGATTCCGACTTGCAGCATTGTTGGACCATAATGTAGTGGAAAGGAACGATACAAGATAAAGCAATGGCTGAGATGTTCATTCGCACACATTAGTGAAGGTTGGAAAGGTGGCAAGGATGGGAATGTTGCAGGGACCTATTTATGCATGAGAGTTATTCCCTGCTGGTGTGGCTTCCCATTCCCAACTGTCTAAAGAACCCAAGGCTCCCTGACTTGCATGTGTTCAGCCTGCTGTTAGAGTTCAAGTTCAAGTTTACTGTCATTTAACCATATACATGTATATGGCTAAACTAAACATCGTTCCTCTGGGGCCAGGGTGCAAAACACAGAATATATAGTCACCCACAGCACATATAATTACGACCCAGCACATAGAGTCACAAAATAATATGAACACAAGTCCCTGAGTGACATTGCCTGAAGGTTGACAGGTTGACATAAAGTGTGAGGTGCATATTTACGTAAGACAGTATAATGTTACTGTCGCAGTTATAATAAAACAAGCAGTTGTGAAAATATGTGAAACAGCAGCAATGCAAGGTGAAAAGTGACCGGTGCAGGATGAGAGTGTGTCTGTGAGTTGAGGAGGGGTCGGGTGGGGTGTACACGTATGCTGGGAGGCAGCAGGGTGTTAAGAGGTCTAACAGCCTGGAGGAAGAGCTGTCACCCAGCTTGACAGTTCTGCTTCTTATGCTGTGGTACCTCTTCCTGATGGCAGGAGGTCAGAGAGATTGTGGGAAGGATGGGAGGGGTTTTTGACAGTGCTGGAGGCACCAGCTTCTGATATATGTCCTGGATGGATTGCGGGGTGGGAGAGGAGAGACCCTGATGATGTTTTCAGTGTCATCACTATCAGCTGCAGGGCCTTGCAGTCTGATGCATTGCAGTTCCCAAACCAGATGGTCATACAGCTGGTCAGGACACTCTTGATGGTCCTCTGGTAGAATGTGGTGAGAATGCTGGGGGAGAGGGAGAATTAGGGTTTGGATCCATTCTCTTGAGAGTGGAGACACATTATTTCCCTTAATATCCATTTCCTGTTGACCGTCCACTATGTGAGACCTTCAGTTGCAGCATTGAATTGCTGAAATCCAATTTTAATGCCAGAGGGAACCCTGTTAGTAATGGGTGAATGTGCAGTAGGTATTGAGTGGGCACAGAGGACAAAGTTCATGATTGGTGTGTGTATGAAGCTGGCAGAGTTGAAGAATGTTTGACATGTCAGAAAAAAACAAAAAATTTAAAAAAAACAATGCAGATGCTGGAACTCTAAACCAGAAGCAGAAATGATGGAACTGTTCGGCTTCTACACAGAGAGAAATAGTTAACATTTCAGCTCAAAGGCCCCACTTCAGAACTGGGAAGGAGACAGACACTGCTTGTAAAGCTGGAGAGAAGGTGGGGGAGGAGGGATGTAGAAACTTCTGTGCTTCCAGTTGAATTTTACAACTTCGGGTAACTTGATTTGTGTCTGTATTCTGTAATGTTGGCTCAGCTTGTTTGGTTTTTCCCTCTGGGAGCAGAGGACATGGCCAACTGACATGCTGTGAATGTTCTCCCATCTGAATTTTGCAACTCCAATGTTCTTTTGGCAATTACGTCCCGTCAAAGAGAGGTCTTCGAATTTTTCAGTTTCAGGTAACCACTCACCAAGTTGCTTTCCTCCCACACACTCACCGATCCAATTAGCCTTCTTTTCCCTTCATCCCTCTCATCCTTCTCTCCACGTTCCTATCACCCCCTTCCCCTTCAATTCAGCCTCTGTCCCATCCCCTACATACTGTTGTTTACTAACAATCTTTCCTGTTCACTGTCAACCCTCCTGCAAGGTCTTCACCATAAATGTTTTGCCTCTACAGATACTGTTTGACCCACTAAGTTCTTCTTGTGTGTTTGTTTTATTCTATGTACTTCTGTGTGTGTTTTCATTCTCTAACTGCTCCCACTCATCCACTGATTAGATACCCTTGTTTACAAATTATGCTCATGGTCACCCTGCTTTTACTCCATCAGGAAGTATGTTGTGCACTCTAATTAGGCCGTATCCGGAGTATTGCATACAGTTCTGGTCATCCCATGATAGGGAAGATATTGAGGCTTTCGAGAGGGTGCAGAAGAGGTTTACTATGATGCTGCCTGGATTAGAGAGCATGTGCTATAATGAGAGTTTGGACAAACTGGGGGGTTTTGCTGGAGCAGCTGAGTTGAGGGGAAATCTGATAGAGGTTTATAAGATAATGAGAGGCACAGATGGAGTAGACAAAAAATATCTTTTTCCAGGGGTTGAAATTTCAAACAGCAAAGGGCATGCATTTTAGGTGAGTGAAGGTAATTTCAAAGGAGAAAGTGGTGGGTGTCTGGAATGCGCTGCCTTGGCTGGTGGTAGAGGCAGAAATATTAGGAACTTTTAAGAGACATTTAGGTAGGCACATGAATGTGAGGATAAAGGAAGGATAGGGACGTTGTGTAGGCAGAAGAGAATAGTTAGAGAGGAGAAGGTCAGAGGGGATGGTGAAGACCCAGCACAGATGAGAGCTGGGATCAGAGGGGAGAAGGGAGTTGGTAGTGTCTGAGGGGAAAGGAGGTTTGGGGTGTTTAGGGACAGTGGGGTGAGAAGGAGATGGAGTCTCTGAAGGCCCAAGAGCTGGCAGTAGGACTTGAGAGAGATCTGATTGCGAAGAGGTGGTGGGGGAAGGGGAGACGGGGGTTCCAGTGACACAACATGAAGACCCAGCCTATAGGTCAAGGCCGGAGTTGGAGTTGGAGGTTGCGCAATCAGCTCTTTGGAGACGTCCAAGGCTGTTGCAACCCGCATCGATGGCTGTTGAGCCCTAGTTTTGAATCTGCTTTGGATCTAAATTACTAATTTAATTGGATTGGCACAACATTGTGTTCCTGTGCTGTATGTTCTGTGTTCTATATCAACCTCTCCTCCACCTTTCTGACCACTTAACAAACCTAATCTGTCTCCTTCCCAATTTTAATAAAGGGTTTTCAAACAAACATCAATGCTGTTTTTCCTCCCACAGAAATGACCTAAAATTTCTAGCATTTTATTGTTAGAGAGAGCCTGTGAGAGAGCGGGTTAATTTAGTTTAAGATCCATGTGATTAGTGCGGTGAATATGTGCACTGCCCAATGTGAAACTAAGTCATTGGGAGCATTATTGATCTATTTAACTGTCTTATTACATTGACCCTGGTCACTAGATGACGGGAGGAAGGGGCAAAGGTGGAAGGTCAGTCTCCTGCTGCAAGAATTCTGCTGTAGGAGACCCTGTCGTCAAGTGGTGGAGCAGCGTGGGCTTTCAGTCAAAGGGTGTTTTGTGTGAGGGGTTATCCCATTGCCGTATTTTAATGCCGTCACTTGTCTTATCAGACACCAGCAGGCAGGTAGCTGAGGGGAGTATAGATGAGCATTTTTTTTCCCAGGGATGTTTAAAAATTTGGAGATAAAGCACAGTAACAGGCTCCATTACACCCATGTGACCAATTACCCTGCTAACCCGTACGTCTTTGGAATGTGGGAGGAAAGAGAGCTTATGCTTAAGCCTACTCGGAGAAAAGCTACTTTAGACTCGGTGTTCCATAATAACTTAGATCTTATTAGGGAGCTTAAGGTAAAGGAACTGTTAGGAGAAAGTGATCATAATATGATTGAATTCATACTGCAATTTGAGAGGGAGAAGTATAAGTCACATGTATCAGTATCGCAATTGAATAAAGGGAATTACACAGACATGAGAGAGGAGCTTGCCCAGGTGGATTGGAGAAAGATACTGGAGGGGATGATGGCAGAACAGAGATGGCTGAAGTTTCTAGGAATAGATCACAAGGTGTAGGATAATTATGTCCCACAGAAGAAGAATTTCTCAGATGGCAGGCTAGGTAACTGTGGCTGACAAGGGAAGTTAAAGACTGCATAAAAGCCAAGGAAAGGGTATACAAGGTAGCAAAAGCGAGTGGGAAGTTGGATGATTAGAAAGCTTTTAAAATCCAACAAAAGGCAACTAAAAAAGCTATAAAAAGATAAAAGATGAAATATGAGGGCAAACTAGCCAATAATGTAAAGCAGGATACTGCAAAATCTTCTTCAGTTATATACCAGTCATTGAAAGTGGGCATGCAGGTACGGCAGGCGGTGAAAAAGATGAATGGTATGCTGGCATTTATAGCGAGAGGATTCGAGTACAGGAGCAGGGAGGTACTACTGCAGTTGTACAAGGCCTTGGTGAGACCACACCTGGAGTATTGCGTGCAGTTTTGGTCCCCTAACCTGAGGAAAGACATCTTTGCCATAGAGGGAGTACAAAGAAGGTTCACCAGATTGATTCCTGGGATGGCAGGACTTTCATATGAAGAAAGACTGGATGAACTGGGCTTGTACTCGTTGGAATTTAGAAGATTGAGGGGGGATCTGATTGAAACGTATAAGATCCTAAAGGGATTGGACAGGCTAGATGCAAGAAGATTGTTCCCGATGTTGGGGAAGTCCAGAACGAGGGGTCACAGTTTGAGGATAGAGGGGAAGCCTTTTAGGACCGAGATTAGGAAAAACTTCTTCACACAGAGAGTGGTGAACCTGTGGAATTCTCTGCCACAGGAAACTGTTGAGGCCAGTTCACTGGCTATGTTTAAGAGGGAGTTAGATATGGCCCTTGTGGCTACAGGGGTCAGGGGGTATGGAGGGAAGGCTGGGCCGGGGTTCTGAGTTGGATGATCAGCCATAATCATAATAAATGGCGGTGCAGGCTCGAAGGGCTGAATGGCCTACTCCTGCACCTATTTTCTATGTTTCTATGTTTCTATGAAACTGGAGCACCCAGAGGAAACCCATGTAGTCCTGGGAGAATGTACAAACTTCTTACAGACACCGCAGGAATCAATCCTGGATTCCTCAGTGTAATCACCTATTCTGTTCGAAGTTCAAAGTACATTTATTATCAAAGAATGTGTACCATATACAACCTTGAGATTCATCTTGTCACAGTCAGCCACAATACACAGAAACCCAATTGAACCCATTAAAAAAGAAGACCACCATACTCACAATGTGCAGGGAAAAAAACACAAATCGTGGAAACAATAAAAGTAAGCAAATAACATTGGGAACTGAAGTTCTCAAAAGTGAGTCCACAGCCATGAAGCCAGTCATCACTGCAGCTGATCCAGGAGCCCATTAGTTGCAGGCCACAGCCTCTGTTCAATGCAGAGATGAGTAACCCTCACAGAGCAGCGTGCTGAACTGGCCCGGCCCCGGCACCCTGACCTTTTCAATATGGCCCGGCGCTTAAATGGTTCAAACCTTCCTTGTGCATGGACCTAGGCCCTGCCATTTCAATATGCTGTTAGGCCTGGGCCCCACTGGCTTGATTCGACCTGTACCCAATCTTTCCAATCTGGACCACCACTTAAACTGGCCAAACAGCAGGTCATTCCTCACTGTCGGACCTGGGCCCTGCTGCCCCGGCTCTGCTTCGCCTTGATTCTGCTGCTTCAAATCGCCTCCAAGTCTGCTCCAGCAAGGGCCGAACATTGGCTCATTCCCACTGTCGGGCCCGGGCCTCACCACTTCAATTCAGCCCATACATACCGTGTTGCAACCATCCTGCTCCTTCGAGACTTCAGTTCACACCGCAAAAATGCCAGGTCATATAGGGAGTTTGAAAGCCCAACTCCAAAGGATAAGTTATAGGCTATTGATTGCAGTGATTGTTCTTGAGGAAAAAGTGTGAGTGATAAAGTACCTAATGGCTGTGTTTGGTGCCAGCAAGTCGTCACTATGCTTCACCATTGCCATCTTAAACCAGAATTCCCATTCCCTCCACCCAAACTCACCAAAGACTTTGCTTGAGGTTCGGTGACAAGACTTAGGCTTCACCCAGAATGACAGTGTCTTCTAATGGTGGTTGATGCCAGGTGTAGCAGGGCCCATTTTAAAAACATATTGGAAATATGGAAATATAAAATTATAATTCTGTGAATGCACATCCATTGACCTGTTGTTGATGTTTACATTTTGATCTCCATGGTTATCCTGGTTTTGCTTTATCAGAATGGAAACTGCCATTGAGAAAAATCCTCTAACAAAACCTCTCTGTCTTGATGGTTAACAGTGAGCGGCTCTTGTGTTTGCAGTCTGCCTTCCTTCCCTTTTTATTCTCCTTTGTTTATGTTCTCGTAACCTCAGTGGCCACTCCATTACAGTACTTTGCAGAAGTCTTAGGCACGTATATATAATTAAGGTCCCTAAGACTTTTGCACAGTTCTTATATTATGTCGTTCCAGTTACCAAATAACACTAATTACGACTGAGCTAATACAAAAGGTCAATGGATGTGCATTCACAAAATTACAATTTTATATTCTACTCTTATTACTGTTTCCCAATCACCTTCCTATTTTAACCAATATACAGTACATGTGCCTAAGACTTTTGCAGTATTGTCGGTACACCCTGTACCTACTAAAGTGGCCACTGAATGTATGTTAATGGTCTTTTGCTGCTGTAGCCCAAATTCTTCAAGGCTTGATGCACTATGCTCTTCTGCAAATCACTATTGGCTATTTGAGTTACTATCACCTTCCTGTCAGCTTGAACCAGTCTGGCCATTTTCCTCTGACCTCCCCCCATCAACAAAGTGTTTTCACCCATAGAACTGCCACTCACTGGATGTTTTTTCCGGTTTTTCACACTATCTGTAAACTCTAGAGACAGTTGTGCATGAAAATCCCAGGAGATCAGCAGAATCTGAGATCCTCAAACCACCCAGTCAGTTACCAACAATTATTCCACGGTCACTTAGGTCACATTTATTCCCCATTCTGATGCTTGGTCTGAATATCAACTGAATCTCTTGACCATGTCTGCATGCTTTTATGCATTGGGTTGCTGCTACATGATTGGCTGATTAGATATTTGCATTAATGAGCAGTTGTGGCCACTGAGTGTATACTGTCTCACTCTAGATCTGGCTCATCCCTGGCCCTCACCTGGTGCTCTCTGGCGCAGTCTCTTTCTCTTGGGTTCATGCTCTCTCGCTCTTCTGAAATCAACTTGAAACAATAGTTCATGTTTTTAATATGGGATCAGAATAGAGCCCAGTGATTGATCACCAAAGCTGGCCTACCTCAGTGCAGCCTCTTCAGCATTCCTGTCTAGAAAAGTGAGTGGTCAGCATCACCAGGGAGAGAAGCTGAGGATCTCCTGCAATTGGGGATAACACTGGAGGATATGATCTGATACTAGAGGAGGAGGGCACGTGTCGCTATATCTCTGACACAGGCCTGGGGTCATGTACTGCCGACCCTTCATATTAATAGGAAGCAAAGCCCCTGAGAGTGGCTGCATTTAATTTTCAGGATGAAATGTAATCTGAAACTGGTTCTAAATACGGAGAAGCTTGTCAGTGAAGTGGAAAGATAAAGTGGGCTAATGTTACTGGTTCTCATAGCTGAGTTGAAGGCTGGATGAATTCTGAATTAGCACCGTCTCTATCTAGAGTTCAAACCAGGGCTTTTAAAAAGGCACAACTGTTTTTATAGTTCAACTACCTGAGTAACAGGTGGTGTGCCAGTAATGTCCAAATATAATCTCTTCATCCTGGCTGAGCGGCTTCTTGTGACTCTGTCAATCGGAGTGATTATTGAGTTCATTTTTTTTAAATTTAGAGATACAATGCCATAGCTGGCCTTTTCAGCTCAATGAGCCTGCACCACCTAATTACATCCATGTGACCAATTAACCTATTAATCTGCACGACTTTGGGACAGTCACGGGAGGAAAACGTATAACTCCTTAAAGACAGTGGCAGGAAACGAAATGAAACCGGATCGCTGCCTCTGTAATACCGTTATGCTCACCACTACACTACCGTGACAGTTGGTGAATGCGACAAAACTCTTTGAGTTTTCCTGTTAGCATCTGAGAGTCTCAATAAAATAACAGCTCTTTTCTTTGTTAGAGCAACTCACGCTATAGGTGACAGGATGTTAAAGGACAATACGACGGGTGATTGATAAGTTCATGGCATAAGGTAGAAGGAGTCAATTTTAGAAAACCTAGCACATTTATTTTTCAATGTAGTCCCCTCCTATATTTACACATTTAGTCCAGCGGTCGTGGAGCATACGGATCTTGGCCCTCCAGAAAGTGTCCACAGCAGGGGTGATTGATAAGTTTGTGGCCTAAGGTAGAAGGAGATGAGTTATACAGCTCTCGTTACGTGCACATGCAGTTCAACTCTTTGAGTGATTATGCAGAAAGTTTGAGGTTAATAACTCATCTCTTTCTGCCACAGGCCACGAACTTATCAATCACCCCTGATAAATAGATAGATATACTTTATTGATCCCGAGGGAAATTGGGTTTCGTTACAGCCGCACCAACCAAGAATAGAGCATAAATATAGCAATACAAAAACCACAAACAATCAAACAACAAAATGCAAACTATGCCAGATGGAAAATAAGTCCAGGGCCAGTCTATTGGCTCAGGGTGTCTGACCCTCCACGGGAGGAGCTGCAAGTTTGATGGCCACAGGCAGGAACGACCTCCCGTGCCGCCCAGTGTTGTATCTCGGTGGAATATGGCCGAAGTCCAACAGTAAAAAGTTCAATATCCGGTCTACAAACACGTTCCTCGATCGTAGTATGACCCTGATTGCACCATCTGTTGTTAACCAGAACAGTAAGCACCCAACTCCTTTATGCTTACCGCTCTCAGTGCACTTCTGGTCGGCCTGAACGGTCTGGAAGCCGTCCATGGAAAAGTTTTGATCGGGTATGTCCTAGTGCAGCCCCGCTCCAGTGAAACACATAACATTGCACTCCCGAAATGTTCTCTGACGCCTGGCTAGTGCCGTGAACTCGTCCATTTTATTACCCACCGAACTCCTCTTCTCCATAAGTCTCTGTTGTCTCGACCCGGTCCTCTTTCCTCGACTTTGTGATCCCCCTCTGCATCCTCTGTGTGTTTTCCTCCAGATTTCAGCAGGGGTGTCCGCCGCTCTGCTCGCTAAACTGGCTGGCATAAGCGTAAGCAGCTGGTCCCTGGAATAAACAATGCGACCATGCTTCTGTCCCGCTAATGAGACGTGTCGGAATGTAACTATTTCCAGCGTTAAAAACCCAAACAAAACTCTCTCTACCAGCATGTTAGAGAGGGTGCAGCTTCGACATGTTACCATGAAAAAAAATACAAAAAATAACGTAAGTTAAAAAGTAAGAAGAGAAAAGTAAGAATACTAATAAGTTATAAACTTCAAACTTTCTGCATAATCACTCAAAGAGTTGAACTGCATGTGCATGTAACGAGAGCTGTATAACTCATCTCCTTCTACCCTGGGCCACGAACTTATCAATCACCTCTCGTATGTCAGAAGCATCCCTGGGAACATGTGGCATTTTTCAACCATACCTGAATGTATGCTGACGATTAGCTACAGGTGATTAGACAAGGATTAGTGCGGAGAGATCACTGTATCTGGAGGAGTCGTGGGCAATACATGATACTTCCAGGGTCAGCAAAGAGATCATGGAATTTGCAGAAGGCCCTTATGGGTGTATTGTATATGTGGGAGGAAGTGGGGGTGCATCCTTAGTAGCAAATGGCACCTGCGAGAGGTTTCCAGGTATGTATTAGTTAAGGGTGGGTGCAATGTTTGCTTGCTGGAAATGTGATACAGGGCATGGTGCAGAGAGGTAGATATGGCTGGCGTATGAGGGACTCTTTTCACAGCAGATGTGGACCGTTGTCAATTTGTGTCCCTGGATCTTGTGACTTTCTGAATGAGCCTACCATGGGGAACCTTGTTGAAAGCCTTTCTAAAATCCATATACACCAGATCCATCTCTCTACATTCATCAGTTTATTTTGTCACTTCTTCGACAAAGTAAATCAGACTCGTAAGACACGATATGCCCCTCACAAAGCCATGGTAATGGAAGGGTGTTACGCACACAAAACGTCTCTGACCAGCGGTGTACAGCAGGGATTAGTGCTGGGGTGTCTGTTGTTTCTGATATATATGGCTTGGATGAAAATGTAGATAGATGGGTTAGTGAGTTTGCAAATGACACAAAAACTGGTGGAATTATGGACAGTGTCAAAGGATACAACACAGCATAGTTCAGTTACAGAATATGGCCAGAGAAATCACAGAGGGAGTTTAACCTGAGTAGGTGTGAGGTCCAATGTACACTGTTAATGGCAGGACACTTAACCACATTGATGTACTTGGAGCTTGGGATCGATGTCTGCAGATCACTGAAGTGGTCATGCAAGTACAAAGAGTGGTAAAGAAGACATCAGGCATGCTGGTCTTCAGTGACTGGGGTATTGAGTATGAGAGTCAGGAAGTCATGTTACAGCTACGTGAAACTTTGGTTAGGCTTCATTTGAAGTATTATGTGCAATTCTGGTCACCGCATTACAGAAGAAATGTGGAGGCTTTGTAGAAGAGGCTTACTAGGATGCTGTCTGGATTAGAGGGTATGAGCTATAGGAGAGGTTGAACAAACCTGTGCTTTAGTTTAGCTCAACATTGTGTTTGGTGCAGATGGTCAGACTCCTGTTCCTGTGCTATACTGCTCTGTGTTCTGTGTAAAACAGAGAATGTAAATTATCTTCATCATTAGAGAATAAATACTAGAGTAAAGAAGAAAAGACTGCCAAATCTCTTTGATCTTATGGCCTGGATCGTAAGGATCGAAAAGAACTGGCTGCAGCGATGTGGATTTATTGGTTGTGACATTCCAAAACTCTCTCGTTTCTGGAAAGGGCTCTATTACTCAAGAAAGGAAGGAGGGGAAAAATTACAAGTCACTTAGCTTAACGTCAGAGTCAATAATTAAGGACGCATCAAGCACAGTTGGAAATCACAGGATGATTAAGCAGTCGTCACAGTTTTATGAAAAGGAAATTCTGCTTGAAAAAAATTCAAACAATTGTTTTTGAGGATGCTACTAGCAGGAAATGGTGCCAGTGGATACAATAATCTGAGGAACAGAATTGGCTCTTTCTTACAAAATGTATGCGAGCAAAGTAAATAAATAAATATATTTTAATTGGCATTTCTTGACACATTCACAGATGATACAGATAATATATAGGTTTACTGATATTTGGGAAAGACAGTTGTGAAGGGACACAGTTACACCCTTAACTATTGTTTTTTTATTTGGCTTTTCCGCACAGTAGATTGATACTAGAGCTCGGGCATGTGCTAATCCCAGTGTACCAGTACCATAACGCTGAGCTGTCTTTTAGATTGCTCTGCTAGGGATAACTTCCCACCTTTTTGTCATTCCAAATCAGCCACTGGGGTCTGTTCAGCTGTGTTGGCTTAAGTTGATGCTGTGTAATATTCTGACTGCAGTCTTTCGTACACAGTGGATTGAATAGTTGCAGAATCTGTAGAGCAAGTGAGGAGCAAGTTTCTAATGGTGTTAAACACACACACAGACACACACACACACACACACACTGCTGCTGGAACAAAGGCAGTGTTACAGCTGCTGGGTTTCCAAGGCCATGGCTGTTTTATTTCTCCAGTATTGACACATGACAGACACTCAAAAATAAGATTCATCAAGCTTAGCACATCTCCAGTCCATTCCCATTGGCAATCCCCATTGGGCAATGATATTTAATGGAAAATAAATTCATTCTTGGCATTTTAATTCCAAGATTTTTTTCAGTGTCTTATCATTTACTCTCATATTGGCTTTCTGCATTTGAAGTTGCAAATAATTACCATGATATAATTTATTCCTTACAAAACCAGCGTAAATTATTTTGCAACTTTGTATGAATCTTACCTGCTGTTTGTGACTGAGCAATGCTCTACTTAATGAACATCCTGACTTCTTAAGATCGCTTTATCTGAAATCTTAGACATTGAAGTTGTGATACATTCTTTAACCTGTGAAGTTCATTGAAACTGTTCAAATATTGAAAGCCCTAGATGATCTGGAGAGATTGTTTCTTATAGTTGGGGAGTCCAGAACCTGAGGGCTCAGCCTCAGAATAGAGGAAGGCCCTTCAGAACAGAGATGAGAAGGAATTTCTTAAGCCAGAGGATAGTGAATCTGTGGAATTCATTGCCACAGATGGCTGTGGAGGTCAAGTCACTGGATATATTTAAAGTGGAGTTTGATAGGCTCTTGATTAGTGAGGGCATTAAAGGTTACAGGGAGAAGGTAGAATGGGATTGGGAGGGATAATAAATCATCCACGATGAATGCTGACTCGATAGGCTGAATGGCCTTATTCTGATCCTATGTTTATGGTCTTAAAACCCTCATCAATGTTTCAATCACCTTGATGATAACAACCCACATTAGAAAACAGTGTTCAATGTTCTGCAATATTGGTGGTCTGGTAACAACTTATGGGACTGAGACGCACTACTTGTCAAGGTCATTTGTGGTCAGGGCAGAACTGAACCAATTACTTGCATTCGGAAAGACCTTGTAGGCTTTGTCCAATGACTGGAAGCAGCTCACCAATTAAAGGAGTTTTTAAACTGAAAACCCAGCACAAACTGCAAAGGATATAGTCATGTTGTGGACAGGCGTAATGATGGCTAGTGGAACAATGTGGGGAGATGTGACGTTCACCACTTTCACAGGAAGAATAAAACTGAAATCAGAATCAGGTTTAATGTCACTGGCATATGTTGTGAAATTTAAATCTGATTCTCTCATTCTGAATTTTTTTGTTTTTCAGCAGTAGTACATTGCAAAAAAAACTATAAAACTACAAAAAAACTATAAATTATGATAAGAAATATATATATATATAAATTAAATTAGTACAGAAGGAGAGCCAAAAATAGTGAGGTAGTATATATTGTTTTTCATTTTCCATTCAGAAATCTGATGGCAGAACGGAAGAAGCTGTTCATAAAATGTTGAGTATGTGTCTTCAGGCTCCTGTACCTCTTTCTTTATGGTAGCAATGAGAAGAGGGCATTTCCTGGGTGATGGGGTTCCTTAATGATGGATGTTGTCTTTTCGAGGCATCAACTTTTGAAGATCTCCTCAATTCTGTGGAGGCTAGTGCCCATGATGGAGCCGGCTGAGTTTATAACCCTCTGCAGCTTTTTTCCGATCCAGTACAGTGCCACACGGTGATGTAACCAGTAAGAATGTTCTCCATGGTACATCTGGAGAAATTTGCGAGAGTCGTTGGTGGCATACCAAGTTTCCTCAAATTCCTAAACTCCTAAAAAAAGGCAAATGTTATTTAAATGATGTAAGGCTAATAAATAGTGGTGCTCCAAAAAGGTCTGTTTATCTCATTGTACAAGAAACTGCACAGTGAAGCAAATAATAGAGCTAATGCCCCGATATTCCATCAACCTGGATTCAGTCATAACTCTGGTGCTGTCCATGTGGAGTTTCCATGTTCTCCCTTTAACTAGTTTCCTCCAGATTTTTTCCTACATCCCAAAGATATACAGAGAGATGGGTATTGGCCGCAGCAAATTGCTCCTAGTGTATAAATGAGTGAACGAATTGAGAGGAGGACAGTACATGTAGAGCGAAGTATTGTTAAATAGTGTCAGTTGCATATGTTTGTGTTCAAAAGCAGTGATCTTTGTCACTGGTAGTTGGCGAGAAATAAGCAGTAAGATCATTCAGAACTGTTTCGCTACCTGCGCTTTCAAGCATTCAGGCTCAAAGATGCCAGAAACAGCCAGGAGTGAAAATGGAATGATTCCACCGCTTCAATAAGTTAGGAACTACAAAGAATTTGAAGAAATCGACAGTTATCTTGAATAATCGTTGACAGCATTGTATGAAGGCAGTCCAATATCTACACTCGGTGCCAGCACTGATTTTGTCCATGTACGATCAGTCAAAAGAACGGATGCACTGGATGAATTCCTCTATTGCTAACTATTAGGAACTAATACACCATTTTATACTACTGTGGTTGTATTGATAGTCTAATTTGTTCTGTATTTCATTTAAATCCATAATTTGTTACTCATTTTTATACTTTTTTTAACTATTTCCATGAAACTTTGGCTAATTGGGGCAGCTGCTTAATTGGGCCAAAATATACTGATCCTGATCTGTCCCAGTACACTGTATATGTCCTTGATGGTGGGTAGACGGGGCAGTTTTAGGGTACTTGTACTGAATGCAGAAAATTGAATCTAGTGATCGCCAGTAAGATTCTTGTACCTACAAACTGTGCGTGGGTAAGGCAGAACTTGCCCGTGGTAAAGTGGGTGTGGTTTATAGATAGGCCGTTCAGAGCAGAACCCTGTTATGAGGGTAAATTTGGAACTTGTGTGAATCCTCCTGTCTTTTTGTTCCTTCCGACTTGATCTGCTGAGCAACATAATTTCTGGAACATTTTTCTTTATGATTGCCCACTTTCCCAGCACTTTATTTCTGTTGGCAGCTCAAAGGAAAAGCAAGCTCCAGTGGCTTCTGACATCACATGTTGCTGTTTTAACCTGGTGTGGTATGTGGACAAGTGCCAGGGCCTTGCAAGGTTAAGTGCAGTGAGAGAATGTAGCGGTTGTTTCCACCTGCACTTCTCCCACCTGTTTTAATCTAGCTCCTTTGGTTTAAGGAAATAAGATGTAAAATTTGCAAGGGGCACAATCTGAAAGTATTGTAGGAAGTCCCAGCTTCAGCTGTAATGTTCTATGGTTCTATGGTTCATTTGCAGTCACTAAACTAGGAATGTGCTGCTTCCCTACCCTGCCTTTTATCCGGCTGGCTCCTTACTACACTCTGATCTTTGTCCTCTCTCCTTCTTTATTTTTTCCACTATCTTTCTTTTCCCAGCCCATCCCATGCCCCTCCAGTTCCCACCCTTCTCTCCTCCTTTTTGTTTCTACTCATTGGCCATCTCTACATCTATGCCAGGATGTTGGGGTGGTGACAACTAGTAACACTTTAATTTGCCGGGTCTTCCTGAAGGAACCACTCTCTCTGCATCACTGCTGGGGCCTCTGCTCTGAACTACTTCCTTCTCTTCTGTCATCTGTCCTCATTCTAGATACCCATATATAGTGCGGAACTGCCTGCTGTGGAGTCATTGCTATTTTTTGCATGTATCTGTTAGCTCAGTGACATTGTTGGCCTTAGCCCTAGTCATGACCTACAGGTGAACAAACCATAGCCATTCTGGACAATTAAGCAGAGTGGAAACCGGCACTGTTCGGTGAACTTCTCTCTTGGAGGAAAGCACAGAGAGAAGCTGCACACCATTCCAATGAGCAGAACAATATGCAGAGACACCATTTGTTGACAAAATTTTACTAGACTGTTATCAGGTAAGAATTAACATGGAACTGATAAGAACATCACTAAAATGTATGCAGCAATATACATGTAGAGGATGTGCTAGTGTACAGGTTATAGCTAGAAATAAGTGTTATATGTCACGTCAAGCCATGGATAATTCCCAAAATATTTGCATTAAAAATGTCAATGATAAATTTTTGAAGTGTATTAAATAGCATTCTTGAATCTGGAATTCAGGTAGACTATTAACTAGTTCGAAACAGGTTATAGCTAGAAATAAGTGTTATATGTCACATCAAGCCATGGATAATTGTTTCTTTAATGCTGCCACTCCTTTTAAAGTTGTTACATGTGATTAACTGCTTCTAGTATTGCAGCATAACTTAGGGAACAAAGCTGTAGGCAAAGCTGTTTGAAACAGAATAACTGTATTTTCAGGTAATTTAGAGTGAACTGAGGCATGGAGGTGGCCCAGTCCATCTCGGGAAAAGCCCTCCCTGCGTCCGAGCACATCCACAAGACAGCAGCATCCATCAACAAAAACCCCCACCATCCAGACAACACTGTCTTCTCACTGCTGCCATCGGAAAGGAGTTATGGGAGCCTTAGGTCACACACCATCAGGTTCAGGAACAGTTATTACCCTTCAACCATCAGGCTCCTGAACTGGCCTGGATAAGTTTACTCACCTCAACACTCAGCTGATCACTGAATACAACCGAAGAACTCACTTTCAAGGACTCTACAACTCATGTTCTCAGTTTGTTTGTTTGTTTATTTATCTGTTTGTTTGTTTATTTATTTATTTAGTATTTGCAGAGTTTGTCTTTTGCACATTGATTGTATGTCAGACTTTGTGTGTATTCTCTGTTCTGCTGTGAATGCCTGCAAGAAAATGAATCTCAGATAGTATATGGTGACATATACGTAGTTTGATAATAAATTAACTTTGAACTTTGAAGTGTCAGTTGATGAAACTTAGACACATTGCCTAATGAAAAAAGTGAGTACCAAGCATGATTCCATTCCAATTGAGATAATGTGAACATGGGCTCCAAGACAGTGAACAATGCGATTCAAGAGAGGGGATACATGATTGAGAAAACAGAACCAACAAGTTTCTGCATTTCTAGATAAGTAATCTGTCTAAACATGGAGCCAGTGGAAGGAATAGCTTGTGCTTTATGGTGAGCTGGCTTAGACAGATAAACTGGAGCAGTAAATCTGTTATTGCAACTGTGTAGTGACAGGGTGAGAGAATTGTACTATAATCATTAAATACTTAAATGAGCCCCTCAAAGTGTTAATTAGAGACTAATTCAAGCAGATTACACCTTCCTTCAGTTAAAACAGTTGAACTTAATTGGTTCTCTACTTGCAACTGGGTGTACAGAAAATCCTTTGCTATTAAGGGAACTTGCTTGCTTTGCAGATGAAAACAATTTACTTGTTTGAGATCACAATATTTATAGAATCCGGAAGACCAGCCAGCCCCTAAACAGTATGGATACTTTCAGTCACCACTACTCTAAACTGATTCTACGACCGACAGACTTACTTTCAAGAACCCTTTATAACTCACGTTCTCAGTATTATTTTTGTTTGCACAGTTTGTCTTTTGCTCATTGGTTGTCAGTGGTTTCCAGTTTATGTATAGCTTTTTTGTAAAATTCTACTGTATTTCTTTCTTGTAAATACCTGCAAGAAAGTGAATCTCAAGATAGTGTATGTGGACTTTGAACACAATGGATACTACGAGGGACAGGATTAAATTTACAGAAAAGCACACAGACATGTAAGGCGGATGAAATATCCAAAGCTATGCTTGATGTGTTAGATAGTCAGTAAGAGGAAGTAGACATAGCGAAGGGTGAGACAAAGGGCACAGAACAGAAAATATAGCTGTAACAGGTGGCTGAGGTGCTGCAGATATTGTGCTGGCATCCAGAATGACTGATAATCCCTTGCATTTTGGAAAACAATGTGCACAGTGTGCATTGGACAATCGTCCATACAAACATTGTATGGTTAAAGGCCATCAGAAGAGATAACGTCAGTTTCAGAGTACCCATTAAAAGCACTGGATCTTGAGATGAAAAAGGCCAGTTCTGTGAGAAGAATACCTCTGATAAGATATTGATTCAGGGGTAGTCAGTGACATTACAACCTGGTTTGGAGTTACCACTAATCAAACTATCTCGCTGTTTCAGCTAATGGTATGCTGACCTTGAACAACTGGAGCTTGTCAAGAGATGCTCTCTGAAAGTGAACCAGAAATATCACAACTATACTTGGAGGTGGTACAAAGTAAGAGGTGGAACTGATATAGATCTTCTATGACAGGATTATGAAATGTAATCCATTCGACCATAAGGGATAGGAGGAGATTTAGGCCATTCAGCCCATCAATTCTGCTCTGCCATTCCATCATGGCTGATTTATTATCACTCTCAACCCCATTCCTTGCCTTCTCCCCGTAACCTTTGACGCTCTTATTAATCAAGAACCTATCAACCTTCACTTCAAATATATCTAGTGACTTGGCCTCCAAAGCCATCTGTGGCAATGAATTCTACAGATTCGCTTCCCTCTGTCTAAAGAAATTCCTTCTCATCTCTGTTCAAAAAACAATCACTTCAGTCAAGCAACACAAATGCATTTACTGATGTTTTTCATGGAACTGAGAAACAAGAAGACAAATACCATCTAGAACAGAGGAAAATCTGCAAATGCTCCAAAGAAACACACACAAAATGCTGGAGGAACTCAGCAGGCCAGGCAGCATCTATGTAGAAGAGTAAGCAGTCGATGTTTCGGGCCGAGACCCTTCACTAGGTCCTGATGAAGGGTCTCGTCCTGAAATACCATCTCGTCCCGGGTGAAAGGAGATCACAGGTGGTAAACAGACTCGGGGCTTTGAGGTTTGGAGTTCAATACTGGTGCCGTCTGTAAGGAGTCTGTACATCCTCCTCTTGAACGCCTGCGTTCTCTGTGGGTGCTTCGGTTTCCTCCCATTTTCCAAAGCCGTACCAGTTAGTAGGTTAGTTGGTCATTGTAAATGACCTGGGATTAGGCTAGTGTTAACTAGGTGGGTTTGCTGGGTGGTGCAGCTTGTCAGGCCGGAAGAGCCTGTTCCACTCTGTATCTTTGAATAAGTAGATAATAGATAAATCAAAGCTACAGGAGTTAAAGTGATGCTGAACCCATGTCTACTGCAAGGCTACAAGCATCCTGGAGTTCATCTGAATGAGACTGGTGAATCACTCTGACAGCTGACCTAGAATAGCGCTGGTTGGGTCACTTGTCAGCTAGCTGCATCATAAGTTAAGCAAAGCATCACAGCAGCGCCTGAGTTGCATTACTTTTGTAAGGAGCTGACACGACAAGCACAGAATCAACTGTCCTTACATACTCATGCCTGATCGGAACGTGACACTTGGGTGATAAACTCAGAACCACTCACCAGCCGAGTTGCTGTGAAATGACCTGAGACTGTTGACCATCTGAAGAGCTTGTCCGGTGAAATGAAATGGAGAGGCTCTCTCAGCCCCTGGAAAGAATTAGGTACCTAGAGCTGCCAACTGGCCAAAGTAGAAATACTTCCATCTCCCCCATCACACTGGCCCCGTCCTGATGTAAAGCACCATATCTTTGCATACCGAGGGCTTTGAATATTGCTCCCTACCAGAAAGCCATGCTCCCTGCACATTGTGTTGCACTGCCTGGGGAATCAAGGTGCTGCCAGCCGCTGGGCAGATGATGCCAAGGCCTGCATTACCACAGTAGACTTTTGCTCAGTCTTTGTACTTGATGAACAGTGGCCATGTTTATGAGCTGAACTTTGGCCGGAGGAAAGACTCTGGTTACGTGGTAAGCAATGCGCTGGGTTTCAGGGTAAGTGGTACCGCCCCTCCCTCATTCCCTCCAGCATGTAATTTCCATTGTTAAGGAACTCCACCATCCAGGCCATGCTCTCTTCTTGCTGCTGCCATCAGGAAGAAGGTACTGAACTTTAGGTCCCACAACACCAGATTCAGGAACAGTTATTACCCTATAACTATCAGGTTCCTGAATTGCTGTGGGTAACTTCACTCACCTTAAATCTGAACTGATACCACAACCTATTGATTCACTTTCAATGACTCCTCAATTAATAGTCATAGGCCACTATACAAAGAAACAGGCCCTTCGGCACCTCTGGTCCATGACAACCTGAACTTCTGCGTAGTTCCATCTACCTGTACCTAGACCGTATCTCTCCAACCCCCCTGCCCCCATCCATGTACCTATGCAAACTTCTCTTAAATGTTACAGTGAACCCACGTCTACCACTTCTGCTAGCAACTCATTCAACACTTGCACCACCCTCTGAGTGATGAAGTTTACCTTGGGGATAAATTGTAATGGTTATCCAGAAAGAACAGCGCAGGCTCCTTAGCCCAAAATGTTCGAAGTTCAAAGAAAATCTTTTATCAAAGAACATATATGTCACCATATACAACCCAGAGATTTGTTTTCTTGTGGGCATCCTCAGTAAATCCAAGAAACATAATAGAATCAATGAAAGACTGTACCCAACAGGATGGTCAAACAACCAATGTTTAAAAGACAACAAACTGTACAAATATAAAAGAAACAAAAAGACAATAATAATAAATAAATAAATAAATAAATAAGCAATAAATATTGAGAATGTGAGACAAAGAGTTCTCGAAAGTGAATCCATAGGTTGTGGGAACAATCATCGAAGGGGTGAGTGATGTTGAGAGAAGTTATCCCCACTGATCAAGAGCCTGATGTTTGAGGGGTAATAACTATTCCTGAATCTGGTGGTGTGGGTCCTGAGGCTCCTGTACCACCTTCCTAATGGCAGGAACAAGAAGAGAACATTGCCTTGATGGTGGGGTCGTAGCATACCGATGAAGCTATAAAGAAGGCAAGACAGCGGCTATGTTTCATTAGCAGTTTGAGGAGATTTGTTTGTCACCTAAAACACTTGAGAATTTGTACAATCAAGAGCATTCTGAAAGGCTGCATTACTGTCTGGCATGGGGGGGGGACTACTGCACAGGATCAAAAGAAGCTACAGTAAGTTGTAAAATTAGTCAGCTTCACCTTGGATACTAGCCTCTATAGTATCCAAGACATCTTCAAGGAATGGTGCCTCAGAAAGGCGACATCCATTATTAAGTATCCCAATTACCTAGGACATCCCCTCTTCTCATTGTTACTGTCAGGAAGGAGGTACAGAAGCCTGAAGGCACACACTCAATGATTCAGGAACAGCTTCTTCCCCTCTGCTATCCAATTCCTAAATGGGACATTGAACCCATGAACACTACCTCAGTTTTTTATTATTTGTTTTTGCACTATTTTTAATTTAACTATTTAATATACATATATATACTTATTTACTTTTTTTCTATATGATCATGTATTGCATTATACTGCTGCCACTAAGTTAACAAATTTCTGGACATATGCCGGTGATGTTAAACCTGAGTCTGATGGATGCTGCTTTCCTGCAGCAGTGCTCCGTGTAGATGTACTCAGTGGTGAGGAAGGCTCTACCCTTTACCATGATGGACTGGGCTGTATCCACTACTGTTTGTTCAATGTTGTGCTGACGTTTTGACTAACTCGAAAATAAATCTGACCCTTCCCTCCTACATAGCCCTCCATTTTTCTATCATACATGTGCCTATCAACTAAGACTAATCTAACCCCTCCCTGCTGTATTGCCCTCCATTTTTCTGCCACCTATACACCCATCATCCATCGTCATGTTCTCAGTATTATTCATTTATTTGTTTGCTTGTTTGCATTTGCACAGTTTGCCTTTTGCACATTGGTTCTTTGTCAGCCTTTGTTTTTGTCTAGTTTTTCATTGATAATATTGTATTTCTATGAATGCCTACAAGAAAATGAATGCAATGACATGTGCATTCTTTACTCAAATTACTTCAAGTTCAAAGTAAATTTCATAACAATAAATTTACTTTGCACTTGAACTTTACTTTGATACATGATACATGAATATCATAAACAGACGATATAAATGCTAGGAATATTATTTTGTTTACACTTAAAGGCGACATGGCTACTGCGCACTGTGGCAGAGATCTGGAGTATCCCAGAGGGGCTTTTGGGGAGAAGGAAAATGATCTTGCATTTACTTAGTGTTTATCATAACAGTGTTCCAAATGCTGTGGTAATGCGGCTGTCCTGCTGAATGTAAGTCTGTGGCAGAGTTTACAGTAACAGGTGCCATTGTACAGCACTGCAATACACACCTGGTGGGATAGTTCTGTCTTTTCATAATACTGGAATATAACCGTGGTGCGTACAAGTTTGTCACTAATATCGAGCTCCTGTATTGGTGAGTGAACGACAGTTTCCTTCTGGTTACTGTACTAGGTACAAGTCTGTCATTATGTAGCTGACACGACATCAGTGGATGCAAGCCTGGTAGATGATAAGGGCTACTAATTTGGTGTTTATGCATCTGCCAGTGGGACGCAATATTGAGATTCATGTAGCTATAAAGTACAGAAACAGGCTCTTTGACCCACATGATCATCTATACTAATGCTATTTACCAGCACTTGCTCTGTAGCTTTCTATGCCTTGGGAATTCAAGTTCTTTTCTAGATACTTAATTCTTGCAAGAGTATCTGCCTCCAACACCCATTCAGCCACTGTGTTCCAGATTAAAAGTATAGTATGAAAAAATTTCATTCTCAGATCTCCTCAAAATGTTCCCCCCCGCCCTCAATTTTTTGATTCTGTAATTAGGAGGATAAATTTCCTACTATTTAACCTGGCAGTGCCAGAAAAATCAGGTCATAATAAACAGGGCACCATGCCTTGATGAATACGATCCAGTGATTCTACCACTTGTCTATCACCATGAGGTCCTTTGATAGGCTGATTATGGCACACATCAGCCCCAGTCTTCCAGACAGCCTTGACCCACTGCAGTTCACCTACCGCTGACACAGGTCTCTGGCGAATGCCCTCTCACCCGACTAATATTCATCTCTGGAGCATCTAGGCAGTAAAGAACCTACATTATAGTGTTGTTTATTGACCACAGCTCTATCTTCAATACTATAATTCCAAGCAAACTCTTCACCAAACTCCAAAACCTGGGAATCAACACCTGCTCGACTTCTTGACTAATAGACCACAATCAGTAAAGATAGGCAACAACACCTCTGCTATGATTATTGTAAACACTGCTGCTCAACAAGGTTACACCCTCCTCTACTTTACTCCTTATATACCCACGACTGCGGCCAGTGTCTACTCTATTTTGCAGATGATACTATCATAGTGGGCGGTTCCTCAAATAACTATTAGTCAGAGATCAGGAAGGAGATAGAGAGCTTAGTGTGTGGTGTCATGACAACAACCTGTCCCTCAATGTCAAAGAAAGAGCTGGTCATTGACTTCAGAAAGGGGCAAGTGCACATGCTTCTGTTTACAATAATGATACTAAAGTTGTGAGGTTGAGAGCTTCAAGTTCCTAGGAGTGAACATCACCAATAGCCTGTCCTGGTATAACCGTGTAGATGCCATGGCCAAGAAGTGCCTCTACTTCCTCAGGAGGCTAAAGAAATTTGGCATATCTGCATTGACCAATTTTTATCGATATCGATGTACCATAGAAATCATCCTATCCGGATGCATCACAGCTCGGTATGATGACTGCTGTCTGGGACTGTAAGAGAGTTGTGAACGCAGCTCAGCACATCACAGAAACCACCTCCCCTCCATGGTCTCCGTTTATACTTCTTGCTGCCTCAGTAGAGCAGCCAACATAATCAAGGACCCCAACCATCCCAGACATTCTCTCTTCTCTCCTTTCCATCGAGCAGAAAATTCAAAACCCTGAAAGCACACATCACCAGGCTGAAGGACAAATTCTATTTTGCTGTTATAAGACTATTGAATGGTTCCCTCTTACGATAAAACAGACCTTGACCTCACAATCCACCTCATTATGGTTTTGCACCTTACTGTCTGCCTGCACTGCACTTCCTTTGTAACACTTCATTCTACATTCTCTCCCTGCTTTACCTTGTAGCACCTCTAGGCACTGTGTGTTGAATGATCGGTATGGACAGTGTGCACAACAGGCTTTTCACTGTACCTCACAAGAACTAACCAATTCCAATTCCAGCTCCCCTTCCTGTTACAAAGAGTAGGAATGCCATGGCCACATGCTTCCCATCACAAAAAGAACCCTTTGCCATGTATCACTGAGCCAATTTTAGATTCAGTTGCCAACTTGCCTCTATCATTTTGACCCAGTCACCCATGTGGAATCATGACAAAGGTCTCCCTGAAGTTCAAGTACTGACTACATCAGCTATACTGCCTAATTAACACGCTTTGTTACCTTTTCAAAAAAATGTAATTAAATTGGTTAGACAGGATCTCCCCCAAATAGCCATACTAACTATCTTTAATTAATCATGGCCTTTTCAAGGATAGAATAATTCATTCCCACTGTTTCCTTTTAAATAACTTCCTCCCAAAGTTCAAAGTAAAATTATTATCAGGTCACCATATTTGTCACCATATACGATGAGACTCGTTTTCTTGCAGGCATACACAGTAGAACAGAGAAATACAATGAATAACTACATACAAAGACTATCAGACAGCCAATGTGTTAAAGAAAATAAACTGTGCAAATACAAAAAGAAACAAACAAATAAATAAACTGAGAACATGAGTCTGTAGGTTGTGGAATCAGTTCAGTGATTGAGGGTATCCACACTTGTTCAGGCATCTGATGGTTGAAGAGTAATAACTGTTCCTGAACCTGGTGGTGTGGGACCCAAGGTTCCTGTACCTCCTTCCTGGTGACAGCAGCAAGAAGAGAGCATGGCCTGGATGGGGGGGTCCTTGATGATGGATGCTGTTTCCTTGTGGCAGCGCTCCTTCTCAATGTGCTCAATGGTGGGGCGGGCTGATCCAAACAGCGAGCCATGTTGTTTTGTGTGCAATCCTGTGAACTACTCTGGGGCCTCCCAGTGAAGTGAGGTGTGGTTCCTAAGAGTCATCAATGTTTAATCTTTGACTTTCACAGGCTGAGGCCAGGTTGGCTGCAAAGCGAGCTGCACGAGCTGAGGCAAGAGAGATTCGAATGAAGGAGCTGGAGAGACAGCAGAAGGAGGTGAGTTGTGGGTTGAATAAGTGTTGCCAGAGTTTAATTGCGGTTGGTTGTTATTATGCTTCCTCCGTAGCCAGAAGATGTATAGTTGGGCTGAGTCTGAAGAGCCTGCATTTCTAATTGTGGCAAGATCTGCCAAGTAATCTCATAAGAGAGGGAAGGGTGAAATGCTGCAATTCTGAACGTATATAGAGACAACGCAGACTGTAAACTTACAAACTTGGGCTGAGAACCAAGTTAACTGTATCTGATAAAAACAAGAAATTCTGCAGATGCTGGAAATCAAAGCAACACATAAAATACTGGAGGAACTCAGCAGGTCAGGCAGCATCTATGGAAATAAACAGTTGACATTTTGGGCTGAGACCCTTCTTCACGACTGGAAAGGAAGGGGGAAGACGTCAGAATAAAAAGGTAGGGTTAGGGAAAGGGGAAGGAGAATAGCTAGAAGCTGATAGGTGAAACCAGGTGGGTGGGAAAGGAAAGTGGACCATAGGAGAAAGGGAAAAAGGAGAAGCCCCCGGGGGAGGTGACAGGCAGGTGAGAAGAGATAAGAGGCCAGAGTGGGGAATAGAAGAAGTGGACAGGAGGAGGGGGAAAATATTTACCGGAATGAGAAATCGATATTCATGCCATCAGGTTGGAGACTACCAAGACAGAATATAAGGTATTGCTTCTCCATCCGGAGGGTGCCTTTATTGTGACACCATAGGACGAATGGACCAACATGTAAGAATGGGAATGGGAATTAAAATGTTTGGCCAATAGGAAGTTCTGCTTTAGGTGGATGGAGCGGAGTTGCTCGACGAGGTAGTCTCTCAATTTATAACGGAGCTCACCAATGCACATGGGACTGCATCGGGAGCACTGAATACAATAGTCAACCCCAGCAGATTCGCAGGTAAAGTGTTGCCTCACCTGGAAGACTGTTTGGGGCCCTGAATGGAGGCGAGGGAGGAGGTGAATGGGCGGGTGTAGCACGTTGGTCACTTGCAGGGATAAGTGCCGGGAGGGAGATTAATGGGGATGACAAATGGATAAGGGAATCATGGAGGGAGTGATCCCTGCAGAAAGGGGAGAGTGGGGGGGGGGGAGGTAAAGATGTGTTTGATAGAAGGACCTCTTTGAAGATGGTGATAGTTGCAGAGACTGATGCGCTGGATGCGGAGGCTCATGAGGTGGTAGGTGAGGGCAAGAGGAATTCTATTACTGTTAAGGTGGTGGTAAGTTGGGGTGGGTGCAGATATCCAGGAAATGGAGGAGGCGCAGCTGAGGGCAACGTCAATGGTGAAGGAAGGGAAACCCCATTCTCTGAAGAAGGAGGACATCTTTGATGTCCTGGAAAGGAAAGCTTCATCCTGGGAATAGATGCGGCAGAGACAAAGGAACTGAGAAGAGGGAGAAGCATTTTTACAGAAGACTGGGTGGGAAGAGGTATAGTCAAGGTAGCCATGGGAACTGGTAGGTTTGACAGTTTGGCTCCAGAGATGGGGAGAAAGAAGAGGGAGGTGTCAGGAATGGATCAAGTGAATTTAAGGGCCGGATGGATGTAGGAGGCAAAGTTGATTAAATTGATGAGCTCAGCGTGGGTGCAAGAAGCAGCACTGATATAGTTGATAGTGTAGTGGAGGAAGAGTTGGGGAGTATTACTGTGGAAAGCTTCGAACATGGAATGTTCTACATAGCCAACGAAATAGCAGGCATATCTGGGGCCCATGCAGGTGGAGAAATTCTAGAGAAAGTGGGAGGAGCCAATGGAGAAATTGTTGAGGATGAGGACCCGTTCTGCCAGACAAGGACGGTGGAGATGGAGGGGAACTGGTTGGTTCTTTAATTGCGAAAGAAGCAGAGCTTTAAGGCCTTCTTAATGGGGGATAGTAATGTATAGGGACTGGAGAGCCATGGTGAAAGTGAGGCAGTCAGGCCAGGGAGTTGAAAGGTAGGGGGGAAATAGAGAGTATGAGAAGTGTCGTGGACTGAACCAAGGGGGATAGAAGGGAGTCAAGGTGTGTGGGCATGAGTTCAGAGGGGCAGGAGCAGGCAGAGACGATGGCCAACCCAGACAGTGAAATTTGTTGTTTCCTGGGTAGGAGGTAAGGGAATTAGGAGTTTGTTGGCAGTGAATGGGAGATCTCCAGAGTTGATGAGGTCAGTGATGATGTCAGAGGCAGTTTTGTCATCTTCAAGGGGTAGATAAGAGAAGGTGTCTTGAGAGTTGCTGCTTGGCCTCAGCAGGGTAGAGGTCAGTGCGACACACTATAACAGCACGTGATTTGTCTGTGGGTTTGATGGTAAGGCTGGGATTGGTGCAGAGAGAGTGGAGGGTGGTGCGTTCAAAGGGGTAAGGATTAGTGCTGAGGTTGAGCTAGTTGATGTCTTGTTGGCAATTAAAGATGAAAAGATCCAAGCAGGCAGAGAACCAGTGTGGGGTGTCCAAGAATAGGAGGAGGGTTAGAGACGGGAGGAGTAGGGAATTCTTGCTGAAGAAGCAGGCTTAGAGACAGAGGTGATGGAAGAAGAGCTTGGTGTCGTGGCGGACGCAGAAGTCACTGAGGTGCAAATGAAGGGGTACAAAGGTAAGGCCCTTGCTGAGGGCAGAATGTTCTGCGTCAAAGAGGGGAAGCTCAGAGGGCATGGTGAAAACACGGCAGCGAATAGGGCTGGGATTAGTGGGGGAGGAAAGTTGATGGAGTCAGAGGAGGGTGGTAGGGTTAATTGTATCTGATGGCTTTCATCCGCAATCTGCTGCCCTCTGGTGGTGATTTTAAATGACAGCTTCAATAACAGATGTTTACATTGTTTCCCTTTGAGTAATTTTGGGACCATATGTACGATGGAGGGAACAATAACCCAGTGAAGGCCCATTTATTATGTACCATGAGTTGGCTACTCTGATGTCTGGTTAGAGGAGGATGGTTGTGGTGTATCTATCATCATTCCCACTATGCCACTAGCAGGATGCCTGGTGCTTCAAGCATAATTGATAGATTTTGTGTGGTTTGCTGCAGCTCAGATACTAAGTTTGCATCGAAGAATGTTGAAGTCCGTGATTTAAGTAAAATCAAATGAGCGGGCCTTGAGTGTACGGTCTGGTGCTTCTTACTGGGATGGCAGAGTAGTACTTGAAGGCATTGCATGCTTGTGACCCCATAATGTCAGGGAGCAATACTGCTACTGCAGTACACTGATAAATATGGATCTATCACTGTATAACATATGGATACAAAACCAGTATGACACACGTCTGTCGCTGTACCACTGGGGTATGATACCGGCCACAGTATAATTCTAAATGATGGTAGGTACAGTTCTACTTTAGAGAGGAAGTCAAAAAGATAATGAATTTGTTGTACTGATCTTTCGGCACAAGTTGCCTGGGGGCAGAACTGGCCTTGTAGCCAGCAGAGGTGCATGGCTGGCAGAGTGACATGGTATTGGTGTAGGTTGGGAATAAGGGAAATCAGAAGAAAATATCCCATGGTTTTCTGTGGTCAACAGCTGCTTCGGATTCAGTCTCTGTCGAACCTCTGTTTCAGTTGAATTCTTTTTAAATTTCTGCCTTCTCTTGTTTTCTCTCCACTGCTTTCTCTTGGTAGATTTACCAGGTACAGAAGGTGAGATGTATTTTGCTTTGTTTGTCTAAATGTTTAAAGTAATCTGGCATGACAGCTTACTCATCAAATGTGTCAATGTGCACCCTTCGTTGCCTGATCTTTTGCCACACTCCATGCACATTTTTAGTTTATGACCCGAGTTCACACCTCGCCTCCACCTCTGGGCTAATTCCAGTTACGAGTGGTGACAGTGTGATCATCAAATAGAAGTTAGAGTTTGCCCCGCAGAAGCATGGTGATGCTGTTGGACACCCATCCAAAATATGGGCTGGAGAGAAAGCAAATAATTGAGGA
Source organism: Mobula hypostoma (assembly GCF_963921235.1). Classification (NCBI taxonomy): domain Eukaryota; kingdom Metazoa; phylum Chordata; class Chondrichthyes; order Myliobatiformes; family Myliobatidae; genus Mobula; species Mobula hypostoma. The sequence goes on along the minus strand of NC_086102.1, from coordinate 118,156,748 downwards.
ACACCCACTCCGATGTTTCAGAAAAAATACTGGGCTGTTCTCCCTGGACAAGAGATCAACAACACCAGGGAGAGGAATTCCATCTGCCTGGTCTCCTCTTCCACTGTAACCCATCTGCAGCCTAGCAGGTCCATCCAGCTTAGTTTGCACACTAATATAGGGCAAATTAGCTACTTTGACCCTGTTCTGCCCTTCAGTAAGGTAATTACTCATTCTCACCAGTGACGATTTCAATTTTGGCCTAAAGCTCTAGTTTAGGTGGAGTCGTAGATTTTTGTTGTTTTCTGCACGGAAAGGAAATTTGAAGTCTAATTTCAGTACTGAAAAATTGGCTCAGTTAGTATGGCACAACTAAGCTATCATTGGGGATGATAGGGGCCAAAGTAGCTGGTGGTCTCCATTTAGGAATGATAAAACTGTCTAAATATCAGGCTTAACAAGTGAGACTACATTGTTGTGTTTCTCACAGCTCACATACACGCAGTGGCTACTTTTTAGGTTCACCTATACTTGTTAATGCAAATATGGAATTAGCCAATCATGTGGCAACAGCACAATACCTAAGAGCATGCAGACATGGTCAAGTGGGTCAGTTGATGTTCAGACCAAGCAACAAGAAATGCGATCTAATTGACTTTGACCATGGAATAATTGTTGGTGCCAGATGGGGTGGTTCGAATATCTCAAAAACTGCTGATCTTTTGGGATTTTCACATATAACAATCTCTAGTGTTTACACAACATGGTGTGAAAAGAAAAAAAAAATCCAGTGAGCGGTAATTCTGCGGGTGAAAATGACTTGTTAATAAGAGAGGTCAGAGGAAAATAGCTAGACTAGTTTAAGTTGACAGGAGAGCGACAGTAACTCAAATATCCATGTATATAACAAATATAACAACAGTGGTGTGCAGAAGAGCACCTCTGAATGTAAACCATGCGAAACACTGAAGTGGACAGCCTACAGCAGCAGAAAACTGCACCGGGCTCCCCTCCTGTACCTAACATAAGTGGCCACTGATTGTATTTATTAATGTTGTTTGCTGTTGTTTGTGGTCTTGAAGCATTCAACGATCTTTAACATATATTGAGTTGCTCCTCATTTACTGTCCTTGACTTTTCTTTCCTCCTCTTAATCTCTCCCTTTTTCTATTCGTAGAAATATTATGGGCTGGATACAAAGTGGGGAGACATCGAGCAGTGGATGGTAATGCCTGTGCTGTTAGAATGCATGTAGAGTCTTCCCCTTTCCCACATTTTACGTTTGGAAATAATCCTCAGTTGCAGGGTTCTGGTGTCTGATGTCCTTTGGGCAAATTGAGCTTCCATTCTGGTCAGTGCTTAGAGTAAGCTATTGCCATTCTCCCTGTCGACGATTGGACAGATGCATGCCTTGTGGTCTTTGGGATGGGATGTGATGGGAGGAAAAAGACCACAAAAGACGTGGTCTTCTCTCCCCAAGTGAAAACCAGTCCAGACTATAGCCATAGAAGGGTGTCCATCTGGCCCCGGGGTATTAGATTTGGGCAGTGCATATACTGATTGAGCAGTGAACTGGCACTTGGATTATGCGAGGCTGTATAGGCAGCCATGAGCAGGAATCTAAGCTCAAGGCATTGGAAAGGAGGAAAACATTATCAACTTAGTGTTGACCTAATTTTCCCATTTCTGCAATGTAGCCAGAGATTTGCTTCATCTCCTGGAGTACTTGATATCAGAGTGTTATTCACTCTATAGCTGCCGGGAAAGACTTTGATACTGGCACTGACTGTCTTTAACCTGAAGAGTTTCTTTATGAACAATGCAGTTCCTCACATTGATGAGCAAACAATTCACAATGTCCATTGGAGATGAGATAATGAGGAAGGCAAATTGCTTGCTGGTAAATGAGGGAATCCTCTACAATCTGCTCTATGAAAGGCTGAGATATCATTATATTTCTCACTACCAGCTCTTGGCTGGTCTGAGTTCCATTAAGAGCCAAAAGTGGATGAGGTGAAATCCTTTCGTAGTGTGTCCCTGATCTGAGGGGCAAGCTACAGATCCAACCTTCTCCCTCATCTATGTTCCTACTGCAGGCTATGGATCTGCAGGCCCCTCAACCCAGTCAGCATTTGAAGGCTCACATCTTTATATTTTGAGTCTGGCACACAATGCATGAAGTGTGATTCCTCATTCTTCTGTCTGTTATAAAATTTTGAACAACTGTTGCTGAACCTCAGCTTGAACTGTTTACAAACTCTGGCTTTTTTCTCCCTCTTCATCATCCTCCTGGCACTTCAGGAAGACAGCGAGAAATACTCTCGCAGATTCAGAAGACACACTTCGGTTTGTACCTTCCTTCTTTCTCTCTGTTACTTTTGTTCTCTCCTTTTACAAATTCCCTTTTCTTTCCCTTGTTCTTCTTTTCACTATTTCCCCTCCCAATTCACTGTCCATTGTTCTGTCACTGTCTCCTCTCATTTCTCCTTAATTCACATGTCTTCGGCATTTTATCTGCACTTCCCCACTGCACTTCACACTCAGCATGTAGAACTCTTGAGAGCATCTAATCCAGTCATATCTCACTCCCTCTGTAGTGATGCCCACTGTTATTGTCTTGCCCCATATCTCTGCCTCACACTCTGTCTCTCTCTCTGACCTTGCCCCATCTCTCCCCTCCCTTCTCTCATCTCTTTCTTCCTCACCTGCCCTCTGCTTCCCTCACCCAGCCCCATTCCCGGCTATATATTGCTCATCTTTAGTCATTCCACCTTCCTCCTTTGATTTTGTCATCTGCCTGTGTGGTAACGTGCTTGTTTCTTGTACAGGTGTCTGATGAAGATGAGTGGACATCAGTCGGAAGCCGAGGCAGTGCTCGGGTTTGTGAATTTTAATTTCCTATTGCAGTGATTGTTAGCTGTCTTTGTTTGCACTTTGAATTCATGACTCATTTCTGACCAATAATGTGGTTCCTAATTTGATTCATTTAAGTATGCAGGCTCTCTCCCACAGGAGACAGAATGGGGTGCTATAGTCGTGGTACAGCACAAATACAGGTTCTTCAGCGCAACCAATCCATGCAGACCATGCTGTACACTCAGTTAGTCCTAATTTCCTGTGTTTTGTTCAAATCCCTCAAGTCCTGTCCTCCATGTACCTATCCAACAGCCTCTCAAATGATACTATTGTAGCTGTCTTCACCGGTCCCTTAAGCAGCTCGTTCCATATACTCACCATCCTCTGCATGGAAAAAGTCACCCCTTGGGTCGCTTTTAAATGATTCCACTCTCACCCATACATCTATGCCCCCTAATTTTGGTTTTCCCTACTGTGGGGAAATGACTGTTACCATCCCCTTATCTATACCTCTCATAATTTTAAACATATCTATAAGATTGCATTCTCCTGTATTTCAAGGAATAAATAACTAGCCTGGAGAACCTCTCCTTATAACTCAAACCCTCTAGTCCTGGTAACATCCTTGTTAATCTTCTCTGTACTGTTTCCAGTTTAACCAAATCTTTCCTATGTAAAGTGATCAAAACCGTACACTGCTCAATCTACAGCCTCACCAGTGACAAAAAACTGCAGCGTAGTGTTCCAGCTCCTGTTCTCAATGCCCTGAATGATGATGGCCAGAATGCTTGTACGCCCTTTTCACCATCCTGTCTACCTGTGAGACTGCTTTCAAAGAACTATGCACTTAAACTCCTTGGTCTCTCTGTTCCATTACACACCTGGTGCACTACCATTCATACTGGAAGTCCCTCGCTGGTTTGACAATCCAAAATGCATCTTCTCACACCTATCGGCATTGAAGTACATTTGCCCCTCCTCGGCCCACTTCCCTAACCGATCAAGATCCCCCATAATCCCCTTCTTCTCTAGCAATAACACCTAATTTCATGTTATCCACAAACTTAATGATTAAGCCTTGTGCACGGGCATCCAAATCATTTACGTATATAAATGAATTACAAGGGTCCAACACCGTCCCCTGCAATGTACCATTAGACACCAGCCTCCATTCCAAGAAACAACCAGCCATTACCCTGTGCTTCCTACCTATAAGGCAGTTTTGAATCCATCTAACTACAGTACTGTGCAAAGCAGGTAGGCACATACTATACTGTATACTGTATATAGTTAGGGTGCCTAAGACTTTTGCACAGCACTGTATTTGTCAATGTGGAGCGGAGAGCAAGTTTGTAAATCTGGCGGGAGCAAAGGACCTTGGGAATGGTGAGGGTGGAGTTCTGCGGGAGGGGTATGGGAAGGTGGCAAGAAGGAGTGCCGGGGTGAGGGGTGGTGCGGGTGCAGACACACCCAGCCCAGAGACACCAAGCAAGATCATCATGTGATTCTAAACAATTGGTTTATTGATCATTACAGAATGTCTGTCTGGTGCTGCTCTCTCCCTTCCCCTTTTCCCAACCAGAATTCTCCTCTCCCTACTCCATTCCCACTCTCAGTCCACAATAGAGACCCATATCAGGTTTACCATCACTCACATATGAATTTTTTTTTACGGCAGCAGTACAATGCAATACACAAAATTACAACAGTACTGTGCAAAAGTCTTAGGCACTCTTGCTATATATATGTGCCCAAGACTTGTAGTTTTTCCTGAAAACCATGGGACTTAACCTTCCAGACCATCTTATTATGCAGGATCATGTCAAGTGCCTTGCCAAAGTCTAAACAGACTCCCTACCCCATCTACTTCTTTGGTTACCTCTTCAAAAAACTTTAAAATGTTCGTAGAACTCAAGTTTCCACTCTGAAAGCCATGCTGACTCCTCTGAATCCATCTATCTATCTCTCTGTCTGTCTAAATGCTGGTAGATCCTTTCCCTCTGAATTCCCACCAGTAACTTCACCACTACTGATATCAGGCTGAACAATCTGTAGTTCCTGGCTTGCCCTTGATGTCCTTCTTGAACAATAGAACATTAGCCACTCTTCAGTCTGCTAACTTTGCCTCTGGCTAACGTTGAAGCAGATCTCTCTGCAAGGGCCTCTGTAATTTCTTCTCTGGCCTCCCACAAAGTCTGTGAATGTACTCAGTCAAGTCTTGGGGATTTATCCACCATAATGTATTTTCAGGTTGCAAATACCTCCGCTGGTAATATGAATTTCCTCCAAAACATCTCCACTAGTTTCCCTTATCTCTTAAGCAACCATGATTTTCTCCTCAGTAAACATGGAGGAGAAATATTTTTAAAAATTCCATCTACCTCTGTAGCTCAAGACATTGATCTCTCTACTAATCTTTTAGGGGACCTACTCCCTCCCGAACCACCCTTATACTCTTGGGATTTTCCTTTGCCTTGTCTACCACATCATCTCATATCCTTTCTTTGCCTTCCTAATTTCCCTCTGTGAGTATTATTAATCTTTTTATAGTCACCAAGAGATTCGATTGATCCTGACTTTCTAAATCCAAACTATGCTTCTTTTTTTCTCAGCTAGGGTATCAATATCTCTCATCAGCCAGGATTCCTTAAATTAGCCAGGTTTACCCTTCACCCTAACAGGAAAATGCTGCTCTTCATATCCAACTCTTAAAAGCCTCCCATTTGCCATTAGTTCCTGTCCCTTCAGACAGGCTTATCAAATCAACCTCTGGTAGATCATGCCTAATTCCCCCAGGTTAGCATTGCTCCAGTTTCAGGAGGACTTATCCTACTCTTTTCATCATTGTCTTAAAATTAATAGAGTTATGGTTTGTAGAGCCGAAGTGTTCTCCACTTGCCACTTGCCCTACCTCATTCCCCAAGAGGAGGTCCAGTATTACACTGTCCTGAATAGGGTCCACTATATATTGATTCAGGAAACTTTCCTGGACATATTTTACAAATTCCACCTTGTCTCGTCCATTAACACCCAGTCCCAGTCAATCTGGGGAAAATTAGAATCTCCCACGATTATAACCCTATTATTCTTAAAACTATGAAAAATTTCTCCATACACCAGCTCATCAGGTTTCTGCTGACATTTGGGGGAGGGTCTATAATACTCCCCAACAAGAGTGACAGTGTTTTGAAGTTCCACCTCCTTGGATGTTCCCCCCAAGAATGTCATCTCTAAGTACTACGGTTATGTCCTGTCTTATCTGAAAGGTAACAGCCCTCCCTCACTTCCGTGTACCTCTGTCACACCTGTAGCGTCTGAATCCTGGATTAGCGAACTGCCAGTCCTGCCCTTCTCTCAGCCACGTTTTTGATCAGTTCCGATCAGGAGTCATCCCGCGCACCGCACTGCATCAGTCGAAAACTGATCTTTAATTAAACCAGCTTTATGTTTTATAATTATGTGCAGATAAATCTTGCACAGGAGTTGTTTTTCAGATGCACAGTTCCTGGGACGTTGCAGCGATTCTCCATTTGTTAAAATAACTTACCTATATAATAATCTCATTGCTAACTGAAGCCAGAATGCCATGTTGGCTGCATTATTCTGCTACACAGTCTGATTCAAAAACACTAGCTGCTTAAGGATTTGTGTAAGTGTGGGGGATTTTTCAGGGGACTGATGACACAGGTTGGTTTGGGCTATGAGCGTGTTAGAGTGGACATTGTAATTTCAGGTGAGTATGGGGTCTCATTTGGAAAGCAAAAATAAAGAAACTGCAGGTTCTGGAAACTTGAAATTAAACAGAAAATGATGGAAGGACTCAGCAGGTCAGGCAGCATCTTCGGAAAGAGAAATAAGAATTAATGACAGGAGTCTTTGATCTGAAACATTAACTTTTTTTCCAAGATGCTCAGTGACCTGCTGAGTGTTTCCTGCATTTTCTGTTGTACACAGGTTTATTTTGTGTGCCCAGATACACAGGCTGAATTTTGTCTCAGTGTGTGGGTTGGGGAAGGGAGGGTGTGGAGATACAGTCTCATGTGAGGTATGCATGTATGGTCAGTTGCACTGTCTGATCCTGTATGTGCAACTAGATTTCTGTCCTGATTGGAAAGTGTGTGAGGTCTGGTATCCTAGGCTGAACATGGGATATTTCCTTCACCTCTCCTGGACTATGCTGGCTGCATTTCACATTCATTTTTGATCTTCAACCCTGCATCAACAAGTCTGCTGTCAGCTAAGTTTAAATTTTTGGCCGATATAAAAAGTTGAGTACAAAATTCCATTCAACACCCCCATGATGAATCTTCGACTTGTGCTCAACATCACTGTACATCAGTATTGTGCAGTATTGAGTGAATTCAGAAATTGGAGGCGCAAAGGGACTTGGAAGTCCTCATGCAGGAATCCTTAAAAGTTAACCGCAAGTTGAGTCAGTAGTAAGGAAGGCAAATGCAATGTTAGCATTCAGTTCAAAAGGACTAGGATGTAAAAGCAGCGATGTGATGCTGAGATTTTATAAGGCATTGGTCAGACCACATTTTGAGAATTGTAGGCAGTTTTGGGGCCCGTATCTAAGAACGGACTACCATTGAAGAGGGTCTAGAGGAAGTTTATGAGAATGATCCTGAGGATGAAAGCATTAACCTATGAGAAGCGTTTGATGGCTCTGGGCCACTGCACACTGGAGTTTAGAAGAATGAGAATGGAATCTCACTGAAACTTATCAAATATTGAAAGGTCGAGATAGAGCGGACGAGGAGAGGATGTTTCCTATAGTGGAGGAGTCTAGGACCAGAGGGAACAGCCTCAAAATACAAGGATGTCCCCTTAGAACAGATGAGGAATTTCTTCAGGCAGAGGGTGATGAATCTGTGGAATTTATTGCCACAGATGGCTCTGAAGGCCAACTGATTTAAAGTGGAGGTTGATGGGTTCTTAATTGTTAAAGGTATCAAAGGTTATGAGGAGAAGGTAGATGGGGTTGAGAGGGAAAATAAATCAGCCAAGATCGAATGGTGAAACAGACCCTTTGGGCTGAATGGCCTAATTCTGCTCCTATTTCTTATGTTCTTATGCACTGTGTTCAATCCTGACCTTCTATGGAGTTTGTACAGGGACCATAGAGATGGTTCCTCCCACTGCCCAAAGTCTGGCAGATTAATTATCCACTGTAAATAACTTTTAGCAGGTGTGTGGTAGAACTATGGGTTGAATTGCAAGTGCCTATTTGTGTGCTATGTGACTATGTGATTCTATGAGACCAGAGGGTCAAATATATGAAGTTGTTATCAAGGTGATAAGACCATAAGATATAGGAGCAGAATTAGGCCAATTGGCCCATCGAGTCTGCTCCACCATTTCATCATGGCTGATCCAATTTTCCTCTCAACCCCAATCTCCTGCCTTCTCCCTGTATCTCTTCATGCCCTAACCAATCAAGAATCTATCAACCTCTGCTTTAAATAAACATAAAGACTTGGCCTCCACAGCTGCCTGTGGCAAAGAACTCCACAGATTCACCACTCCCTGGCTAAAGAAACTCCTACTCATCTCCGTTCTGAAAGAATGCCTGCCTCTCTCTTCTGAGGCTGTGTCCTCTGGTCTTAGACCGTCCACATCCACTCCACCAAGGCCTTTCACCATTCGATAGGTTTCAGTGATTGTGAGGGTTTGTGAGAGAAATCCAAGTAATCATCAGCTGGGTGTGGATCTTGGGACTATCACTTCAGTTATTACAGTATCTATAGGGAAATCAGAGAACTATCAAGCATCATGCTACTGGTCTAGGCAGAAAAGTGCTATTAATGGAATAGGCTGAAATCTTTTCTTAATCTTATATATAGTTTATTGTTGTGAAATTGTGTAGGTAATGATAACTGTGTGCTGTCTACCCTTGAAGCACTACTGTGCTTCCCATGGCCCCACTTGTATGTCATCAAACTTTCCTAGGACTGAGACTGAGTATGCAAAAACTTGTTAAGTGTGTTTAGTGATTATGCTTCTGATGGAGTTTCGTTGTGTCTCTAAGCATTGTACCACACAATGGAATTTCTAGCTCTTTGTATCTAGGTTATAAAAATCTTCCATGGTTTTGTACTCTTCCAGGCTTCCCTTTCCAAAAGAGACGAAACCCAGCAGTTGCTGATTCCTGATAGCTAAAACCTCCCAGTTTTAGAATCAAATTTGCATGCAATGTCATAACTAAAAAGGTGCACCATCAACAATTTTTAGTTCTGTTAGTCTTGAAGTCAGAATAGTACCTTGTTTTCATATGGTTTTGTTAATCAGCTCACAGTTCATCCATATGTTCTTTCCTACATATTCCTTGCATTCATCCATTCACTGCTTATTCCCTGACTTCATGCTTTTCTCTATTAATCTCTAATCTGGTACTTCATTGACATCCAGATAATTTACATCCACTGGATCACTTTGTAATCATTCAGTTAAATTCCTAGAGATTCCAATGACTTTCTTCAAATAAGATATCACATTTTGAAATCTATTTTAATATTGTATCTTTTTGTTTCAAATGTTTTGCTATTTTCTTCAGAATCAAAATCAGAATCAGGTTTACTATCACTGGCATATATCGTGAAATTTGTTGTTTTGCAGCAACAGGGTTCTGCAAGACAAAATAATAAAAAATCTACAAATTACAATTGGAATATATATATATATATATAAAATCAAATTAAGTAGAGCGAAAGGAGAACAAAAAAAAGAAAAAAATAGTGAGGTAGTGTGCATGGATTCATTGTCAATTCAAAAATCTTGATGGCAGAGGAGAAGAAGATGTCCCTAAAACATTGATTGTGTGTCTTCAGGCTCCTGTACCTTCTCCTTAATAGTAACCATGGGTAGAGGGTATGTCCTAGGTGTTAGGGGTCCTGAATGATAGTTAACAATCATTCTTTAGTTAGAATTTATTTTTTCTTACCACCAATTATGTGATGCCTAGTCCATTACACTCTGAGCATGTTCTACATACATTCTTAAAAATAGGTACAATACTAGCTATCTGTCAGTCTTCTGGCTCTACACTTACTCTAATAAATTATTCATTGTATATCTAATGAAGTATTTGCTTCCAGTTTACTAGATTGTTTTAAAATGGACATCATCTGTCCAGATGAGGGCTTTTTTCAGTGGCTTACTTAATAAGTATCCTCTTTCTTGGAATATCAATTAGTTCTAATCTTTTCATGCATCTCTTTAGTAGAGACAGAGCAAATTAATTATATAAAATTACTGCCTAGCCATGGCTGTCTTTTATTTTATTCTATCTGCTGTTGTGACCTTGTTCCCACATCAATTTATATGGTTGTAGAATAATATGGAATTTACTTAGGTTCTTTGATAATTTAATTTCACAGTTTTTAATTATTTTAGAGAGAGAGATTTAGGCCAGTTAGAAGAGTGGGCTGAAAGATGGCAGATGGAGTTTAATGCTGATAAATGTGAGGTGCTACACTTTGGTAGGACTAATCAAAATAGGATATACATGGTAAATGGTAGGACATTGAAGAATGCAGAACGGAGGGATCTAGGAATAATGGTGCATAGTTCCCTGAAGGTGGAATCTCATGTGGATAGGGTGGTGAAGAAAGCTTTTGGTATGCTGGCCTTTATAAATCAGAGCATTGAGTATAGGAGTTAGGACGTAATGTTGAAATTGTACAAAGTATTGGTGAAGCCAAATTTGGAGTATTGTGTACAGTTTTGGTCACTGAATTATACGAAAGATGTCAACAAAATAGAGAGAGTACGGAGAAGGTTTACTAGAATGTTACCTGGGTTTCATCACCTAAGTTACAAAGAAAGGTTGAACAAGTTGGGTCTTTATTCTTTGGAACGTAGAAGGTTGAGGGGGGACTTGATAGAGGTATTTAAAATTATGAGAGGGATAGATAGAGTTTACGTGGATAGGCTTTTTCCTTTGAGAGTGGGGGAGATTCAAACAAGAGGACATGAGTTGAGAGTTAAAGGGCAAAAGTTTAGGGGTAACATGAGGGGGAACTTCTTTACTGAGAGAGTGGTGGCTGTATGGAACGCGCTTCCAGCAGAAGTGGTTGAGGCAGGTTCGATGTTGTCATTTAAAGTTAAACTGGACAGCTATATGGACAGGAAAGGAATGGAGGATTATGGGCTGACTGCAGGTCGGTGGGACTAGTGAGAGTAAGAGTTCGGCACGGACTAGAAGGGCCGAGATGGCCTGTTTCCGTGCTGTAATTGTTATATGGTTATATGGTTATATTTTTTATTTAGAGATGTAACACAGTAACAGGCCATTCTGGCCCAATGAATTCTGCCCAGTTACATCCATGTGACATTTGTCACATCAGGCCAATTTGTTTCAGAGCAGTGCAATCCACCCAGATAATTTATCAATGAAATTGATATGTGGCCTCAGTGATGTCATTTTGGGTTAAGCACCTACAGCTGCAAACTTAAGTGATTCTCCCATTTCCAAGGCCGTTGCATGCATGATTTCTATCATGTGCACAGACTGAGAAAAGAATGTTTGGGGTTCAGACTGGCACCAGCTCTGGGGAAGTTGGGCAAAAGTTGACCATGTTTTTGCACCATTTCAGACTGGTTCAGGGAATGGATTTGGAGATTGGGACTTTGTTAAGTGGTGATGAGAAAGATCAGAGCCTCAGCTGGAAATTAGGGGTTCAGGAGCGAGGCTAACCGACATTTAGGGGTGGGATGATAGAGAAGACACCAAGTCAGTGATTTTAGTTTGGATTGGGAGTGCTCTGGAGGAACTATGATATTTGAAGTCACTCTGGGTCACACAAGTGGGGGAAGTCAAGGTGAATTTCCGGAATAGTATAATTTGGCCCGACAACAATGGTCTTCCACTCCAGAAAAAGGAAGACTTGCTGCGTGGCAGTAAAAACAATGCTATACCTATGAATTTCCAGGTGCATTTTTCCCCAACATGTGTACAGATTTATTCTTCCTTCTTCCTTTTCTGTAGACTTAATATTAGTGTGATTATTCCTGTATTATCTCATTTTCTGTTCTAATGGATTCTCTGTTACTCTGGTGGCAGTGTTACTTTTTCTAATACTATTGTGATATATATAACAAGAAATGTGCCTCTCAGAACTATGATTTTTACCTATACTGGTTACCTCTGAATATACTATTAGCTCCAGTTCCCTGTTTTATTACTGTTACACAAGATTAACAGAGGCAGAGCAGGAATAGGCCATGTAGTGGTTCTAGTCTGTTCCACCATTTGATAAGAATATGGCTGTAAACATTCATATTCTGCTCATTCAATATGTCCTCTGATCCCCATAGTATCCAAAATTCCACCAATCCCTGATCTGTGTTCCAAGGCAGTGAATTATAAATGTTTTCAATTATCCATCTAAAAGAAATTCTTCCTTCTCTTAGCCTTGAGATATGGGATTGGCTATTTATGACCATGTCCTCTAGTTTTGGATCTGACACCAAGACTATTGATTGTTTTTTTTTTCGTCTCATAGAATCTTGTATTTCTCAGTGAGAAAGCAGCTTCTTCTCTCAACTTCAATTAAATCCTGGCTACAGTTCCTTCATTGCTCTTCATAAGACGGTTATATTGCCATATTGTACATTCGAATTCAGTAGCAGTTCCTGTCCCATTACTTTTAAGTATCATCACCCACCCTTGTTAAATTTTATTGCCTGGCATTTTAGGCTCTCCCTGTTTAATCTGTTCTATTTGCTGTTAAGGTTTAGTTTGTTTAAAATAGTTTGGTTTCTTTGAAAGAAAGGTCCCTTTATCCCCTTGACCCCTTCTCCACCATCTGCTTCCATACTTTAATCATTTGAAGCCCTTAACCCCTCTCTTTTCTCTTTGTGCCAGGATATTAGCATCATTCTAGTTCAGGTATAGCCATTGTATTGGTAGTCTCAAATTAAGAGCAATGAACCCAATTTCATTTAATGTAAACAAAAGTCACCTGACCTGGCCTTCATGCAAGTTGCGGTTGCCAGCTTCATTCAGGCATAACAAATCCATCTGATCTGCACCTCTCTCTTCTTCACCGATGAGTGCTACTTTCTTCTTTTATTCACCAGGCTGACCTTGAGAGTGTTGGTGCCTCTGGAGGGGTGAGATCATAAAACTGTTGAGTGCCTCCATGACTGTCACTAACTAAATTAGTTTAGTTAAATTAAATCAATTATTTGTTACTATTAATTACTAGTAATCATTAATAATTAAAATTATTAATAATAAATTGTTTAAATACATAATGAAATAATTTTAGTCAGATCAGTTGTATTAGAACATAACAACACGTTTTTTGGCCCACAATTTTGTGCTGAACTAATTAAAAATTATTGTAGCTGCCCTCTGTTTCGTTTGGGATCTAGTCCAGACCAGCATTTACTGATTGTCCGAGCTGTGGACCTCATTACTTTGTATTATTTTCAATAGCTCAGAGTTAAACCACATGGTTGTGAATTTGTGCTTGTAAGTAGGCCATTCCTGTAATAGTGGCAGTTTTTTTATACCTTAAAAAATAATGAACCAATTGCGTTTTACAATTCAGAGACTTCATGTGACTCTGACTTGAACAGAAACCAGCTCCTTAATTTAGTTTTCTTCAAACTTTGAAATAACATTTCAAATTATCATTGTAGCGATTGACCTTGCATTCTCTGAATCACTAACCCTGCAACATAACCTGTACTCTAACTGTACTCCCCATGTGTGGCTTTGAATGATTCCCCAAAGCTGGAATATCCTATATGCTTACTGCCTGGCCTCAGACTGGAGGGCTAACCCCGTGCGAGCAGGCTACTGAGAGGATTGGTGACTTCTGGTATGTCTTGGTCAGTGCCTCTCCGTCAGCTCCATGAAGGTGCAATGGTATTATTCCTGCCACAACTTGGTCCTCCTGCATGGGTGTGTCCTCTGCTTCCCTGGTGCTTTACTCACCTAAACTTGTGCAAGGCAGCTCACTCCTAGCTTAACTGGAATGGAGGGAGCGGCATGAGCAGGCTCCAAGAAGTTCCGACTGTATTTGCTGTATGGTTTGTCTCTTTATTTCATGGAGTAACTTACTCCCCTTATTTTGCATGCTGAGGCATTCCTTAGCCCCTCAACCCTTCCTTCTCCTCTATCTCTTCCTCCCAGTTGTGAAAGTCTGCCTTACTGTCCCATTACTCTGTATGAAACAGGTCACTGAGAAGCACCGAAGGAAGAAGAAAGCAAAGGCCGTATGTAACAGGAGCTTGATACGATTTTCTATTTGAGGAGTGCCTGTCTCGGGGGGTGGAAGGGGGGGTTGGAAAGGGCAGGGAGGGTGTCGCAGTCTAGCATTCTACCCAACAGTGTCCATATCATGGGGTGCAATGGTAGCACAACGCTATTACATTGCTAGTGACCTGGGTTCAATTCCCGCCACTGTCTGTAAGGAGTTTGTATGTTTTCCCCATGACTGTGTGGGTTTCCTCTGGGTGCTCTAGTCTCCTCACCCATTCCAATGATATACATGTTCACAGGTACAGGTAATTGGTCACACAAGTTTAATTGGGCAAAGTGGGCTCATTGGCTACAGCCTTTTACCATGCTGTAAGTCTCTAAATCTAAGTTAACTACACATCAGCCATAGGCCTCAATCATCGTATGGTTGGACAGTCTGGGCAAAGGCACCAGCTGCAGTATATCTTTCTTCATCTTTTCATACCCATGTTGAGTTCAGTTGGAGAAAAGATGATGATAGTCTTCAGGTGCAGTGTTTATGGGATGGAAATAGAGTGTGGTTGAAGACAATGATGGATTTAGCTGTGAAGCCTCTGCAGCAGATTGCTCTATCACTCTATTTAAAAAGCCCATCTGCTTAGGTTGGTCACCTGAAAGTAGCTGTCACTTGGGGACCATATTTCAGGCTCGATGGAGTTTGTTTTTACTTAAAAGAATCCAAAAGCAGGTTGATCTTGTGAATGATTTTCCTGAATTCTCTGCAGAGTTGGGTACCTGCTGCTCCCCTCCAATACTTATCACCTGCTCTTCCTAGGGAATTGCAATTGGAGTTGAAGCTTTCTACTATAACTGAACCCCTGTATGTCAGTATTGGCTGAGCTGCCGTAATACTGGCTGATCCATTTCATCTCTGACACCTAGGCCTTAATTTGTTCCTTGCTCTGTGGTTGAAATGCATGGAAATTCCATGCAAGGCATGGCATTACCAACATAAGACCATAAGACACAGGAGCAGAATTAGGCCATTAGGCCAACTGACTTTGCTCCACCAGTCCATCGTGGATGATTTATTATTTCTTTCAACCCCATTCCACTGCCTTTTCCCCTTAACTGTTGGCACCCTTACTAATCAAACTCCAATTTAAATATACCCAATGATGGCCTCCACAGCTGTATGAGGTAATGATTTCCACAAATTCACTACCCTCTGGTAAAAGAAATTCCTCCTCATCTCTGTTCTATAGGGATGTCCTTGTATTCTGTGTCTGTACCCTCTGGTTCTAGACTCTTCCACTATAGAAACCATCCTCTACACATCCACTCTATCCAGGCCTTACAATATTTGGTAGGTTTCAATGAGATCCCCCCCTCATTCTTCTAACCTCCAGAAAGTTCAGGCCCAGAGCCATCAAACATTCCTCTTTCATTCCTGGAAACAACAGGAATTCTGCAGATGCTGGAAATTCAAGCAACATACATCAAAGTTGCTGGTGAACGCAGCAGGCCAAGCAGCATCTATAGGAAGAGGTGCAGTCGACGTTTCAGGCCGAGACCCCTAGTCCTGACGAAGGGTCTCGGCCTGAAACGTCGACTGCACCTCTTCCTATAGATCTTTCATTCCTGGGATCTTTCTCATGAATCTCCTCTGGACCCTCTTCAATGCAACAAAGAGGTTGGATGGAAAAAATGGAATAAGAAGCAAATACTTGTATATATAAAGCTCATGCAGCATCCACAATATATCCTTAGTCCATCAGCAAGAAAATGTTTTGGGAAGTTGCTTAACGTTGGGGAAAAAGCCGTGGCTAATTCAAACACAATGAGATCCCACAAAGAGCAATGTGGTAAAGATCAAATAATATGTTTCAGTAATGTTGGTTCAGAGACAAACGTTGGCCAAGACTTGAGCAATTACCTGCTTGGAAGGGCAAGAAGGACCTCAGTTTAATATGTTGATGGTTTTGACAATGCATTGATACTGGACTGGGCAGTCAAGCTGGATTTGATGCTCACATTTTGAGTGGAATTAACACACAGTCTTCCTACTAGGAGACAAACCTAGGAAATGAGGAACTGATGACTATTGAACTTTTAGATGAGAAAGTCAGAAAAAGTAACAAGTCTAGGATTCTTCACAGTAGTACTTTACATAAGGAGAGAAGTGTGGCAAGTTACACACCACAGAATAAAGCTTTCTCTGCACACTTATCAAATGTTTTCAAAGAAAGTCTAGTACTGAATTGATATGAGGTGAATCCAAAGCCCAATCTCAGAAGCCTTCCTGCTGCAGGTCCCCATGTTAGCAGCCTTTGACCTCTTCCAGTTGGTTTTGTTTGAAACTGTTTCCTCCTACAATCCCGGGCATATGATTGAGAGGTTGGAAGTCTCAGAGGTTAGGAGATGGAGGAGGTTTAGCCCCACCTACAGAGGCTTAATTTGGATCCAACATAAAGCGAACCAAAGACCCACTTCTCAGAGAACCTGCTAGTAAGGCCCTGACATTTCTTGTAATGTGTGGTATCCAGGATGGAACATAATACTCGAGTCATGCAATAACAGTTTCACAATGTTTTAGTATCTTGTTTATTATCATTACGCCACTATTTATAATGCCAAGAGCTATCGTCTTGTTCCCATGGTGTAACAACCTTTCACATTCCTTTAACCTTTGAGAAAATGCTGTACCACAGATTTTGAAGGACTAGTTGGAATCCGCCCCGTTAACATTTTACAAGATGAAGAGATTATTTTGAGTGGAGTTAATAATAAGTCATTATTTAAGTTAAAAAAAAATAGTTGGGATAATGTGTTGTACCAAGGGAATAGCTCTTGGTTCAAGCCCAGCCTAACCCTGAAGTACAGGCATGTCCAAGTCTACGCAGTGCAGTGATGGTATTTGTTTCATAGTTCTGGAGACTTTGTTTTAAGGGGACGCTGCAATGAGTTAACCCCTGTGTCTGGTGCTGAGGACAAGTCTCTGCAAATAGCAGAATCAAGTGAAGTGTTTAAAAAGGAGATTCTTTGTTTTTGGCATTATAAATAGTGGTGTAATGATAATAATAAACAAGATAATAAAATGTTGTGAAACTGTTCCTGCTTGGCTGGAGTATTATGTTCCATCCTGGATTCCACACCTTACAAGAAATGTCAGGGCCTTGCTAGCAAGTTCCCAAAGAGTGGACTTTTGGTTCACTTTAGGGTGGGTCATAAAACACCAAGTCCAGGAACTGGGCCAAGGGTAGGTTAGCATCCTTCGCCCAGTGCATCCCTCCTGCCACCCCAAGCTTCGATTGATACTTAAAGACTGCTTTTCTTTCCTGACAGGCAAATGGCTTTGACGTGTTGTCTTGTGGATCTGGGCACAGTAAACACTCTAGTAGGGTTAGTACTGCTTGTGCATTTGTGCAGTGTGTGGGTGTGCACCTTTGCAGCATGTGCAAATCTAGACAATCAGAATCTATGATTTTTACATTCTGAATGTGCTTCAATCCAATCAGTGTTCTCCAGTACCTGCCTGTAATGTCCTGTTGTTTCTTTCACTCACTGATATTGCACAGAGCTCCCGCTACAGTGATGACAGTCTGAAATCAGCCAAACAACGACTCAGAAAGGAGGCAGTGGTTTGTTGGTTTTCATTCTCCTGCCCTGTTTATTGTGTGGAGAGCAATTGAGTTCTTGGTATAAACTGACTACTCCCTTGCACTGAAATTTACCGTTGCAGTGTTTCATTCCTCCATCACCTTTTCCTAATTTGCCCTAATTACTGCTCCCATCAACCAGTTCCTTCTCACAAATCTGTTTCTTCCTTTATCTGTTCTTATCGCCTTGCCTCACATCCTTCCAAACTCACTAGACGTCATCCCTCAGCTAACCAGTCCCCTGTCTTCTCCCTCCCACTTTGTAAAGTGTGGGTTTGATTCACTTTTCTTGCATTTTTCCCAGGGAAGTTACTATTCCGACCTCCCTGTGCTCAGCATTGGACTCAACTCCAAGTCCCACACGGCATCCCAGAATGGAACACGGGTTGGTGTCTCTGCTACCATCATTGGCTTTATCTTGCTTATGCATGTTTACGTCGATGTATGCCAGTGTTTGCCAATATCTTTGTACTTGCATGTGCACTTCCTTTTAACCCTCAATCATCATTTTTTTTTTAACTTATCACCAGACGAAAGAAAAAATTGCTTGTATGTGTGCATGTCCATGCCCGTGCCCACTGATACTTGTACAAGATATTACACAAATTCTGATGTTGTGTCTTGCCCAGAAATTTTGATATATACTTTTTGCATCCCCAGATACTGCTTCACCTGCTAAGTTCTTGCAGTGTTGTTTTTCTTTTCTATATTCCAGCACTGGAAATCTCTTATCATCTGTTCACACTAAGCATAGGCAATTAAGTGGTGTTCTGTTAATAAGACCATAAGGCATGGGAGCAAAATTAGGCCATTCAGCGCATTGGGTCTACTCTGCCATTCTGTCATGGCTAATTTATTTTTTTATGTCATCCCCATTCTCCCTATAACCTTTGACGACCTTCCTAAATTAACCTCCACTTTAAATATACCCAATGATTTGGCCTCCACAGCTGTCTGTAGCAATGAATTCCACAGATACACCACCCTCTGGCTAAAGAAATTTGTCCTCATCTTCTGTGGCTGTGAGCCCTTTCCCACTATTGGAAGCATCCTCTCCACATCCGCTCTGTCTAGGGCTTTCAACGTTTAATTGGTTTCAATGAGAACACATTCCCCTCCTCCCCCCCCCCCCCATTCTTCTAAACTCCAGCAAGTACGGGGTCAGAGCTATCAACTGCTTCCATTAGGCTGATCCCTTCATTTTTGGGATCATTCTTGTAAACCTATTCTGCATGCCACAGTTCCTTTGGAGACACAGGATTGCGTAGTGGGAGAGAAATCTTTAAAAAAGTGAGTGGGGGCAGTCAGGATATCCTGCGTGCCACAGTTCCCATGGAGACATTGGATTGTGCATAATTAGGCTCTTGGCAAAGGCCGATATAAAGAAGTTAGGTTTAAGCAGAGGGGCCATTATGTGTGTGGCCATTGTGTTAGTGAACCATTGTTAAAGTGGAGAGTTCAGGCTTTGCCTCATAGAGGCTTAGGAGAGGCGGAGGCTGTAGGTAGATATTTTCATTTAATTTTTATTTCTTTCGTTCTTTCTTATTGCACAGTTAGAGCAGTGGAGAGCCAGGCAGGGTAGATGAATGCTCCTCTTGCTGATGTGGGAAGGCAGGGAGACCTCCAGTGACTACACCTACAAGAAATGCATCCAGCTGCAGCTTCTTTCAGACCACGTAAAGGAATTGGAGCTGGAGCTGGATGAACTCCAGATCATTCAGGAGGCTGAAGGGTTTATCGACAGGACATACAGGGAGGTAGT
This sequence comes from Mobula hypostoma, assembly GCF_963921235.1. Classification (NCBI taxonomy): domain Eukaryota; kingdom Metazoa; phylum Chordata; class Chondrichthyes; order Myliobatiformes; family Myliobatidae; genus Mobula; species Mobula hypostoma. Next base: position 118,137,298 of record NC_086102.1, on the reverse strand, counting down.
TACACCAAGGTGCAGGACACAGGTTGAAGTTCAAGTTCAGTTTATTATCATTCGACCATACACATGTATACCGCCAAATGAAGCAATGTTTCTCCAGATCGAAGTGCACAATACAGTGCATATAGCTCACACACACAACACATAAAGTAATATTACCATAAATAATGTAACAAATAATAAGATGCATGGGGGTAAGGGGTTTTCAACTCGAGTCGCAAGGGAATAGGAACTAAAGCAGCAGAGCTGATAATAGAGTTGCTGTGAGGAAAAATGTTGTTAAGCATTTATACAAAGTCAGAAATCAAAAGGTTGAGCATAGTGGGACTAATGTTGGAAGTTGTGTATATCTCAATGCAAGGAGTATTGTAGTAAAGGCAGATAAGCTTTGGGCATGGCCACCACATGAAAGTATGACACTGTAGCCATTGGTGAGACTTGGTTGCAGGAGTGGCAGGACTGGCAGCTCAGTGATCCAGGGTTCTGTTGATTTAGATGTGATAGAGCAGGAAGGATTAAAGGGAGAGGAATGGCATTACTAATCAAGGAGAATGTCACAGCACTGCTCAGACACAACAGGACAGACTGGAGAGCTCGTTGACTGAGCCTACATGAGTGGAACTGAGGAGTGAAAAAGGGAAAACCATGGATTATATTATAGACACCCAACAGTCCAAGGGATTTAGAGGAGCAAACTTGTAGAGAGCTCACAGACTTTTGCAAGAAACTTAAGGTTCTGATAATAGGCACTTTTAACTTTACAAATTTTGAGTGGGACTCTCATAAGATAAAAGGGCTGGATGAGATGGAGTTTGTCAAATGAGTTCAGGATATTTTCCTTAACAAGTACATAGAGGACCCAACTAGTGGGAGTGTGATACTAGATCTCCTAGTAGGGAATGAGACAGGGCAGTTAACAGAACTTTGTGTAGGGGAATACTTTGCATCTAGTGATTGCAATGCCATTGGTTTCAAAGTAATTAGAGAGAAAGATAGGTCTGGTCTTCGGGTTGAGATTCTACTTGGAGAAAGGCGAATTTAGATGGTATCAGAAAGGATCTGGCAAGTGTGGATTGGGACAGGTTGTTTTCTGGTAAAGGTGTACTTGATAAGTGGGAGGCCTTCCAAAGTGAAATTTGGAGAGGACAGAGTTTGTATGTTTCTGTCAGAATAAAAGGCAAGGGTAACAAGTTTATGGAATCTGGTTAAGAAAAAGAAGGTACATCGCAGGTATAGGAAATATGGAACAAATGAGGTACTTAAGGAGGAAACGCAAGAAGGAAATTAGGAGGGCTAAAAGAAGGCATGAGGTTGCTCTAGCAGACAAGGTGAAGGAGAATCCCAAAGGCTTCTACAGATATATTAAGAGCAAAAGGACAGCAAATGGCAAAATTGATCCTCTGAAAGATCAGAGGGCTTATCTATGTATGGAGCTGAAAGATCATAAATAGATTTTTTGCATCGGTATTTACTCGAGAGATGGACTCAGAGCATATAGAGTTCAGTCAAAGCAGCAGTGAGGTCATAGATCGAAACAAATAACAGAGGAGTAGGTGTTTATTGTCTTGAGGCAAATCAGGGTGAATAAATTCTCAGCACCTGACAAGGTGTCCCCTCGGACCTGGTGGAAGGCTAGTGCAGAAATTGCAAGAGGCATAGAAGAGATATTTAAATCATCCTTAGGCACAAATGAGGTGCTAGAGAATAGCTAATGTTGTTCCATTGTTCAAGAAAGACTAAGAATAACCCAAGAAATTGTAGGCCAGTAAACCTGGTACTAGTAGTGGGTAAGTTATTGGAAGGTGTTCTGAGGGACCGGATATTTCAGTATTTTGATAGGGACTGATTAGGGATAGTCAAAATGGCTTTGTGTGTGGTAGGTCATGTCTCACCAATCTGTTAGAGTTTTTTGAGGGAGTTACCAGGAAAGTTGATGAAGGCAAGGCTTTGGATGTTATCTGCATAGACTTTAGCAAGGTGTTTGACAAGGTCCTGCATGGGACAGTGGTCAAGAAGGTTTAGTCACTTATCATTCAAAATGAGGTAGTAAATTGGATTAGACATTATGTTGTGGGAGAAGCCAGAGAGTGTAGTAGATGGTTCCCTCTCTGACTGAAGGACTGTGACAAGTGGTGTGCCACAGGAATCAGTGCTAGTTTTGTTGTTGTTTGTCATCTATATCAACGATCTGAATGATAAGGTAAACTGGATCGGCATATTTGTAGGTGACACCAAGATTGGGGGTGTAGTGGACAGTGAGAAAGACTACCAAAGCTTATAGCAGGATCTGGACCAGCTGGAAAAATGGGTTGAAAACTGGCAGATGGAATTTAATGCAGACAAGTGTGAGATCTTATACTTTGGGAGGACAAACCAGGATGGGACTTACATGGTCAGCGGGGCAGAAGTGAGGAATACAATAGAACAGAAGGATCTGAGAATACAGATCCATAATTCCTTGAACGTGGCATCACAGGTAAATAAAGTCATAAAGAAAGCTTCTTACACATTGGCCTTCATAAATCAAAGTACTGAGTACAGGAGATGGGAAGTTATGTTGAAGTTGTATAAGATATTGGTGATGCCTAATTTGGATATTGTGTGCAGTTTTGATGACTTATCTACAGGGCAGATGTCAGTAAGATTGAAAGAGTGCAGACAAGGGTGTTGCCAGGACTTGAGGATCTGAGTTAGAGGGAAGGGTTGAATAGGTTAGGATTTCATTCCCTGGAGCAAAGGAGAATGAGAGGAGACTTGATAAAGGTATACAAAATTACAAGGGGTATAGACAGGGTAAATACAAGCAGACTTTTTCAATGGAGGTTGGGTGAGACTACAACTACAGGTCATGGGTTAAGGGTGAAAGGTGAAATGTTTAAGGGGAACATGAGGGAGATGTTCTTCACTCAAAGGGTGCTGAGGGTGTGGAATGAGGTGCCAACGAAGATGGTGGTGGTTCGATTTCAACGTTTAAGAGAAAAATTGATAGGTATGTGTATGGAGGGCTATGGTCTGTGTGCAGGTTGATGGGACTAGACAGATTAATGGTTTGGCATAGTTTAGATGAGCTGAAGGGCTTGTTTCTGTGCTGTAGTGTTCCATGAATCACTGACCCTCTCCAATGACAGCACATCCTTTCTTAGATGTGGGCCCAAAAACTACTCACAATACTCCAAATGTGGTCTGACTGTTTAGAAAATAGTCTGTGCCTGTATTACTATATGCAAAATGCACAACTATACACTGTATTCTATCTGTGACATACAGTGTGTGTTCTCCTAATCTATCCAAGTTCTTCAGCAGACTCCCTGCTTCCTCAACACTGCCTGCCACTGCAGCTATCTTTGTATTATCCGCAGACTTGGTCACAAAGCCATCAATTCTTCCATTCAGATCATTAACATATAACATGAAAAGTAGTGGACCAAACACTGTCCCCTGTGGAATACGACTAGTTACTGGCAGCTAACCAAAAAAAGGCTCCCTGTCTTCTGACTCTTTGCCTCTGCCAATCAGCCAATCTTCTATCCATGCCAGTATCTTTCCTGTAATACCATGGGCTCTTATCTTGTTAAGCAGCCCCATGTGTGGCACCATGTCAAAGGCCTTCTGAAAATCCAAGTGAACAACATCCATTGACTCCTTTGTCTATGCTCCTGTCACTTACAGTTTCCTCTTCTTAACTGACCTCATCTTTACAAGGTGGAAATTCTTGTTCATAGACATTTATATGCCAGTGTATGCTAGGAGAGAGACTTGGAACCTCAGCCAGTGCTACTTTTGAACAAGGTGTGGATTGTCAGGCAAAGGCTCTGGAGCTCCAGCATTGTGGTGGTTACCACTACCAAATTGTTGGAAGGCTAAGTGAAAATTTAAACACTGTAGGTATTTGACAAATAAACAAAATGCTTGAAAAACACAGAACAGGCAATATCTGTGGAAAGAGAAACAGTTAGTGTGTCAGGCCTGCAGTCCTTCATCAGATCGAGATGACCACAAGCTTGATTAAAGAGGTAGATTTCAGTGAGCATCTTGGGATGAACAGGAAGTTAGAGTCAAGAAGTTTAGAACAGGTATTTCACACCTTCATGCTGTGTCTGTCATTCAACATCTTTAATTGTATCTCCCAACCTTATCTAGTACTACTTTCCTGCACTAACCCCACAAATTCCTTAATATCCAAAAAAAATCTATCATTGTCATTAATGTATTCAGTGACTCTTTGAAATTCTGTACTGTCAGATTGAAGAAACTTCTCATAAACAATAATTAACCGGTCAATCGAATGGTCAGTCATTCATTTAAGGACAGACTTCTGGTTCTTGATACCCAGCCAGGAAATACATTATCCCACATAACCTTGTTAACTCCAGAAAGAATGTTGTATGTTTAACATGACCTTGATCTTCTGAAGCATAGAGAATACAGGCCTACTTTGTGCAGTTTCTCTTCACTGGTCCAGCCTGCAATCTTGTAAGCATTTACTGATCTTCCTCTATCACAAGCATATCCTTACTAGGGAAATGGAATCAGATGAACAGTATTCCAGAGATAGTCTCAGCAGCGATCTACTCTCAGTGGCCACTTTATTAGGTTCACCTGTACACCTGCTCATTAATGCAAATATCGAATCAGCCAATTATGTGGCAGCAATTGAAAGCATAAAAGCATGCTGACATAGTCAAGTTGCTGATCACACCAAACATCAGATTGGGAAGAAATGTGATCTAAGTGACTTCGATAATGGAATGATTGTTGATACCAAACAGGATGGTTTGAGTATCTCAGAAACTACTGATGTGGGATTTTCACGCACAACAGTCTCTAGAGTTTACAGAGAATGGTGCAAAATACAAAAGAAACGTCCAATGAACGACAATTCTTTGGGCAAAAGCACCTTGTTAATGACAGAGGAGAATGGTCAGACTGGTTCAAGCTGACAGGAAGTTGACAGCAACTCTAACGACCATGTGCTACAACAGTGCAATGTAGAAGAGCAAATCTAAATGCACAACACTTCGAACCTTGAAGTAGATGGGCTACAGAAGCAGAAGTCCAAGAGCTTACACTCATTGGCTAATTTATTAGGTATCTCTGTATCTAATGAAGTGGCCACTGAGTACATATAATCAGAGAGATGTCTACTCTCAAACACAAATCTTCTGTAATAAAGACTAGCATACTGTCCGCCTTCCTAATTGTAATTGTATGATGTATCTGCATATAAGAGCCAAAGTTATTCAGCACAGAAACAGGCATTCAATTCAGCCCAAACTATCTGTGCTAACCAGTGTATCTAGTCCCATTTATGCTTTTGTCCCATATCCCTCTACCTTTAGCATCCATGCATCTGACCAAATGACTTTTAAACATTATAAATCTACCTGCCTCTACCACATACCCGCCACCCTCTATGTGTGCGTGTGGGGATGTGGCAGAAAGAAAACTTGCCCCTCAAATGCCATCTAAATTTTTTCCAACTCACCTTAAATCTGTCCCCTCTAGTTTTCGACCCCCTACCCCAATCTAGCCCATTCACTTAACAAGTCATTATTTCTTAAAAGCCTTTGCAATCTGCTGACAGCCAACCCTAAATTTAGTTTGTATCATCAACAAATAGATACTACTTATTAGAAATTATTGATTTTGAACAACTGGGGTCCCAGCATTGATCCTTGTAGAATTTTGATTGTCTCGGCCTCTAAACTCAAATGGCCATGCCTTTTCTAGTTACTAATTAATCCTCAACCACACCAGCACATTACTCCAACACAGTGTAATTTTTTCCAGTAATTTTGTATAGCCTTGTGAAAGGCCTCGTGAAACTCCATACATCAACTCATTCACCCATTTTGCAAGTTAAAACCTCAGTATTCCAAGAGATCTGTTGAATATGGTTTTCCCTCTCATAAATATGTATCGACTGCATAATACCGTTAATTTCCAAGGTCCCGGTTCCTCTTCTGAAATAAGTTCTAGCATTTTCCCAATTACAGATTTTAGGCTAACTGGTTTACAGTTCCTTATTTAAAGGTGTTGGGGTTATTTCTGTTACTTTCCAATTCATGGAATAAAGGAAGGCGACAACAAGTCCCTGTACTGTCTCCATAGTTAATTTGTTCTGTTCAGATTTAAGACCCTTTTATCAGATTGAACTAAATCATTCTCTTTACATAAATATTCTCTTATCACGAGTGTTCTGCAAAGTGGCAGGTCATCAAATAACCCTTTCTAATACAAAACAGCAGATCTAAATAACTTCTATTGCTGTTGAAAACTCTTATTCACTATAAATTCATCCTCTCCATTACTGCTAAATTTATTTTCCCAGTCCTGTAGGTGCAAGTTACCCTGTGATTATTCTATAGCTGGTGTTATGCACTCGCTGCCCACTTTATTAGGTACAGGAGTGGAACCTGGTGTGGTCTTCTGCTGCCATAGCCCATCCACTTCAGGGTTCTGTGTATTGTGCATTCAGAGATCATATTTCTTCTCCATTCTAATACTTGGTCTGAACAACAACTGAACATTTTAACTATGTTGCATGTTTTTACGAATTGAGTTGCTGCCACATGATTGGCTGATTAGATATTTGCATTAATAAGCAATTATTATTTAATGAGTTTAATATTAATTTGTATTACTATTTGTATTAGGTACAGGTGAGCCTAATAAAGTGGCTACTGATTGTATGTACCTTCTTTACTTTCTACATTTATGCTGCCTCTGACATTACCATGACTGTCTGGAGCCTATACAGAACCCCCAAGTGTTCTCATCCTTGTTGTTTCTCATTGCACTCCAACTGATTCTGAAACTAGATTTTCTGATCTAAGATTTTTCTACTGCCTTTCATCTCATTCTTGGAAAAGAGTCAAGACTACCTCAGCTTTTTAGTTTTGCATTCTCTGAAAGTGCCCTGGAATATTTAATTCCTGGTTTTGGTCACTTTACAATCTCATCTGTTTCTATTTCTTGTTATTAATGTATTGCATATTCAGATAAGGTGCCTTCAGTGGTCTTCTCCTTGCTCAGACTAATTCCAAAGCACGTTTACAAATGAATGTTCCTAACACACGGGTTGTCATTACCCATTAGCTACTCAGGACAAAGTGACAGTCAAATTCTCTTCAACTTTCTGAATTCTCCCTCACCAGGACTCTTTCCTAATGTATTTGATCTAAAGTCTTACAATTCTAGCTATTCAATTCACTAGGCTATTGGTTCAATACCAATTCAAATGAAACCTGTCCCAACAGACCAGCTATTTCTATTCAAGTACTGTTATCAGTGCCCCATGTATTGAACCTGTTTCTCCTTTGGTCATGGAGCCATACATTTAGCAAGAAGTTTTTTTTCAGTTTGGACCCTACTTGCTTATGTTCCTTAAACAAAACTTCCTCCTTTGTCCTGTCTATGTCATTGGTTTCCACAACAACTAGATTATTATCTTACAGAGGAAATAACCTTAACTCTAAAAGCCAAAACAGTTTTCACAGTTTCAGGACACAGGACACAGTTACATCAGCAGGTAACAGTATATAAATCACATCCAACCACACACACACACACACAAACACACGTCTTATTTGTTTGACTCCGTATCTCTCCAAACTTTCATTTCCATGCCCCTATCCAAATGTTCTTATTGTATCTGCCTCAACCACTTCCTCTGGCACTAGCCTCTGCATGAAAATCTTTGCTTTAGGTCCTTCTTAATTATTTCCCCTCTCACCTTAAACATATGCCCTCTAGTCTGAGTTTGTTTTCCTGGGAAGAAGATTGTTTATTCATCCCATCTCTTCCCGTCATTATTTTATACACCTCCAAGGTCACCTCTCAGTCTCTTACACAGCAACGAGTGAAGTGCCAACCCACCCAACCTCTCTCTGTAACTCGGGCCATCAAGTCCTGGCAACATTATTCCAAATCTCCTTTGCACTCTTTCCAGCTTAATGACACCTTTCCTATATCAGGGTAGGTAAAACTGTGACGGTACTCCAGGTGCAGGCTTGTATTACATTCGAATTTATATACTCAGTGCCCTGACCGACGAAGGGCAGCATTCCAAACAGGATCTTCACCACCCTGTCAACACATGACATTGCTTTCCCAAGGGCCCTTACTATCCACTGGACGTATATCCCTAGTTTGACTTCTAAAATACAAAACTTCACACTTACATGAAAAGTTGCCATTCCTCAGCCCGCTTACCTAACTGATTAAGGCCCCCGTAATTTTTGATAGTCTTTATTGTCTATGATATCATCTATTTTAGTATCATCCGCTAGTACTAACCATACCCATTCTTTGTACGTTCTTATCCAAATTATTTATATAACTTGATGTCATTGGTTTTGCTGACCACAAAGTTCTAAACTCAAATGAAGACCTGAAGCCCTATCCGATATAGATAGCCACAAGTACTCTCACTAAAGAGAGGCTATACTGTTATAACCTGATCTTCAAAGATTAGTTTATGCTCATGGCGAGCTTAGCTGCAAGTTCCCACCATTTGAGTGTAGGTCCCCCCTGACAACCAAGGAGGAGGTACTTCCAGCTAACAAACTGATTTAAACACATTTCATTTATTTTCAGTGATACACATTTAAATGTAAGCAACATTCGTAAAACACATTTAAGAGGATTTCTAGCTTATAAAAGATTTCTAAATTACAAACCATTTCAAAAACACAAAGGATTTATAAGACACAGTTACAATTCCTATAAGCCAAAAAGACATACCCACTAGTCATCCATCGCAGAAATCGAAGGCAGAGGAATGGATTTTTGTCCAACCTGTGTTTTTATTATACTTTTTAAATAGCCCGTTGTCTTATACTGCACCTCTTCAGCAGTCGGCACAGGTGTGTTGGAGCTAGCAAGTCTGCTACAGACAGTGTTTACTTACAAAGTGTCTTTTTAACTTCGAACTGATTACTGCTTGCCATTTACATCAAGAACTGAAAACTGGCTCCCATTTACGACCAGAAGCTAAACAAAGAATATTGATTTATATTGAATATTGTTTAATTTTTCAAAACAATACTTTGATCTTTACAATTGGCAGCTTCTGTGTTTAGAAAGCTGAGCTTAGCAAAAAATATGTAAGGCTCCTGGTCCAGGACAGTTAATATTCATCACGATAGATGTCAAACAACAATGGGCCCAGAGCCAATCCCTGTGACACATTAGTCACAGGTCTCCAGTCCAAAACCAGCTTTTTATTATCACAATCTGCTTCCTGCCATTAAGCCAAGCTTGTATGTAATTAGCTATCTCTGTGGATCCAATGCAGTCTAGCCTTTCAGACTGACCTAGTCTCCAGGTATACATCAACATGCTCAAATCTGAGGGAAAGAGTAGGAAAAGGAAGAATTGAAAGAACAGCTATCACTGGTAGATTGACTGAGTTTGATGATGGTCATGAGGTTAGAAGAAAAGGAAAAATTACATCAATGAAACATTTTTACATTCCTTTTAGTGGGGCGTATAAGCACAGTTGTGGTAAAATTTGGAAACCTGATAGGTTTACACGCAACAAATTCTCAAAAATATACAGATAATCTGTTTTATAATAGTAATTAAGGAAAACTTGCTCAGGAAACCAATAAGACACCATCTGTTCTGAAGTAATACCTCAAAGTCATTTAGATCCACTTTAAAGTACAGTTCAAAGGCAGCACTTTCAACAGTGTTCTATGGTCTCACTTCTGCATTAACATTAACTGAGATTTCTTTTACTGCTCGAAAATGGGGAGACGCAGAAGATACCTATCTGTGATTGAGACAAACATGCTAATGAAGACAGGGTCAAGGGAGGAAATGGCATTGTATGTGATCTGGAATTTAATGCTGAACATCAGATTATAGTAGATCCTGGAAGCTGTGAATGCAGTAGAGAGGTTATGAAGAATTAAGATGGTTGTTGATAATTGCTGCAGTTAGGACCTGACTTGATGTAGAGAGTGAAAGCAGTGAAAAGGTTTCAGTGAGAACAGTCTTATCGTAGGCTGCATAAAATGAAAACATTTCATAAGCCCAGAGACGATAAGACAAGAGGACACTATAACAGCATGGGTCATCAAAGTTTAGAGTTCAATTCCAATGTCCTTCCCCTGAGTGCATGCTTTCCTTCCACAGTCTAAAGATTTATCAGTTAATAGGTTAATTAAAGATTAAGTCTGTCACGAGCCTTGTGGCCCATCAGGCCGGTGCTTATGCCAGTTTCTGTGGCGTGAAGCGGCTGAGAGTATGAGACTCCCACGCACCCCCCCCCCCCCATAGGACGCCAGTCTATCGCGAGGTTAACCCCCAGCATTTTTGCGGGTCCCCATTCTGAGCTGGGTAGACTGGAGCATTGTGTGGTTAAGTGCCTTGCTCAAGTACACACACGCTGCCCCGGCCGAGGCTCGAACCCATGACCTTCAGATCACTAGTCAACGCCCTAACCACTTGGCCACACGCCACACAATAGGTTAATTGGTCATTGTAAATTATCTGGTGATTAGACTAGGGTTAAATGGTTGGTTGCTGGGTGGTACAGCAGGTTGGGCTAAAAGGGTCTGATCCGCGCTGTATCTAAATAAGTGAAAGATGAGGTGCTCGAAGGAGGAGAAGGTGGCCAGGTATAGAAGGAATAATTAAGAGACTGCAAAGCTGAATGAATTAAGTGGAAAATGGGAAACTCCAATAGCACTTCTGTGCATGAGAACAGAACTGCCATTTTTGAACAGCTACTTCAGTGTGATTACTTCATGGTAAGTCTTTATCTTAACTATTTTTTCTCACCTTAGTTTCATACCCTTTGACTGTCCTACACAATAATAATCTTACCAATCCCCACTCTTCAAACCACTTCCACCCTCTGTGAGACTGTTTATAATTATGCACAAAGAATTCCCTTGTTCAGTGTTTCTTCCTGGTACCAACCCTGGTGTCTCTGTGTTCATTCTAGATTGGTCAGACAATAGGATTTTAATTTGAATAGTTGAATCAGGGGCTATTTCAAGCATTGTAAACCTGTGGTGTATAGCCTACAGCCTGACTCGGTAACTACATGAGATTATCATGCCTGTCAGGTTATTGATTGGACTTCTCATATACATGCTCTCTTTCCTGGCCAATCAGCGTAACCTTGGTGTAGCTTGTGTAAAAAAAACATCTTAGGAGATATTGAGACATTGTAGAAAGTGCGTGGAGACATTAAGCAACAGGAAAGAATCACTGGGAGCACTGGAGGTCAACAGAAACAAGGAAGATGAAAAAGGAGATTAGAAACAGTTACAGGGAAAAGACACAATAAATATATGCACTGAAGGCACCAAGCCTCAGGAGGCTAAAAAGAGCACAGCAGAGAATCAGTACTGAAGATAAACAAAAAGTAACAGTGAATTTTGACAGAAAAATAATTCTCTGTTAACAAGAAACATGCTTGACATAAATAGCCCAGCAATGTTGCAGTCTGACCCACTTCAAGCATTGTGTTCCTGCTGGCCAGCTCTCAACGTAAGATTACTCCTTTCACAAGAAGAAACAATTTCTATCATATGAACTCATTCAAACCTTTAAACACCTTGATCCGGTCTTCTACAATTTATCAAAGGAGTGTAGAATTGGATGCAACCTTAAGTTTTAATTTAACTCTTTTAAGATGAAGTATTATTTTGGTCAATTTGTTCTAGATCTCCTCCTTTCTATCCTGAAGGTGCAACAGCCAGATTGAATGGAGCACTGTACAAAGGTTCTGCTTAAATCTATGTAACTGATGCTGTTTCCTTCCAATCCTTTCAAAGGATCATTCTATTTGAGTAAAATTTCTTCCTCTAACTTCGGTTTAGAAGATATTTCAGTTCATCTTCCTGAGGGAAAATCAGATTAATTACATGTCACTACTTACTGTTTTACTCTTTGTAGTTTGCTGTGAACTGGTCTCATAAAAAATTGCTTCTGCTGCCCACCCCTACCACACATACCTCACTGATCCACTATGCATGATTTCTCAACATATCTCTTAGTCAGTGACATCATTGCTGTGGCCACTTCACCTCCTATTCCACCAGTTAATGCAGTCTCACCGTTGTCTTCCAGGTGTCTGCTTATGATGGGAGTGCAAGCCATCGCTACAGTAGTTTCAGCTCTCGCGTTGTAAGGCCTAGTTTCCCTCTCTCTCTCTCTCTCTTTCTCTCTCTCTAATACATCCTCCAACTCCTGACACAATCTCAAGTTGTATTCCTGTAAACTTCTACAGCCTATAACACTGGATTATTCTTCTCTCTTGATCATAATAATTGGTTATGATTCACCATTGGCTCGAATTTCTTCCCTTTCTCAACTCTTTGTGCAATTCTCATTTGATTCCATTTCTAATCTTTTTGATCATCAGGCCTTATCTCTGGTGTGCCTTGGCATAAAATTTTATTAAAAAGCACACCTGTGAAGCACCTAGAGACATTTTAGTTCCTTAGATTCATTGTAGTCTGGGATAGACTACAGTGGGCAGAAGAGGTTGGAAAGGATTACTTGGTGTATGTTTGTATGGATCTGCAATGCATGGCTATAGTTTGGAAGAAAGCATAAGATTTGATCTAGGTCCATAGGATCTGTAGAGAAGCTGCATTGATGGGGATCTAAGACCTGCATGTACTGTATTTTGCTTGATTTGATGCTTGAGGCTCAAGAAGCATTTGCCTAACTTTTTAACCAGTATTTGGCCAGAGTCAAATGGGGCCCCTCGCTGGGGCCTTAGAAAGGTAAAGGATGTATGTGCAGATGGATGGATGGATGGATGGGAAGAGTTCCATCCCAGACACTGAGATGTGTACCTCTCCCCGTTAACTATCAATAATTCAGCAACATTGCATGTTGTGTATGTTTAACTCTCTATCAAAAACACTGATTTAAGCTGTCCCTATACAACTTCCATCTAATTCCCCCCTCTCTCTCTGTCTCTCCTACACTCTCCCCATTTGACCAGCCCTCCGAATACAACTGTTTGCTTGGCTCCGGTTCCCGCACATCATCTCGTGCGAGCTCGGCTCGGGCAAGTCCAGTGGTGAGGACAATCTTGCTTGCTTTCTGCTCTTCGTGTTTACAAAATATGCACATTGTTGTTTTAGTGTAACCTGCTGGTTTCCTTTCTTCTTCATAATCTACACAGGAACTCTTTGTAAAAACTATCTGGTTATTATTTTTCCTGTCTACAATGCCAACTGTGATCTTCGAATCTGCCCAATTCCGATGGTGTCATACCTCAGTGTGACCACCTGGAGGCACCAAAGTCCTCCTCCCGTCGACTAGTTGATTGTTTCTATCTGTGTCTTGCTTTTGTTACCAGTGCACCTGTGCCTTGTCTCATTTCTCTTTTTCAGTTTCCTCTGTCTTGTTTGCCCTTGCTCAGCCTTGAGTTTACCTACTCTGTGTGTAGTGATTCTCGAGTTTCTTTCAAACCAATCCTCAGTAAAGATTCTTCATTCATCTCCATCCTCATCTCTTGCCTCCTCTTGAACTTGAGTATTTCTACTATTCATCTTTCCCAGTAGCCCATGGGTTAAAGATACTGAACTTCAGCTGAGCCTGGCAACCACCGTTTATTACAGCAAAACAAGGCACAGGTACACCGATAACTAAAACAAGACACAGGTGGAAATATTCAACTAGTAACTGGGGGATAGAGGAATGTCAGAACCTCGAGGACTCTGACACCCCCCCCCCACCCAGGCGGTTAGACTGAGGAATGACAAATGGATGCATTATCTCAAAGGTTCATTTATTATCAAAGTATACAACTCTGAAATTCTTCTTCTCCAGATAGCCAAGAAACCAAGAAAGAAAAGAACGGCAGCACGATCATCAACCCGCAAATTCCTCCTCTCCACACAAAAAAATGAACAAAAATAGAACAGGCACATCAACCCCCAAATCCCCTCTGCATACAAAAAGCGAGAAAGATCAGGCGAAAACCTCAAAATTTAAAAAAAACTATAAGACTGGGGAAAAAAGTCCATATCTGAAATGCAGAAAACCTGGGTAACATTCTCCAGGCACAGTGATAGGTCTTTCCCTCTCTGGCAGCAGAGCAGTCCCACCAGCGATCAAAGGCAGTCCAGTAACAGACCGATTTCCCCCAGCGATTAAAAGGCAGTCTCCCCTCTCCAGTAGTGGAGCAATCCCACCAGTGATCAAAAGGCAGTCTCCCCTCTGCAGTAGCAGAGCGGTTCCCCCAGAGGACAAAGGGCAATCTCCCCTCTCCGGTAGTAGAGTGATGCCTTTCTATCAAAAGGCAGTCTCCCATCTCAGTCTCTCTCTTTTCAACTCTGTTTCAAAGTGAAAATGTGTTTTTAAATATTGAAGCTCAAGAAATTCTCTCTAAGACTCTCACACTCCAACTGACAAATATTGGATTTAAAAGCAAAAATTGTGTGGGCATGTGGGAAATAGAACGGGTTATTTATCGAACAACACGGAGAGGGTTCTGACTTTTATCAGGGACTCACTACTTAGTCAGTCAGAGAGAGAGGCAGAGCATGGAATCAGGCCCTGCTGACCATGCTGACTATCAACCATCCATTTACGTTAAGCCTAAGTTAAGCTTGCTTTTTTTATTCACTCCTCAATCTCCCCAGCTCCTCCTAGGTTCCATCACTCAGGGGCAACTTGCAGTGGCCAACTAACCTAAACGTCTTGGTGCTATGGGAGGAAATCCACATTGTCACAGGGAGAGCATGCAAACTGCACACAGACAGCAGACCAAGTCAGGACTAAACTCCGGTCTCCATAGCTGTGGGTTAGAGGATCTACCAGCTGTACCACTGTTCTGGAACAACAGCTGGAAGTTCATTGATACCATTAGGCCGCATGTACGATTAATTCAGAAGTTCAAGGACTGTTGGTTCAACTGCCTGTTTAGTCAACTAGGACTTGCAAACTTTGTTAGTACACTGGTAATCTACAGCCCTGCAGATGTCTGGTTCGTTATGTTCCTGTCAAACTGCCTACAGGCAGACAGCCCCAAGCTTTCTTTAAAAAAAATAAGGCATCAGCTTGGGCTGTGCCAGGAGCTTAGTGCAAACCCTGGCACTCTGCTGGAGTTCCAGCAACAAATAATAACTTACAACTTGGCATGGAGCAGCTGCCTGTGAGGACTGCTGTGAAGGGGCAAAGGCCATCGACAGTGAGGTGTGGGGCCACTGTCAACAAAAGGTGTGTGGGCCAGCGCTGACAGTAGCAGCAAGAGTTGCATCTGATGAGTAATCTCCCAGATCCAACAGCCCCTCTCATCGCTAACTGTTGGCTATGATGGAAAGTGTTTTATTATATATGGGTATTTATATTTGTATGGGTACTATTAGAATGGCGAGAACTCATTCTCTCCTGTGTGTTAGCTCTTGCATTAAAACCTCTGAAACTATAACATTAAAGTGCAATATTAGAGGCTGAAAGTCCATACTGTCCAGTACTGGTGGGGCCCAGTAATGCCACATTATAGTATGTATACAGTATGTAATTGGCACAGTACTGGCATGTATGGTCTTGCTGTCACAATGTCTCATGTCCATCTATTTGATGCTGTGTTGGTATATGCAGGTCTGTGAATATTACATGGCTATATTGATAGGGGAAAGACGGACACTATATTATACTGGGGTATAATACTGGTTGGTACAGACCTTGTTGTATTACACTAGGATATAGTACAGGTGGGTATAGGTCTGTCATTGTGTAACTGGAGTACAGAACTAGTAGGGCAAGATTGTTAATAATGTATATGATCTGAGTACAGTACAAGAGGTCTTTCACTACATACCAACTTTGGAAAGTATCAATGGATATAAGCCTTTTATTATCCAACAGTAATATAAGTCTCTCACTATAGCACTGGGCAAAGGTCTGCTATTCATGGTAAGTGTATAGAGAACATAGAACAGTTCAGCACAGGAACAAGCCTTTCAGTTTATAATGTTGTTCTAAACTAATTACAAGCGTTTGTAAATTAGTAATCAAATGCCCAACTAAACTAGTCCCTCTGTGTACACACTGTCCATATCTATCTCTATCATATTTGCTTTTACCACCTTCCCAGGCACTGCATTCTAGGTCCCACCAGTCTTTATATAAAAATTGTACCCAATACATTCCTTTGCACTTATTCCCACTCACTTTAAATGCATGCCTTCTTGTATTAGACAATTCAATCTTCGCAAGAAAAGATGTCAACTGTCTATCTATGTCTCTCATAATCTTATCGGATCTCCCCTCAGCTTCCACCACTCCAAACAACTCAAGTTTGTACAGCCTCTCCTTATAGCAGATGCCTCTAATCCAGGCAGCATCCTGATAAACCTCTTCTGTATCCTCTAAAAACTGGACATCCTTCCTATAAAGGGGCAATCAGAAATGAATGTGATACTCCAGATTTGGCCTAACTAGAATTTTATAAAATTCCATCATAACTTCCAAAGTTCAAAGTAAATTTATTATCAAATTACATATATGTCACCATATACTACCCCAAAGTTCATTTTCTTGCAGGCATTCACAGTAAATACAAAGAAACAGAATAGAATCAATAAAAATCTGCTTACAAACAAAAACAAACAATGTGCAAAAGACAACAAATTGTGCAAATACTAAAAGGGGGAAATAAATAAGTACTGAGATCCTGAGTTGTACAGTCCATGAAACTGAGTCCATAGCTTTCCTATGACAGTCCTCCCTGTAGATGTGCTGAATGGTGGGGAGGATTTCACCTGTAATGGACTGGGCTGTGACTACTACTTCTTTTGGATTTTCCATTGAAGAGTATTGGTGTTTCTATAACAGGCCGTGATGTAACCAGACGGTATTCTCTTCACCGTGCATTTATAGAAGTTTGTAGCAGTCCAGAGTCTTGAACTCAGTTCATTGATTAATAAAGGCAAGCATGCTTTGTGCCTTATTTACCATCCTATCAAACTGTGTAAATCATTAATCTTCAAACTTGCTGACACACCCATATACATTTTCACCCAGGTCATTTACATAGCACAAACAGCAGAGGTCCTAGTACAGATCCCTGCAGAACACATTAGTCACAGACCTCCAGCCAGATTAGGTCCCGACAACCACTACCCTCTGTCTTCTATGGGCAATACAATTCTCAATCCAAATGGCCAATTTGTTATGGATCCCATGCATTTTAATCTTCTGAATAAGCCTCCTATGAGGTGCCTTATCAAACATCTTGGTAAAACCTGTGTAGAATGAATTTGGGTTAAGATGGTAATAATTTAGCACTGAAAAATT
This sequence comes from Mobula hypostoma, assembly GCF_963921235.1. Classification (NCBI taxonomy): domain Eukaryota; kingdom Metazoa; phylum Chordata; class Chondrichthyes; order Myliobatiformes; family Myliobatidae; genus Mobula; species Mobula hypostoma. The sequence goes on along the minus strand of NC_086102.1, from coordinate 118,120,018 downwards.
TTAACAGATTAGGCTGATTTGCAATTCAGTATGGAAAGCAAACAGACTGCTTGAGCAGATTGTTCATGATATTGTTAAACAGTGTGTGTTTTAAGTATGTTTCCAACCATGAACACTAACTCACAATGGCTAAAGTCAGTGACTGCTATTGGCTTCTCTCTTTCCCTCTCTAATAGTGATAACTCTTTTAGTTGCCTCCCTCCTCTTTCTGCCCCCCCCATCCTCCCCCTCCCTCATGGACAGCTGAATCTTGAAATTTGGGCATTGACCTATCCTACACACATTTACAGGAATATGGACTCCCATGTGTCATTGGCTCTTGTTCGGTTTTAACATAGTTGCACTCTATGTCGTGGTTTATGAAAATGGTTGCATTAATGACAAAGGTTTTTCTAAACTTTCCTGTGTTTTTCTCGCTCTCTCCTTGTAGGTGGAGGAACGATTGGAAAAAGATTTTATGGAGAAGGTGAGGAGCTTGCTACAAGTACCTGAGCTTTGTTTCCTGTTCTCAACAGTTCTGTTGGGTATCACCTCAAAAGTGAACGAGGGTAAAGACAAACTATCAAACCATTAGTGAGATACAAAATTAAAGTGACAGCAGCAGGTACCTTGGTATATGGAGTTGCCCTTGAAAGACAGAATGGAGGCACTCTGCAAAGTTAACACCAAATCTGAATTTGGTTTCAAATCAACATTGACTATCCAGATTCTGAGTGTGGATCTGATTACATATTAATTTATTTTACAACTGCAGTGGAAGTTCTCACAAAAAATAATATGCACAGAAAAACAATTTGTTGCAAAATTATCATGACATAATCTGCTGGATCTTCGTATTTCTTTATGACAGAAGAAGGTCAATTCAGCCCTTCGAGCCTATGTCTACCCTCAGAACAATCTCATTTCCACATATATTCCACATATATTCCACATGCTTTCCCACCAGGGATATTTTACAGTAGTCAGTAAACCTAAAAATTAGCAGTTCTTTGGGCATGGGTGGAATATGAAGGGGAATCCCATGTAGACGAAGGGAAAATGTGAAAACTCCACACAGACAGGGCTGTGGGTCAGGATTGTACCTTGGTGGTTGGAGCTGGGCTGCATTACCTTGTAAGTGTCCTTTTGATACATAACCATACTTGAACTCTAAAATGCTGCACAGCCTAAACATTTGACTCAGTTTGGTGACCACTTGGTCAAGTGTACCTCAATGATGTTCACACGATGGTTTGCAGATGAAAAGTAGAGTGCAGTTTCTACTTATCTCACCAGCTTTCCTCCATTGACAGTGCTAGTAAAGGTGATCCATTGCTTCTGTTATTTCCTTAAAGGTATAAGCACCAATGCGGAGTATATAGAAGTATGAAAAGCATAGATGGGGTAGATAAGAGTTTTTATTTCTCAGGATGGAAATGTCTAACATTTGAGGGCATAGATTTAAGGTGCAAGTTGGAGAGTTTAAAAGAGATTCACAAGCCAATTTGTAGTGAGAGTTGCAGATACCTGGAACAAGCTACCAGAAGAGATGGTAAAAGCAAATACAATAGTAAGATTTTCAGTAGCGTTTAGACAGATACATGAATATTGCCCTTCCCTGGTATGTGATCTCTCCACCTCCTAGGGAGGGAATGTCAACTCAGACCATGAGAGGCCCGTGTCGGGCATTTTCATGCCTTACAAAGCGCAGATTGGAAGTCTGTGTGGGGCGCCACTCCTCACACAGACACTAGAGCACTGTGTGGTTAACTGCCTTGCTCAAGGACACAAACACGTTGCCACAGCTGAGGCTTGAACTAGTGACCTTCAGATACTAGACGAATGCCTTAACCACTTGGCCACGTGCCCTCCTAAGTCCTTCATAACCCTGACTAATGGATCCCAGCTCTGGCTGTTACAGTATCCCCAGCTTTAGCGCTGTGTGAACAACCAATGCCATTTCCATCCTCCACCCCAGCTGCAAATGACCAACTCTGAGGTTCCCCTTCGACCAGTATGCAACTTCTAACCTCCTTTATTGGAAGAGATTGCACTGTAAGTGAAACAGTTACTATGACCTCAAACTGAGGCAGGGTGGCATTTGTTGGTATAATAGAGTTGGCAAAGCATGAAGAGAAATGGGAGAGAGATAAGGAAAAAGTGGGCAGTGCACCAGAGATAGAGACATGGTTGTAGAAAGCTGGGGGAGGGTGGAACTGGAAAGACTGAGACACAATGGATAAAATAAAGTGAGACAGGGACATGGAGAGAGGAGGGAAGAGACCAAGATGTGGAATGATAGAGAGAGACGGGGTTGTGGTGGGAGGAGGGAAGTAAGCAGTTATATATGTGTGTTTACTGTAAAGATATGCATTTTCTGAAATATAAAAAGTTAAAATATAATGAAAGTGGCCTAATTGCAGAGGACTCAACTTGATAAATCAAGTCTTTTTTGCTGTACTGGTTTGCAGTGCTTGCATGTAGCCTGGAATGTCCATTGAACCCTTTCCACATATGACATCTTGGCTGTGATAATGTTGTTCATGAGCCTCTCTGGGTTCCTCTGACTAAACCTGGGACTATATTTTGTACCTCCTGTAAATAATCTGCACTTTCCAATATTATTTGTATTGGCGGATACGATAGGGTCTTTTAAGAGAATCCTGGATAGGTACATGGAGCTTAGAAAAACAGAGGGCTATGGGTAACCCTAGGTAATTTCTAAGGTAAGGACATGTTCGGCTTAGCTTTGTGGGCTGAAGGGCCTGTATTGTGCTGTAGGTTTTCTATGTTTCTATGTGCATTGATACTGTTATAGCAGTAGCTCATGAAATTGTTTGGCTGAGTGCTAGCAACTACAAGGTGTTCACCGACTTCTTAACCAGTAAGTGCAGAACTCCATGCAGTTTTTGAAATATACCATATAAAATATTGACCATTTTGAAACTTTTGAAGACAGCATTAGTGAGAAATGTATTGCTGGTTTAATGCCAAAAATGCAAGTGTAGTTAATTTTTAGGCCCATAGATTGAATATCATTGTCATCATTGTCAATATACCATTCCTTTTCAGGCTGATTTTGAATTGGTGGTCTAATGGTTTGATTTTGGTTGGTCCTGTCCAGAGTGAACACAGATACTGGCCTTATGCTGTGGAATACTCTGCTCCATGTGACCTGACTTACTAATTGGTGCACATTTTATTTCAGGGATCCAGAGCAGCTTCAAGCCTCTCTGCAGCTACCCTTGCCTCCCTGGGGGGGACCTCGTCAAGGCGAGGTAGTGGGGAGACTACCACCTCAATAGACACTGAAGGTTCCATTCGAGAGATCAAGGTAAAGAGTGTATTGGAATGGCATGGAAAACCTCATCCACTGGGAACATAAAGAATGCACTGATAGATACAGACATTCTTTAAACAGGCCTTCAAGTCCATGGTGGAGATGAAGAAATCCTTTTCATTAAGAAGTTGCCCGGGGTGCTGATCATTGCAGCCTTATAAAGCTCTAGTTAGCTTACATCTAGATTACTGCATTCAGTTCTGATTGCTCCATTATACGTAGAAAGGACATGGAGGCTTCAGAGCATGCAGAAGTGGTTTGCCGGGATACCGCCTGGTGCGCTATAAGGAAAGGTTGAACAAAGATGTTTGCTCTGGAGGTGCTGAGACCGGAGGGAAATCTGGAAGAGATTTAAAAGAATATGAAACACATAGGTAGAGTAGACAGCCAGCATCTTTGTGCTCAGGGTTTAAATATTTAATACCTGAAGGCATTAAGCATTTGGTGTGAGAGGGAATAAATTCTAAGGAGATGTGCAGGGGAAGATTTGTTACGCAGAGTGGTAGGGTCCTAAAGTGCGCTTCCTGGGGAAGTGGTGGCGCAAATATGATAGGTCTTCAAGAGGCTCTTAGGTGGGTACATGAATGTGCAGGAAACGAAAGGATATGGACATTGTGTAGCAGAAGGGTTTAGTTTATTTGGGCATTTGATTACTAATTTAATTAGTTTGATGAAGGGCCTGTCCCTGTGTTGTACTGCTCTATGTTCTGTGTTGTTCCATAGATGGAGAATGTGGTGACCGACAGGGTGAGCATATACGGTGCTTGGGAGGTGCTATGCTCCTTTTGCTGTCTACACAGTGCTTCTGGGTGCTCCTGGTGTATGGACTCTGTTCCCAATACCATTTCAATGCTCCCTCTCCGAGGAGTGACCATGGATTTTGAAAATCACTTGGGGTATAGAATGCCTTGGGATTCTCTTTAATCCTACATGCCAAGGACTTTTCATGGCTCCTCCTGGCTTTCCTCATTTCCTTCTTGAGTATTTTTCTGCCTGCTTTATAATCCTAAAGGGCACTGCTTGATTCTAGCTTTCTAAGCTTTACATACTTTCTCTTCTTGACTAAATTCATCACCTCTCTCGACATCCAAGATTCCCCGACGTTGCCATCTTTGTCTTTCCTTCTGACTGCAACATACTGTACTGTCCTGTACTCTGTACATTTGGTCTTTAAACAGCTCTACCTGTTGGATGTGGACTTGCCCAAAAACAACTGTTCCCAATTGATTCTCCTTAGTTCCTGCCTAACGCTCCTGTAATTTGCCCAGCTCCAATTTAATACTTTCCCACAAGGTCCATATTTATCCTTATTGATGGCTATCTTAAAACTTAATGAATTGTGTTTAATGTTCCATAACTGTTCACCCACTGAAAGGTCAGTCATAGTGCCAGGCTCATCACCCAAAACCAGGTCTAGTATGACCTTTACACCTTTCCCTAATGTGCCTGCTTACCTGTGCCTGGCAGTTATTGGAGAGGAGAAAGAGGCAGGGTCTGTAATATAATCCCAACAGAGTGATTGCACCTTCATTACTCTTGAGTTCTACCCATATCAATTCAGTGGATGAGCCCTCCATTATGTCCCTCTGAGGGCAACTGCAATATTGTCCCTGATTAATAACACAACTCCACCCCCCCCCCACACACACACACACACACACTCACACACTCTCACACATACACCCCCCCCCCACACACACACACACACTTTTACCTCCTTCTGTATTTTCTCTGGAACATCAAAACCTTGGAACATTAAGCATCCATTCCTGTTCCTTTCTTAACTTCACTGTGGCCACAACTTCATAGTTCCATATATTGATCCACATTTCAAGTTTATCACCCTTACCCATAATATTCCTAATATTAAAATACGTACACTTTAACCTTTCTATCTGACTGTGTCTATTCTTCTCCTGCTTGTTCTTTGTGCTCATGACCTCTACCTTCCTCTCAATCCCTACTTTTTGACCATCCCCCTGCTAAACCAGTTTAAACCTTCCCAGTAGCACCAGCAAACCTCCCAAATTGGATATCGGTTCCCCTCCAGTTAAGGTGCAACCTGTCACTCTTGTGCAGGTCACCCCTTTCTCAGAAGAGGGTCCTGAAACTTTGACCCATGCACCAGTTCCTCAGCCCCTCATTCATCTGTTCTATCTTTCTATTCTTCCCCTGTCACCTAGCACCGGGAGTAATCCAGAGACGACTGCTTTCAAGGTCCTCCTTTTCAGTCTCTCTCCTAACTCCCTGCTCAGGACCTCGTTACACCCCCTTGAGAAAGTTCTGCAGCCATTGTGAGACATCCTCTGCCCCAGCAATCAGGAGGCAATACACAATCTGGAGATTCTTTCATGGCCACAGAATCTCCTGTTTGTCCCCTAATGAGTCTCATCACTATTGCTCTGTCTGACTTTACCATTCGTTTCTGAGCCTCAGAGCTGGCCACAGCCCCACTGGCCTGGCTGCTGCTACTGTGCCCTGATGGGTCTCTCTCCATTTTCTTTCTGTTTTCAGCTGTCTGATACCTACCTTTTCTATGCATCTACATATTTCTCTCTGTTCTTGGTCCTTCTATTCTCACTACTGTCCAATTTTCCCACCAATAGGAAATCTTTGAATTGAAGGACCAGATACAAGATGTAGAAGGAAAATACATGGAAGGGTTGAAGGAGCTGAAGGTATTTAGTTTGGGAATGAGCGTGAGCCCTTCTCCCAGTGGTGTTTAGCTGCCTATGTAAACAGATGATGCTAACCAATAGGCTTCAGTTAAAACCGATCTCCTTTCATCTGACCAGCTTCCAACTAACAGCATGAATGTATTCAGTTTTTCACCCTACCATTAACCAAATTCTAACAAGCTTCTTCTTGTGGTTATTCTCTCTGTAATCTTTCTTCCTCTGGATCACTCACCCATCTTTTGCCTCTGTCTCTCCTAGCCGGGAGAGTTTGAGTCTATTATCCCAGAGGTGGGTTATTTCACAAATTTTACTTTCTGTGGATGAAGTAAGTTGACTACTGGTTGGTCTGTGTTCTTTTATATGTGACTGAGTGAATATCTCCTAACAAAATGAAGGATCTTCTGCCCTGTCACTGTATATTTGCTTTTTAAGGCAGGCTTTGTCCTGGTCCCAATGGAAAGCAATGCTATCCCTCACGTTCTAGTTTCTTTGCTTGCTGCTCCTTTGACAATTTGTTTTTTGCCCTTTATCCAGGACTCATTGATGGAGGTTGAGGAGAAATACAAAAAGGCCATGGTATCAAATGCACAGCTGGACAATGAAAAAGCAAACCTTATGTACCAGGTGGACACACTAAGGGAAGATCTGATGGAGCAGGAGGAACAGTTAGCAGAGATGCATAGGGGATATGAGGAAAAGACCAAGGTAAGTAGATGGGGTGTTCAACATCATAGGACAATGTCAGAGTGGGATAGCCCTTTAATAAACAGAAGAGATTTGCAGATGCTAAAAATCCAGAGTAACACACACAAAATGCTGGAGGAACTCAGCAGGTCAGGCAGCATCTTTAGAAAGGAATAAAGAGTCAACCTTTTGGGCCAAGACCCTTTATCAGAACTGGAATGTAAGGGGGAAGAAGGCAGAATATGAGGGTGGGGGAAAGGGAAGGAGTACAAGCTGCAGGTGATAAGTGAAACAAGATGAGGGGTTAGGTAGGTGGTGGGGGAGGGGGGATGTGGTGAGAAACTGAGAGAAAATAGGTGGAAAAGGTAAAAGGCTGAAGAAGGAACCTGATGGAGAGGAGAATGAGCCATGGGAGCAAGGGGAGGGGGCCACCTAAGCAAGATGATGGGCAGGTGAGGAGAAGAGAAGGGGTAAGAGGGGAGTCAGAATGAAGAATGGAAAAGGAGAGAAGGAGGAGGGAGAGAAATTAACAGAAGTGAGAGAAATTGATGTTCATGCCAGCATTCTTCCTCCTTCCTTTCCAGTCCTGATGAGGGTTGAAATATTTACACTTTATTCCTCTCCATGGATACTGCCTGACCACCTGAGTTCCACTAGTATTTTGTGTGTAGAACTTTTATTCTGTTCAATAATGATGACATCCAACACTACGCAAGAGAACCACATGTTGAGTTCGCTATGCTCTCACCAAGTAGTGGAAATCTCAGACACAAATTCTCATCCTATGAGTGTGGAGAGCCACAGATAACCCTCTCCTTTCCTTACCACCCTACCCAGCTTAATGGTTTGTGTGGAGATTTCTGGAAATAGATCCCTGTCTCTCATTGCTTCAGGTGCCCTGCGGTGGGTTACTGGTTGGAGTTTCATCTGTGGACAGTGTTCATCATTATCTCCGGTATTACAGATACTCAATTTTCAACTGTCCTGGTTTACTGAAGCTCTAACACCTAACTACTTCTTCTTGCTAGGAACTGGAGAGACAAAAACATGCTTATAGCATCTTGCAGCGTCAGTTTGAAGAAATGAAGGAGACCCTTAAAGAGAGAGAAAAGATGTTAATGGTGAGTGAATTGGTACAGGCCATTCCAGACAGGGAGCAGCAAATCTGCTACCACTGACCATTTCTGAAAGGCAATAGCCAGTAACAGTGATAGTAATCTAATTCATCGAATACCTTGGATAGGTTTTCCATAAATTAGAATGCTAAGATTCCAACTTGTCTAGGATTAGGCATGGATAGGAATTCCATTAATTAGTAAGCTAAGGTTCAGGTTGGTCTAGGATTAGCCGTGGATTGGTATTCTTTGAATTAGTAGGCTAAGGTTCAAGTTTCTCGAGGATTACCCATGCTTTTCATTGTTCTGTTTAAATTGCTGATGCTGTTATTTTGTTGTTTTTTTTGGTGTACATTATGAATGGACGTTTAGCCCTGCTCCATCTCACATGTGAAGACTAGTCATGGGCATGCACTGCTCATGAAACTTGAGTACACTACCCCAGAAGCTGTTAAATTAACTTTATAAATTTGAATCTGAGATTGAGTCCTGCAGGTTACAGCATGCCCAGGTGGAAGATGAGGTGTTGTTCCTCAAGCTTGTCTTGGGCCTCATTGTAACAATGTGGGAGACCACAGACAGAAAGGGCAAAGTGGGATGGTAAATTAAACTGATAGGCAACTGTAAGTTCAAAGTTTTTCTGCAGATACTTCACAAAATGATATTGTATACACAGATAAGCAGTGAACACTGAAATCTTGACCATTTCCTGTCTCTTACTCCCTTGACGCTGGCAACATGTCACGTCACCTGAGATCATGGCAGTGGGCTTGGGGTGAGGATAGAATATAGCACTGCCCAAAATGTGTTTCTTGTCTCCACTAAGTGACACTTAGAATGTGGAATAGTGCGCTATTGCTATCTCAGATTTTTAAAAAAAACATCTGAGGTGACATTTTAATTTTAATCTATGTGAGAACTGTTGCTATTGTATGGTTTGCTTTCAGTATGACACCATTTCTCATATTCACCCTTTCTCTGGCTTCTTTTCACTTCCTCCCCATTCTTACCTTTTCTACCTTCTCTCTCGCTCTCTCTCTCTCTCTCTCTTTTATCTTCTGCTCTCCATGGCTTGGGTGCAACTGGTAGGAAATCAAAGAGCTGAACCAGAAACAGCGTTCTTTTGCACAAGAAATCTCCGACCTCCAGGAGACGCTGGAATGGAAAGACAAGAAAATTGGGGTAGGAACTACCTGTGCATGAAGGACCTGACACCGCGGCTACCCATTTCTTGCTCAGCATTTAAATCAGATGACCAGATTTTGTTAACCCCACGGCACTTAGACCTCTGGTGATTGACAGAACGGACAATGTTGGTCAGACCAATTCTTCCAGATTTGGCCACATTTTAAATGCTGTGTGAAGGCAGTTATAGGTTTCTTGCCACTTTTCCCAGAGGATTAAAACATTGCCATTGTCCACAGAAAAAAAGCCTCATTCTTACATTCTGATCTAAGGAACACTTGTGGTTAACCAATATTTTTCTCTGGTCTGCCAAAAACACTTTGCAGCCAGCACTTTTGCAGCATGGTCATTATTTTACCTGGCAGTCAGCTTTCACACACTGGGATCCCACAGCAGCCCGTGAAAATGATCAGACGATCTTTCTTAGTGATATTGATTAAACAGTCAATGTAAATAGTACATCCAATCTGGAAGAAAACAGAGCCTTGGTTTAATGTTTCACCTGAAAACCAGCACCTCAAATAGTGCAACCTCCTGCAGAACTACAGTAGAGTATCAGCCCTAGATTATGAGCTAAAGTCTCTGGAGCCACCTTCTGAATAAAAAGCAAGGAAATTATCATGTTGCTATGGTATCTGCATGAAGAAGGCGTTCTCTATTCAGTACTATAACATTTTGGGTTCCAAGTGCGCTGCTGAAAGGAACAGCCAGACGACTGGCTGTGGGAGGAGCCACAGTGGGAAACAGTGGCCATCCTTTGGTTTGTTGCTAACCCATGGTAATGCAGTACAAGGAAAACCAGTATACATGACAACTGAGAGTGGCGACACATGCGGATGAGGTACCAGGTCAGTCACAATGCAGGTTACAGACTATGGCATGGAAAGGTACAACATAGGGAATGATAACACTGTGGGAAAACTGCAGATAAGAAAATGTGATGCCCTTCTTCACTGACCCATGATTCTTGCAGACTGTTCCTCCAAAATGTTGTGATGCTTCCAGTGATCACATGACCTTTATTTCCTCAATTCCCAGAACTGCAGCCTAACATCAGATATTACCCCTCAGAACCCTGGACCCATCATCTCTTTTGTCCCACTGATGCAGCAATTCCCTTTCTACTAGTTCTTCCTCATTGACCAGTCGCTGCTTCCCTTCCTCTCTGTTGGTGAGAAACTCCATTCCATCATTGACCAACAGTTTCCAACCGGCGACTTGCCGCTGCCACAGAGTTCCTACCCACTGCTGCCCTTTGGCTCCTTCCTGAAGCTGTTTTGTCACACAGTGCCTTTGAGATGTTTAGAGCTTCTGAGGGGTTAACAAAAGGAATTTGACAGTATGTACAATAATGAGAACTGTTTACTTAATCTGATGCGAACATATAAACATTATTTTTGCCTGAATCTTTTGAATCTTGCCTGTATCTCCTCACTTTGAATTCTGTTTCCTGTCTATTTTTACATACACTTTTCCTTTTTCTCATCCATCTTCTATTACTGATGCATTAGGCCTTAGAAAGACAGAAGGAATATTCTGAAGCCATCAGGATTGATCGAGATGAACTTAGAAATGAGGTTGTAATGCTGAAGGAGAGACTGAAGGTACGGATTTGGGACTGGAAAGCATCTTCTAGTCTGGGGTCCTGGGCTTTCACTTACATAAAATAATATTGAGAAACAGGTACAGGAAAAATAATAATGAGAAAAGAATATTGAGAAGTGAGTGTTTTGGGAGGGGAGGACATTGTAGTGGTAGCAACAGGGAAAGTTTGCAGACTGTTACAGGTCATGTAATCAGCAGGAAAGAGATGGTGCTCAGCAGCCAGGGCAGTATTATTGTAAGCCTCAATCCTTCCAGGCCAGGGAGAGGATAGCAGTCGGGCCTCCATATCCCAGTTCCCATTCAGTTGTACTGGATGAGGATGAGGCAGACTTAACTAGGATTCCTTCTGCTGTCCTACAGCCTGTCTGAACTCTATGCATGAAGAGTGGACTGCTGGAACAAAGCTCCTGAAGGAGCCCATTGCCTTTTATAATATACTTAACTGAAGAATAGAAGCTAGAGTTATATATTGTTTTGGGGGAAATTTGTCCCCACCAATAACAGAGATGAAGAGTGGTATAGCTCAGAAACAGGCCCTTTGGCCCACATCAGTCATGCTGACCTATTTGCCCATTCACACTAATCCAAATTTCCAATGTTAAGTCTATATCTTCCTGTGCCTTGCCTGTCTGTCTAAATGCCTCTTAAATGTAGTAATTGTTTCTGATTAGACCACTTCTAGAATAATTTTCCAGGTTTTAACAACTGTGTAAAAAAAACCCCTCAAATCCTCTTTAAAACTTCTTCCCTTCATCTTAAACATGCGCCCTGTTGTTCAAAGGCCTTTCATTAAATTCTGAGTATCTACCCTACCTATGTCTCTCATAACCTTATATATTTATATTAGATCATTCCTCAGACTCCATTGGTTCAGGGAAAACGAGTTCAGCCCGTCCAACCTCTCCCAAAACTGCACTTTCTCTGTAGCTTTATTTTCCATTGTTATTTTTTCACTTTCTTCTACCTCATTGCACTGTGTAATAGTTCGATCTGTATGAACAGTACTTGACTTCTAGCAAGGTGGCACCAGTGAGCAATGGCGACATCTTTCAGACAACTTACAAACCTGCTGGATACTCTTCTTCTTCTAAATATACTTCTGAACTGCAACCGATTGCAGCCTGTAATTTCCCTTTTATGGATGTACAGTATCTTTGAGCTGACTGAATGATCTGGCACTTCTGTGATCTCAAGGGGATTCAGCTGGAGTACAGCTAGGGCCAGCGCTGTGGGGTGTACGCTGCATTGATTACTAACATTTGGTTGGCTTCATTATTCCTTGCTGACTAAAGCATTGAACAAGGTTAAAATCGATGAGGATGAGAGCAATAAACAAATGGGTGCTCAGTATCGTCTGCCTGTGTTTCATCAGTCTCCCTCTTGCTGCTGCTGGTGGAAGGTGCAGGATTTTTGGGTCCCACACTGTAAGGTTCAATTGCCTCAGAGGCAATTCCAATTATCCAAGTTCCTAAGTCACCCTTGCAGCACCAGCAACACATTCATCCCTCATTTCCTATTTCTACTTGGATCAGCAGATCAAATTACACTCAGGAACCTACTTTACCTAATAAAGAGGGTACTGAGCAGTGGTTTCTGCTGCTATAGCCCATCCACTTCAAGGTTTGGTGTGTTGTACATTCAAAGATGCTCTACTGCACACTACTGTTGTAACGCGTGGTTATTTGAGTTACTCTGCCTTACTGTTAGCTTGATCCAATCTAGCCATTCCCCTCTAAGCCTCTTATTAAAAGGCATTTTCACCCACAGATCTGCCGTTCACTGGATTTTTTTTTGTTTTTCGCACCATTCTCTGTAAACTCTGGAGCCTGTTGTGTGAAAATCCTAAGAGATCAGGAGTTTGAGATATTCAAAACACCCATGTGGTACCAACAATCATTCCACAGTCAAAATCAGTTGGATCACATTTCTTTCCCATTCTGACGTTTAGTCTGAACAAAAACTGAACCTCTTGACCATTTCTGCGTGCTTTTATGCATTGAATTGTTGCCGCATGATTGGCTGATCAGATATTTGCAGTAACGACCATCTGTACAGATGTTCTTAATAAAGTAGCCACTGAGTGTATATGAGGAATGAGCTCTGAGGCAAGACACAGCCGAGTAAAACATACATTTTATGACTAAGGCCATCTTTCTGTCCAGCTGTCTTTGCTATGCATCCAGCCTGCAATGATTCCCAGATCAGTTTCTATACACATTAATTGAGTGTGAACCTCTGCTTAAACAAGGTAGTGTGGGTCAAATAAAAATCAAAACAACTGCAGATGTTCAGAATCTAAAACAAAAACAGAAAATGCTGAAAATACTCAGCAGGTCAGTCTACATCTGTGGAAAGAGATCTATCAGGTCAGACACTTTGTTAACATTGAAAAGGACACAAGAAAGCTTGTAAGATATGGGGGGGGGGGGTGATATAGCACTAATTCTATCAGTGGTGGGGAAGGAAGAACACACCCACATGCCCAGGAGCTGCAGCCATCTTTCATGTCACTCCAATGGCATCAAGTTATATCAGAAAGTTCAGTGCAGACTAGGGCTCAGGCTGCTACTTTGATTAGCCACTTGAAGCCTCCCGAGAGAGCTAAATGAGCAGTTAAGCTCAGCATTGCTCCTGTGCACGTGTGTAGGAGCTTGGCAAGAGTTTGGGACCACTTCCACCCTGTAACTTGTTCATTCTCTGTCTCAGGCACATGGGTTGATGACAAATGGAGAAGCTGAGCACGTTGGCAAAGAAGGCAGTGCACACAGTGAGAGTAGTCAGACGAGGGCTCAAGCTGAAACCCAGCAGCAGAACTCCAGTGACAACTCACTAGGTAAGTACAGGATGCTCAAGCTGGGGGTGTGTGTTGCTTATCTCAGCTTTTGAAATGACCTCTGGATAAAGGAGGAAGGAACAACAAAAGAAGAAACAGGAAATGTGCCAAATTGGATCACAGAACAAATATGTTTAAATGGGATTTTGGAACTGTTAAGGAACATTAATTGAGCTCATAAAAATTTACATCTGCAGTATATATATTCCAGAACCATCGGATCGCAATAGCTAGGGCAATACATTTTCTTTATGTGAAGATTGAACTTATTTTGTGTCCAGAGGTGGTTCAGTGACTTCTATCTTTGATGCCACCAACTAGCCCCTCTGAAATTGTTAAAATTGTGTCCATTTGTGGTAAATTGGTGCTGTCATCTCATACCCATCAGCCATGATTCTTCAGGAAGGTCCCCTTCAGCCAGTGGACACGGAATGCCTGCAATGGGGTTGAATTTTGGAACCATTTGGCAGAGATGAATGTGCGTTGTTTAATGTATTCCATCTTGGAACCCTTTCCTGAAGTAAAGGTAGCAATTTGAATCCTTCTCCTTTTTGGAAAATTTAACGGAAGCCAACTACCACTTACACCATTTGAGCAGGTTTCAGATTGAGTGTATTATTGATTAAAACAGGGGGTGCTTAAGTCTGAACCCAACTACAGAATGAAATAGTTAAGCTGTTAAATAGAGGTAGGCACAGCCGTGTGCTATGGGTTATTCCACCACGTTGGCTATTATTCTGTTGTGTCTCAACACTGAAAGGTGCAGGCAACTGAGAGGGAATAGGAGGAATTCTGTAATTTATATCAACTCTTCCACAGGGAATTTAAGGCAAATTTCACTGGTGTCTTGGTTGAAGTGGGAGAGGAACAGTGCGGTAAATTAGAGTGTGCCTGTTGCAAGATACATTAAGTAAATTCTCCACAGACTAGCATCGTCATGTGTTGCCACCTTTTGACTACTGCATCTGTTAAAAATTACCCTCTTTACACAAACGGAAGTGTAAGTATCTTTCAAAACTAATTAAATTGTCCTGCCACCCTTTCCAAAAATAACCAATTTCTTACCAAGGAACTGGTGACAGCACTGGATACACCAGAGACTATGGGAATATCCCAACCAAAATACTGAAGATACATAATCCAGAATTACTTGTACCTCTATGCAAACTCTTCAAGGAAAGTTACAACACTGATATCTACTCAGTAATATGGAAAATTGCCCAAGTTTGTCCCATTTACAATAAGGACAAATCCAGCCTGGCTTATTTTCACCCAATCAGTTATTCGACAGTGAAATAAATGTAACTACCTTAAACAGTGCTAACAAGCAGCACATTCACCAATAGCCTACTCACTGAGGACTTGTGTAAGGTTTTCCAGATCCACTCCATTTCCAGAGCTCACAGCATTACCTTGGTCCAAACGTGAACAAAAGAGCTGAACGCCAGAGGTAAAATGAAATCAAGACATCAAGGCAGCAATTGAGGACTGTGACATCAAGGCACCATAGTAAAACTAAAGCAAATCATCATCCAAGACAAAACACTCCAGTGATCAAAGTCATGCCTCACACAAAGAGAGATGATTGTAGGCATTGGGAGTTAAGTATTCCAGACCCAGGATACCACTACTGGAGTTCCTCAGGGTAGTGTTTTAGGCCAACCTACTGCTTCATCATTGCCCTTCCTTTCATCACATGATCAGAACTGGGGATGTTCGCTCATTGTCAATGTTCAATATCATTCATAACTCCTCAGCAAATGAAAAAACACATGCCTAAACACAATAGGCATCATTCAAATATGGGTTAGGTAATGCACAGGCGTGCTAGGTAATGACTATTTTCACTGAGACCGAGTCCAACCATTAATTACCATCACAAAGACCTTATCATCAATATCCTGGGGGTCAGCAATGAGCAGCACATAAGTACAATGTCTTAGGCTACGTCCACACTACGCCAGATAATTTTGAAAACGAAGCTTTTTCACTTCATTTTGACCTTCCGTCCACACTGAAACGGCGTTTTCAGCCCCCAAAAACAGAGATTTTCAGAAACGGTCTCCAGAGTGAATAAATCTGAAAACGCCTAATATCCGTTGCATTGTGTATGGGGTAACCGGAGCTTTTTAAAACCGCTGTCATGACATGCCGGGACAAATGGCGGCAGCGCGGCATTTCATTGTTTTCTTCTTATTATTATTATTATTACTTTATTGTTGCCAAACAATTGATACTAGATATCACACAGTGATATTTGATTCTGCGCTTCGCAGAACCTAACAATTTCAGAAGAGACGGCAACGAGACTGAAGCCAGAAGAGTTAGAAATGTACTCACCAAATACTTTGACCCATAGCTTACTGAATAAATAAGTACACTCACTTTGCCCTGTTTTCTGTCCTTGCTTGTATGAAGGTGGTTTACCTATTTATGCAAGTACTTCTCTGACAATAGATGTGTAACAGCCTAATGTAACATTTTATGGAAATACAAGGTAACACTGATGCAGACATGTTTTATACATTTAACAAGGTGCTTTATTAATGCAACAGAGTTAGTCAGTTTTTCAATGTTCGTCGTCAGCCGGGTCATACTGTCCATGAACTCTCAGTCGGTTGCCTCCATACACTCCAGTATTTGTTTTTGTTTTAGTTTTAAGTCCTCCTGTGCGAGAGCCAAGAGCAATTCCTTTTAAGTTTTTCTACTCTAACTGGACAAACACGCACCAAGTATACCGTTTCCTCTTCGCTTGTTCTCTGTGTGTGCTGCATGTGCCCAGTAGAGGAGATTCGCCCAAATATCCGTGTTAGTGTGGACAGAGATATTTTGAAAAATGCTTAGTTTTTACTCAAAACCGGCGTTTTCAAAATTATCCGGCATAGTGTGGACATACCCTGAGGCTGGGCTTCCTGCAGCAAATAATTTAACTTCTTAAACTTCAAAGCCTTTTCACTGTTTACAAGTAGGGAATGTGTGGAATGCCATCCACTTGCCTGGATGAGTGCATTGTCAACAGTTCCCAGAAGCTCAGTGCCAATCGGCTTAAAGTAGCCCACTTGGTATTACATTTACTATCCTAAACAATTACTTTGTCCACCACTGGTGAACAGTGGCTTCAGTGTGCTTCATCTGCAAATGCACTGCAATTACTTACTCTGACAACGCGTCCCAGATCTGCAGTTTCTATCATCAGGAATGTTAATGGCACAGGGAGCATCATGACTACAGGTTCTTTTTCAAGTTGCATACCATCCCAACTTGGAGCAACACACACAAAATGTAGAAGGATCTCAGCAGGCCAGGCAGCATCTGTGGAAAAGAGTATAGTTTACATTTCGGGCCGAGACCCTTCATCAGGCCTGGAGAAAAAAAGGTGGGAGCTTAGAGTAAGAAGGATGGGGGAAGGGGAGGAAGTAATACAAGGTAGCAGGTGATAGGTGAAACCAGGAGAGGGGGAGGATTGAAATAAAGAGCTGGGAAGTTGCTTGGTAAAAGAGATAAAGGGCTGGAGAAGGATGGATCTGATAGGAGAGGACAGAAGGCCATGGAAGAAAGGGAAGGGGGAGGAGCACCAGAGGAAGGTGATGGACAGGCAAGAAGTTAAGATGAGAGGGGGAAATGGGAATGCGGAATGGTGGGGGGCATTACTGGAAGTTCAACAAATCGATGTTCATGCCATCACGTTGGAGGCTACCCAGATGGAACATCTTGAACTTCTGTTAATGCCCCCCTTCTCCTTCACCATTCCCTATTCCCATTTCCCTCTCTCACCTTATCTCCTTACCCAGCCCATCACCTCCCTCTGGTGCTCCTCCCCTTTTCCTTTATTCCATGGCCTTTCAGATTCCTCCTCCAGCCCTTTCTCTTTCACCAATCAACTTCCCAGCTCTTTACTTCACCCCTGGCTTTACCTATCACCTACTACCGTGTATTTCTTCCTTCCCTCCCCACACCTCTTACCCTGGCTCATCATCTCTTTTTTTCGCCAGTCCTGATAAAGGGTCTTGGCCTGAAACGTCAACTACTCTTTTCCATAGATGCTGCATGGCCTGCTGAGCTTCTCCAGCTCTCCAGCATTTTGTGTGTGTCGCTTAGATTTCCAGCAGCTACAGATTTCCTCCTGTCTGTGATCCCAACTTGGAAATGTATTGTCATTCCTTCATCATTGGTAAGTGTTAAATCCTAAGGTTCTCATCCCAAGAGCATCGTAAGTGTACCTTCACAAGATGGCTGCGGTGGTTCAAGAAGGCAGCTCACCTCTGCCTGCTCAAGGGCAATCAGGGTTGGACAATAAATGTCGGCTTTGCCAAGAATAGCCAAATTTTTACAAAGAAATAAAAAAAGCACAATTGATAAATTATGGTCAACATCATAAGAGGTTAAACAAGTTTTGGGTCAGTTAATGACATTACTCAGTTTTAATCAAAGTCCCTTGAGGGGAGGTGAAATTCCCCCCACTCCCCCCCCCCCCCGCCCCGAGAGATGCTGTGAAAATTTCACTCCAATGCTTTTACAAAAGCCAGGAGAACTGGGGACTACAAATCAAACAGAAACTGCTGCAGGTACTCAGCAGACTGGGTTGTAGTTGTGGGAAGAGAAATACATTTTATGTTTCAGGTCAGTAGCCATTCATCGGAATATTAGTTTAAGATTTCCAGTATGTGTATTTTTTTTTTGTTGAGGGTTTACACATATTTGACAAATTACAGCTCTTTAGAGAAAAGTCCTAACTCAGAAGGGTTAACTCAGGCATAATGTCTTCACCTCTTCCAATGATCCTTATAGGAGAAACCCACGGATTGCAGATGAGGAGTGAGATTTTGAAGGCTGTTGAGCAAACAGGAGACATGCAGAATACTGGAATTGATGAACAGATGGAGGAGACTGGGAATCGGGAGATATTAATGGATAATGTGGAAGAAAAGGACAAAGCTGAGAATTGTGAGGAACTAACTGAGACTGATGCACCAACAATGACTGTAAGAGATAATGGAAATGCAGACCAGATAAAATGTACTGCATCTAATCTTGATGATGCAGAGCAAAGTCCAAGTGACACTCAAAACTCTAGAGGTAAAGTGATATCTGAGGGAATAAGCGACACCTCAGGATTTGAAGAAGGAATGCAGAGTTATGGTTGCAGTGAGGGTAGTGAAAGTGACCCAAGGGTGAATGGGAATCAGCTACAGGAGAAAGCTAACCAGAACTCTAATGATGTTGAAAACGGAGCTGACTATCAAATGATTTTAGAGAAAACTCAGGAAATAGTGCAAAATGTAGTAGAAAAGTCTATTCAAATTTTCCAGCAGCAGATGTCGGGGCATGAATTGCAGGAAAAGTCACAAGATGAGGGTGAGACCATCTCTGGTGAGATAGGGTCAGTCCAAGTGAAAGAGGGAAACTTGACAAGGGCACAAGAAAGAACTGCTGGTTTTCACCAGGTTGAAGAGAGGGATCTAGGTGGAGCAATGATGCAAGAGACAGAACAGGAGCAGGCAGTCAATCGGGACATTGAGTTCCATTCAACAGTTCAGGAGAGTGAAATCTGCCCACTTGCTGTTCAGGGTGCTATAATCAATAATGGGGAAGCTGGGCAATTGCTAATTCAGTCAGATCAGAATGATCTATCTGGATCAAGCGGGGAAGGCACCCATGAGCTGGATGGGGCAGAGAAAGATGAGAGAAAGGAGCAGTCTGTAGCTAGTGGATTCACAGTTTCTGAAGAGCTGGAGGAAGTAGAGGAAAAAGCAGAAAAGGCTGAGGTAAGGAGTGGTTTAATAAAAGGAGCAGCCCTTCAGGAGTTGGAGGAAAATGAAGAGATTGCTTGCCATCCAAGGGAGGAAGGAAGGCCTGTGATCAGAGATGAAGTTAACCATGCATGCATTCATAGTGAAGGCCAGGATTCGACGGATGATATGACAGTGAAAGAGAGGACAGAAGTCTGTCAGCAGGATAGAGAAATGGAAAATTTGGAACAAGGGAAAGAACAACTGGCAAATGAAGCTGAGCTCATTCCAGATGCAGACCCATGTGATGGAACCAGACAACTGTTGCAGCAACAAAAAGTGGAAGGCAGTTTAGAGCATGGCTGTCTCCTGAAAATGACACTGAATGAGGAAACAAACGAGGCAGAAACTGAGATTGAAAGTAAAGCTGTAGAATTTGAAGGTGAAGGTAAGCGGCTCAGAGAAAATGAGGATAAAGCTGGGGAACTTAGAGAAGATGAAGAAGAGCACAAAGGCTTCACTGCAGAGGAAATTAAAGGCCATGGAATGGATGAAAGTGACAATAAAGAGAGTGTCATTGAAGGTTGTGGAACAGATCATGGTACTGACAAAGAAAGTAATACATGTGGAATTTTGTATGATGAAGATGGTTGGGAGAGTGGTGACAGTGGTCATGAAAGTGAAAGAGCTGTCGGGAGCTCCAGTGTTGATGTGGATAAAGGCAATGGTAGGGATAAAGACCAGGGAAAAGAAAAAAATGACAACATAGTCCAAATAATTGATCTCTATGAGACTGAGGACTCCAAAGAAGGTATTAATAAATGTCAAGAAGAGTATGCAGCAAAATTGGAAATCCAAGGAGGAAAAATTGAGATGGAAGCTTCTGGAGATATTAACAATGAGTTTAAGATTAAGGAAAGTGCGTGTGAGTTTCAATACGCTAGTTCAGATATGTTCAACAGACCTGAAGAGAAGGAAGGTGAAGTTACAGGTCCCATGGAGAGTAGTGATGAGGTCAGAGGTGTAGAAGGATGTGAGGTCAAGGGCAATGGAGAAGAGGAGGATGAGGTCAAGTCCTCCAAAGGTGAAGAAGAGGATGAGGTCAAAAGGCTCAGAGAAGAGGAAAATGAGGTCATAAATCCCAGAGAAAAGGAGGGGGATGACATTAAAATTTCCAAAGAGGACAATAAAGTTGAAGATAAAGAGGGGAGTGAGGTCAAAAAATCCAGAGAAGAAACGGATGAGGGCAGAAGTGAAGAGGAAGACGAAATCAAAAGTATCAAAGATAATGAGGTCAAAGGTGATGAAGGGGATGAAGTCAACCTTCCAGGAAGAGACATGCAGGATATTGAAGGAGACTCCAGAAAAGAGGGAGAGGGGATTAAAGGCCTTAGAGGGGAGGACAAAGCCAGAGGTGAAGAGGGCAACGTAGTCATTGATTCTAATGTTAGTAAAGTCGAGGGCTCCAGAGAGGAGAGTGATAGGGTCAAGGACCCCAGGGCAGAAGCTGATAAGGAAAGAAGTGAAGAGAGAGATATGGCCATAGGCCCAAAGGATGAAGATGCAGGTGAAGACAAAGGCCCCATTTTAGCAGAAGATGAGAGCATTCGTGAAGATAGATATCGGGTCAAAGACTTGAGAGGAGAGGAGGAGAGTGAGTTCCAAGTTCCCAGGGAAGAGGAAGGGGGTGAATTTAAAGAAGAGACTGTGAGCAAAAGTCCCATAGAAATAGGTGATGAAGTCACAGGCCCCAGAGATGTAGAAGGGGAAGAGTTCAAAAGCCTCAAAGAAGATGATGAGGTTGTAGGGCCCAAAGGCAAGGAGGGGGAAGAAGTCAAAAGATTTAGGGGAGGAGAGGATGATGTCAAGAGCCCAAGAGGAGAGGAAAATAATGACTTTAAAGATCCTGAACATAATGGGGAGGATAAAGTCAACTCTGGACAAAAAAGTGAAGAACAGCACGGCGCGAGTATCCTAGGAAGAACACAAGGAAATGAGAATGAGATTTGTATAGCTGAAGAATCAGAAGAAGTAAAGCTCACTGATCTTTTGATACAAAAGGAGAAACTGCAAGAAATCATAGATGAAGAAACTGAGTGTTGTTTACAAGGACAAGTTCATGAGAGCTGCAAAACCAATCAATTGCAAAACAAGAACTTGGAAGAAATCTGTGAAGGCAAACCAGAAAGTGATTCCAAGAGTATTCACGAGGTAATGCACAGCAAAACTGAACAAGAGATGGTGAGAGAGAGTGAGACTGGAGTAATTGAAGAGCGAACATCTCAAGAGAATCTGCAATTTGGAGATGAAGAAGGAACCAGACAAATCCTGGATATCAGTAGCAGAAATAAAGCATTTGAGGATAATGCCCAAATATCTGAAGGGGCTGTCAGTGATGCTGAAGAAAAGGATGGAAGAACACGGCCTGAGTTGAATGAAGGACAGGAGGAAGTAGTGCAAGCTGCACAGCAGGATCCAGCAATGGGTAGAATGGCACTGGAGGATGTTGCCAAGCAAATAATTCGAGATGATGAAAAACTGTATCCTGAAAAGGGTGAAGGAGATTCTGGGACCAACCAAGAACAAAAGATGCATGGCTCTGAGATAAACAAAATGGGGACTGAAGAATCAACAGATACTCAGAGAGAAACTGAAGAACAAGAGATCAGAGTCAAAGATAAGGATGCTGAGAAAGGGGATCAGTTAGAGTGGGACAGAAAGATGAATGACATATTACAAGATGATGAAGAAGCATCTAAGAGTGAAGAGAAAAGGGGAGAGACATCTGCTGAAAGTGAGGCTGAGCGCAGACATATTGTGAATGCAGGGTCCAGTGAGGATCTAACTCCAAGTACTGATTGCAATAAGGATGCAGCATATGCTGAGCAGAAGTGCCAGCGTAGCAACAGTAGTTCCAGGCAATCCAACTATGATGGCAGCCAACAGCAGGATGAGAATCAGAGGGGCATATCCAGCATTAGTGGAGCAGAAGGCAATATGAAAGAAGCAGAAGAAGAAATGGGGCTTCCTGAGACAACAAAGGATAGTAAGAGAAAAAGCAAAAGTAAAGATGAGTGTTCACTTTCATGAAATCTGTTGCAAGTCAGCAGATTGCACTATAAAACTACACTGTAAGAACTATCAGAATTGTTATTTTAATATAAATTTGTATATTTGTCATTTTGATAAAGTTTGCACTTGGCCCTGAGCTACTATTGCACAATATTCTGAGCTGTGCTCAATCCTGCTTCACCAGCACCAGCTTCTGTAGCCCTTGGCTAACTGCACATCTTGCCTGTTCTTTAAGCTTTCCATGATGTGCGTGTTCTTTGTGAACAAGCCAAGCTAAACCTTGCACATTTTTCTCAGATCACAGTTGACAACTTGTCTTCAACTGATCTCTTTGCCATGTGGCTACTACTTGATGGTGCAATACTTGCTGCTTAATGAAATGTTTTGAATGCAAAATCAATTTGAACTTCTCATACATAATAAAAAGTGCAGAAATCCAGATTCTGTTTTTAAACATAGAGCAATTATAAGGAGGCGGCAGAAATTGGGTGCCTACAATTGTCCATGACATGCCAGAATTGGGCAGGGAAATGACATGCCAGAATTAGGCAGGGAAGTCATTCAGGGTTCCTTTTGTTGATCAATATCCAGTAACTCTTAGGTAGGAGGTAGAAAACTCAAAGGTCCTGCTTACCAATAACTACTGCAGAGTGACCAGATGAGGTTTCTGGTTCTGATTACTGTCCACACTTCTACAATAGCTGGACAGCAAAATCAGTTAGGGTTGTGCAGTCGCTCTTGGTTTAGACAGAGGCTCTCTATGATAAAAGCCTATCTGCTTAATAACTGCATGTAATGATTTGTGCCTATGCGTGCCCTGCTATCCCCCTGCCTTTCTTCAGACATTCCCTTGAAAACATCAACTTACTTTTAAGTTCATGTTTGCTGTGAAATTTGAAATAAACCCTGAACAGCTACTTAAAATTAAAGAAGCACAAATTGCATCCAAAACTTTGAGTTCTTATTGTTATGCCTTAATACATTTTTTGGAGCCTTGAAAAATTATTGCGTACTGTGTTATGTTACAGTTTTTGTATGTATTAATATCACTCACTATCCTTAAATAGGCACATGTATCAGTGAGACATTATGAAATGGCTGGAGTCTGAATAAAAGATCACAACTTGTACGTTCTGTTCAAACTGTTCAATCTAAAATCAATTGAGATGCTGCTCATTTACACGTGAGAGAAGGTTTGGGCCTAAACTGTACATATCAGTGAGTTTGGAAGAATCCAAACACATGCATTTATGGATCCAGTTTTTATAAATGAGAATATACACTCAGTGGCCACTTTATTAGGTACACCTGCTCATTAATGCAAATATCAAATCAGCCGATCATGTGGCACCAACTCAATGCATAAAAGCATGCAAACATGGTCAAGAGGTACAGTTTCTGTTCAGACAATACATCAGAATGGGGGAGAAATGTGATGCAAGTAACCTTGACATGGAATAATTATTAGTGTAAAATGGGATTATTAGTGTAACTGCTGATCTGCTGGATTTTCATGTATTGCAGTCTATAGAGTTTACAGACAATGGTGCGAAAAATTAAAAATCCGGTGAGCAGCAACTTTGTGGGGAAAATGCCTTGTTAATGAGAGTGATCAGAGGGGAATAACCAGACTGGTTCAAGCTGACAGAAGGTCAAGAATAATTGAAATAACCATGTTTTACAACAGTGGTGGGCAGAAGAGCATCTCTGATCGCACAACACGTTGAATCTTGAAATGGGTGGCTGCAGCAACAGAAGACCACAAAACATATACCCAGTCACCACTTTAGGTACAGGAGGTACCAAATAAGGTGGCCACAGGGTGTAATTCTATCAACAACTTAGCTAGTAATGACAAGTTCTGGTCGTTGCAGGCCTGTCATCCATGACATTAATATGGAGGATGTGGGGTAGTGTTTCACCAGTTTCAATGCCCTGGAGAACTGGGGATAAGAGAAGTGGAAAACCTGCTTGCTACTGGATTGAGCTGTTGATTAAGCTAAAGGTCCCTTGCTCAGAAGGGTAGTTAGTAAATTGTCATTACGGAATTAACAGTAACTTGAACCAAAAGCAGGATATGGAAAGGGAAGAATCTGCTTTCATACAGGTTGAATGCACTACACTCCACCAAAATTAGGAGCAGAAATAGGCCATTTAGCCCATCGAGTCTGCTCCAATTATACAACATCGTATGGATTGCCTTAAGGGAATTAAGAAATTGCATCTTTCAAAGAGTGTTTTCTATGTCAAGGGTAAAATTCTGTTTATCAAGGTGAGAATATAGGGTGATGGTGTGGGCAATCCACCCCCCCCCCGTTTTACCATCCCGCTTCTGTACTCTCACATGGGTGGATTTGATTACCTGCCATGTTTGCACATCTCATTACTGTCAGAATCAGTAGACCACTGGCACAACACTGTATCACAAGAATCACAGTTTTATAAAACTCATTAACTTAAGGAAATTTTACAGGTAAAGATTTCTATTCCATCATTGTAGTTGAGGTAAAATCACTGTAACAGGTTAGTGTCCTGTCACGGACAGAACACACACATACCTCGTACCTATTATTATTATAGAGGTCATGATTATTGGAGGAGCCACAGCTGTACCCCTATTCCAGGTCTGAGATAGGCTACACTCTGAAGAAAATGACAAACTCTCAGACACTCGCCCACTCCTAAGGAGAGTCACAGTCTTACTCCCCACAGAATAGGGCTACATTCCTGAGAGTATCTGTAAGGTTACATGCTCGTCTCAATTCACCCAGTGAGAAAATGATAGAAATATGAATTTCAGCATTTATTTTCTGGTGATCATTTTTTGTGCACGTGACAAGCCTAAACAGTAAAACTGAGAAAATCTGGCACCCTCAGACTAGCTTATCTAATTTTCTGCACAGTTGGATACATAACACCCATTAATACCCGAACACACTAATATTTACTGCTTTTTTACATGTTACACGGTAGTATAATGATTTTTCTAGTAAACCCCATAAGGTTAACGAGAATAGGAAATATACAAATACTCGAAGCTGGCTCCAGCCACAGACCTCCCCATGTTTCTGATTTTTCAAAGACCAACCCTAGCTGCACACCTAGGCACACATTCTGGTTTGATAAGTAAACATGAGCAATCGGAGGCCAGATTATCAGAGTTTTACTGCAATTCCTGTGTAACATTTGTCTCTCCTACAATTCATACCTCTCATTCCACAAGCTCATTCCCACTAACTGTAGTAATTGCGTAGTTTCAAAAATTAATAATTGTAAACTCCTTTTGGAAAATATAACCTGTCGATTACAACAGTGCAATTATAAAATTATAACACACCAAGGGGCCCCTTTTACATACTATTAACATCTAAGTCGAGCACAATGAAAACACTAAGCATGTGCATGGCTGGTATTTTGCATGGATGCAACTTGGATTGTATGTCATGATGCCAGGGAGCAAATTTCTCTCTCTCACACTCTTTCTCTCTGCTTCCCTCCCTCACTCCCTCAGCCCCCTCTCCCTCACACTCTCTGTTTGTGTAATCTCCGAGTCTATCTTGCTCTTTTTCATCCTGTCAGTTTCATTCAGTCCTTTTCACAATCTATCTTTCTTTTGCTAGTATCTTGCCCTTCTGCTTCATTCACCGCCTGCTTTTATTTCTCCCATTCTCTCCCTCCACCCCTACCACCGATCTTCTTCCCTCTCTCTGGTGTGTTATAATCTTTGATGTAACCCCAAATTACCAGGATAATGAGATTTTGTGTTCCAGTTCTGTTTGACTGTAGGGAATTTGCATGCTAAACAAAATGGAAGAGTAGACTGTTTGCATGCAGCCCGAGGTTCCAGCACTCATACTGACGTTGAACTAAACCTGGGCTCACCCTTGCCGTGTTTTGTGGTATGTGAATAACTCATTTAACTTTTTATACTAACTTCAACATTTCCTCATTCTCTTTTGTCTCGTGTTTATACTTTTAAATATGAGTATTTGTGTACCCTGATTTATTCATAAAGTTTTCTTCTTTTTTCCTTCCACAGATTTTAGGGTAAATACATTTGTAGATGAAAAGGAAGCCTTATTAGAGCAGGTAAGAACCTTCGGCGAGGTGAGAACAGTAAGGTGAGAGAAGGATACGAGTTAAGGAGGCAGAACAAGAGGAAAGGAATTTGGGGTAGAAACAGGCTAAAAGGGGAGGGTGCAGGTGAGGGAGGAGCTGAAGGACGGGAAATAAGAGAAGGAAAGAAATTAGGGGTGGGGATGGGTAGGGGCGGGGCTGAAGGGCGGAAAATTAGAAGAGAACAGCTGGGGAAAGGGGAATAAATTAAAGAAGGGGCCATGGACTGAAAGGGGGATGAGAAATGGTTTGGAGGGGGGGAGGGGAGAATGAGAATAAAAGGGAGCGAAGCAGGCAAACAGGGAGATGAATTTGAGAGAAGGGGAAAAGAAGGCTTTATTCAGATTCTAGCATCTGCCATCTTTCATCTCTTTATGCCTAATAAGTTGTTTCTTTTAGTTCTCTAAATTGGACGCTGCGTGAGTCAGATGTGATCCTTGCATTTTAAATTGCACCTAGATTGACACAACAGATGTTTGTGTGAATTTAGTTTTCATTCTGATTTTTTTTTTGTTTCCATTAGATTAAAATATTAAAAGCACAACTGGATGAGAAAACCAAGAGTGGAAAAGTGGAAAAGGCAGTGTTCAGTGACACAATCTTGGAAAACGGGATGGACGTGCAGGTCATTGATGTGCAGAGTAAGCCTCAAATTCCTGTCATCTGTTTAATGTGTGCCTTTGTTTATGTATGATTCCTGTAGTGGTATTAGATAGTTCAGTGCAGGTCTCGTGCTCCAGTCAGCTCTTGCTCTATGTGGCCTACTTTGAGAATGGTATCACACCGTTGCTGACTGGATATCCAACCTGTTCAGGTTATCACGCACATGGGTTATGTATGCTATATTGAGCAGCACATTTTCAAAATCCTTGCATATCCTTTCAAAGAATGACTATAAAGCAAATTGCTCCTCCACACATTCTTAGCTCTCTCTAGTTGCAAAACAAAGATGTTATCATATGGAAGTCACAATGGTGAGAAATTGCAGTAACCATTTTGAAGCAAGCTATTATGATGTTATCCAAAGTCAAATTATACTTGTTATGTAGTTTAAATGGTATCCATGCAGGAAAAGCACAAAAAAAAAGGACCTCTCCAGGTCAGACGAGTTCTCTGGCCCAAAATTAAATTTCCTGTTTTTCATTGGCTTGTAAACACATAATCTCCAGAAATTTTGTCCTCTGTATTTTGATGTTGGACAGGATTTAATGAGGTTATTCAGGAAACTTGTCAGCCCAATTGAGCTCACGTAAAGTTCAAACTAATAAAGTATCTGTTTCACGTTTCTGTTCCTCTACAGAATATCTTTGACCATCGTGTTTGATTTGCTTTTTTCTCTTTGGTGTTGTCTCCCCCCACCCCAACCCTGACCTTTATCCTGGTGTTTGACTCATTCTGTGTGTGCGATACAGCTACAAATCTGCTCACTTTGGGGGCCAGATCCCTGATCACTTGCAAATCTTTCATTCTCAAAATAGACAAACCTTTGCTTATTGTAACTGATGGATTTTTTTTAAAGGAGATGCTAACAGACAAATCAGCGAATACAAGTTTAAACTCACCAAGACCGAACAGGAAATAACTGCACTGGAACAACATGTAAGAATTTCAGTGTTCCTGCATGAAAAAGAAGAGGAGAAAATGTCCATTCCCCTTGTTAACTCTATTCTATCCTCAATCCTAATCAGCCATTTATTTTACTCTCTCAATATGCAAGAAATATTTTTCACAGTACTTTAGTACATGTGACATTAATAAACTAGTTTATCAATTTGGTTCTCTATATCAGTGACTCCACATAAAATCTGGAATTTGAATTACTTTATTATTTTCACATGTACTGACATACAGTGAAATGCTTCTCTCACATACTGTTCATACAGATCAGATAATTATATTAGTGCATTGAAGTAGAACAAGATTAAAAAAACAATGGATAATAAAATGTAACAGCTACAAGGAAGTGCAGTGCAATTAAACAGTGAAGTGTAAGATCATAACAAAATACATTGTGAGGTTAAGAGTCCAACTTATCAGGCTAGGGAACTATTTAGTAAATTTGTGACAGCAGGGTGGAAGCTGTCCTTGAGCCTAGTGGTGTGTGCTTTCAGCCTTTTGAATATTCCGCCTGATGGAAGAGGGGAGAAGAGAGAATGCCCAGGTCTTTGATTATGCTGGTTGCTTTACTGATGCAACAAGAAGTATAGACAGAGTCCGTGGAGGAGAGGCTGGTTTCCATGATATGCTCAGTTGTGTCCACAATTCCCTGCAGTTTCTTGTGGTCACATGCAGACCAATTGCAGTAGCAAGCTGTGATGCATTCAGATAGGATGCTTTCTATGGTGCACTGATAAAAATTGGTGAGGGTTGGTGCCAAATTTCTTTAGCCGCCTGAGGAAGTAGACATTGTTGAGCTTTCTTGGTCATGTCATCTACATGTTGGACCAGGACAGGCTGTTGGTGATGTTCAGTCTAGGAACTTGAGGTTCTCAACCTCAGCACTGTTGAGCATGTGCACTGCCTCCCTTTCCGAAGTCAATGACCCGCTCTTTTGTTTGCTGACACAGAGAAAACATGACACCATGTTACTAAGTCCTCTATCTCCTCCCTGTATTCCAACTCATCAAGATACTGCTCACTATGGTGGTATCATCTGTAAACTTGTATATGGAGTTAGAGTATTCAGTTTCCATCTTAGTGGGCTTTTCTTATCCAAAATGTTTGTGTGGTCCAATTTAAATATTAAAGTTGAATAAGAGATGCAAAACTTCACCTAGATCCCTGGAGCAAAAATTGTAGGGTTTGTTTTTGCAATTAGATAAACCCTGGTTTGTGGTAAAGGAATTGTCCTGGAAGAGTACCATCATTTTGTTCAGTTGGCACTTGCCTTGCTTCTGCATGAGTCACACTTCATTTTGGACTTTGTTCCACACAGCATACTTTTGAAGTGCCATGTCCTGATTTTCATACTAGATTTTGCACTGGTCTGTTTCCTGTGATTCAGAGATGTTGAAAATTCTACTAGCATTGTTAGATGAACAAAGAGCCCTCCTTGTACCTTTGACAAGATACCACCCTCAACTAACCATATACATAATAATAAATTAGCTGAGAGATGTTAGTTGCCACACTGTGAACTTTCAATTATTGACTAGTGCCCTTGCATGCAGCCCTTTTTCTACATGTAAAGTTTTCTATTTACCTCTTATGAAATTAATTAATGTTTTATATTTTCTTGGGGGTGTGTTTGCATGGTCTGATTGGAAATTATTTCAGATCATTCGACTTGAAGGCCAAGTTTTACGATATAAGACAGCAGCAGAAAATGCAGAGAAAGTGGAAGATGAACTCAAAGCTGAGAAGCGCAAACTCCAAAGAGAGGTAAGGTGAAGGCTTCACAATTATTCAAGGGAACTTAATAATAGAATATTTTAATGCAGACATATATATCTGATGTCCAGTTGGTCTAGATTATGAGGACACGCAGTCCTCTTTTACTGTCATTTAGTAATGTATGCATTAAGAAATGATACAATATTCCTCCGGTGTGATACCACAAAACACAGGACAGACCAAGACTGAAAAAACTAACAAAACCACATAATTATAACATATAGTTACAACAGTGCAACAATACCATAACTTGATGAAGAACAGTCCATGGCAAAGTTTCTCGAAAGTCCCACATCTCACGCAGACGGGAGAAGGAAGAAAAATTCTCCCTGCCATGCCTGACTCTGAGTCGTCCAAAAACTTCGAGCCTCCGATCAGCCCTCCGACACCAAGTGCCAAGCACCATCTCTATCCGAACGATTCAACCTCAGTCTCGGTCGCCAGCAGCAGGCAAAGCCGGGGATTTTGAGGCCTTCCCTCCGAAAAGATTCTCGATCGCGCAGTAACAACAGCAGCGAACGGGCGTTTCAGAAATTTCTCCAGATGTTCCTCTATGCTTTCACGTCTGTCTCCATCAAATCAGAATTGTCCACGGCCCCTATTTAACGGATACGATATCATTTTCACCAGACAGCTGCACGTACGCACGACGCACTGCTATCACCTCCTCCTGCCTTCAATGGCTTCAGTTTACATGTCAAAAAACTATTTTTATTTAAGTTTGTGAGCACTTCTATCTCTTCACAGCATCCGAGTCTCCCTGTTGATGCAATATCCTATTGTCTGTACAGACAAGACATAATATGGTTTGACATACACACTTTGGATATTGTTCCTATAAACTGTAGTGAAGTAAAGTCAATAGCCTCTGGTGAAAAAAAATATATTAGTTGCTTTTAAACTAGAAAATTAAAGGAAATTGTTGGTCAGATTAGACTAGGTGAGAAATCAATAATTTTGATAATCTGTTCATGTATATAAGACTGATCTCCATAGATGCTGCCTGATTTGTTGAGCTCCTCCAGTATTTTATGTGTGTTGCTCAAGACTTCCAGCATCTGCAGCTTCATCTACCCTGAAGTTTAAATATTCTGGCTTCTACCCTCTTCCTTTCCAATCCTGATGAAGAGTCTTGGTCTGAAACTTTGACTGTTCATTCCCCTCCATAGATGTTTCCTGACTTGTTAAGTTCCTCCAGCATTTTGTGTTGCTCAAGTTTTTGTATGATAGTTTATTGAACTACTACAATGGAAGACCATTCTCCCTGTGCCAACTTTTTGTAACAGCATTCCAGTTTGGCCCAAACCTCTAGTTTTTCCCCTGCAGCCCTGCAATTTTTTTTGCTTTCCGATATTGATCCTTTTTTTTGAATAGCACGGTTAAATAAATGCATTCCAGAACACAGCTATATCTGCTAATTCCCAAATTTGTATTTGATTCTTCTAGCAATCACCTTAAAGTTGTGCCATTAATAGAAGATTATTGTTTATTTTTTTCTGGACCCATCATTCAAATGTCAGCCTACATTTTCCAAAGAGGCCAATCATTGCTTCTTCAGTCTGTTCATGTAGTTGGAGCCCTTCCTCTCTGAAACAGTTTTAGTTTTTTTTAATCTAATCTCTCTCCAGCTTACACCTCCCAATAGAGAATTGGTCTGAACCGGAAATAGATACAGCTTACTACTACTTCACTCAAGATAAACGTTTACATTTCCCACTGTGACAGTCAGCTGTTTGATAATGTTTCCATACAGTAAGTGGTTATAGAAATGTAGGGAAATTGAAAGCTCCATATTTTGCAGAAAAGTGGATCATGTACATAAGGTAACGCAAATGATGCAAAGTATTTGAAAGGGCTGTCCCTAATCAAGGAATAACATTTGGCTTGTTGTTGTGCTCCACACTTCATTAGATGATTATTTCTGCTGGCAGCCGTTGTTGTTTACGTGCTAATCTGAGGTGATCCAGTGATTCTATTTTCTCCCATAGGTCCGCTCAGCATTGGATAAAATTGAGGAGCTCGAGATGAGCAACAGCCACCTATCGAAGAGGCTGGAGAAAATGAAAGCTAACCGGAGTGCTCTATTATCCCAGCAATAGGGCACCCCTGTCACACTCCTGCCCAGCTGCTTGTTACAAAAAAACTTGCGTGTTTTTTTTTTACAAAAGATATAACGAGACGCTTCACTGTTACGACACATTGCTGAGAAAAAAGATTGGTAAAAATTGCACATGTTTCTGACTTGCAACTTGTACTACTTTCTTTAGAAGGCTTCCCAGTCAACATTCTGGCACAGACCTGACGGGCTGAATAGCCTACATAGTTTTATGATTCCATCAGCAAGTAATAGCTTAGCTTCACAGGGATCTGGTTTTAAACTGTATGTTAACCACAGCAGAAAAGGGTATAGTTAGACAGTGGTTGTGTTACTGGACAAAATGTCCTGGAACATAAGTGCATTCTTCCCTTTAACCAATTCAGAACATGAAGTCAGCTTCAAGTATCTGAAAATAAAAAGTTGGCATCAAATGAAGTAACCACAAAGATGTTAAATTGTTTTAAAAGCACAACTGGTTCAATAATCTATATACAGGATAGGAAAATGAGCATCTTTGCCTGGACTAACCTATTTATGACTCCAGTATTACCCTTTGATGTGGTCTGCACAATTACTCAATCACCACCTCCTCAGAGAAGAGCCTGCATTACCAGAATCTGGAGAAAACATTTTTTTTAAACCAAATGTTGTGCTATTGGATTATAGTCCCTTTTTCAGTGCTGGTACAAATGTCAATGATTTGTTGGCTGTGATCAGTGATAGGTCAGTTGCCAACACAGTGAAGGGTTTTGCCAGTACACTATGTTGCCTCAATCTCTAGTGCTTATTTTCATATTTTTGCCACATATCGCTCATGGAACACTCTGAAATGCAAAATTAAAGATAAGGAGGGAATATTGCAGATGATGCTTAGATTAAATCTTCCTCTCCAAAGAACAGTTGAGTCAAGTCATGGGAATGCATCTTCGGCAAGTGAGGAGGTAATTCAATGCCTGCTAGAAAAGCCAAGCCATCAGGACACTAAGTATACTGCGATGGTTTTGAAACTCACTTTAAGTAAATGCACTGATTGAAAGTTAAACTTGGACAATGCTCCAGCTTTTATCTTAAGTAGTTCTTATTTAATTCTACCAAATGGTTACTTGGACTTTGTTTCGTGAAACAGAACGGTTAAAGTTTTAATAATTAATTGAGCACACATGGAAGTGGAAGAATTCCAAACAGTAATTGTTTCCTCTTTTTAGTTGTCTGGAATGATGAAGAGATCAATAAGTGAAAATAGCATTAAGGAAGAAACAGTTTTCAATGATAGGCAATTCTTGTAAAATCTGCAGTATTTTGCCCTCTACGTATCTTTAAGCAGGACATCAGTGTTTATATGGGTTGTGGTGGTTTGACCACACTGCAGTTGTCAATGAACAAAATAAATAAAAGGTCTACTCAGCTTTGAGGCTGAAGGAATGGACTTTTATCTTCCCCAGAAGATCAGAGCTTATCTCTTTCCTCACATCTGACAACCTGAAGTATCAGAGATAGCAGCACCTGCAACAAATCATGCTTCTAACTGCTGAAGGAATGCTTCATTAAAAAGAAACTCAGTTATGTTCTTCTTACCTATAAAAATAATAACAAGCACTTCTTACCTAAGATACTGTACATGACTGGGGCATGTCTAGATTTGAGAAACTAAATTATTTTGGAAGTGTTAAGTGATGAGAAGTGCTTTTACATAGACAAGTTAAATTTTTCAATAATAGAAAATGGCAACAACAGGATTAGGTTGAATCAAGAACTATGAAAAACAGTCTGGGATTGATTCAAATGTACATAACTGTAGTTTATACAATTCCTTTTTCACATGTTGTACATTCTTGTTTTGTTTTTTGCTTTCCTGAACAGATTCTACCTCAGGCAGCGAGCTAAGCTTTCTTTCTTAATCCTGTTGAGGTCTCAAATGTAAGAGGATTCGTTGAGAGAGTTTTCTGTTGGGGAATTGAAGCTGTTACATTGGATTTAGTTTATTTTGTTTTAGAATGGGGAGATCTGCTGCAATTTCTAAGGAGCATTTACTGCAACACAGATATTAATGTCGACACTACATTCTCAAACCAATAAAACATTTTCGAAAGACTGTCAGAGTGTTTCACTATATATTGACCAATGGATGATATTAATTTTAACTTAGAAACAATCTGAACATATCATTTTGTACAACCAGACCATCACCATGGAACCTGTCTTCATCTGCCGAGCCCCTAGGAGACTTTAGCATGTAAACCAGGCTCACACCTGCATGTGGAGAAAATTCGGAACTGTCCCTTGGACAATATGTTAAGCAGAGATCCTTCCTAATGGAATAATTGTAAGGAGTCCTGGCAAAATTTTATTCCTCAGTATTAGCAACTTTTTATGACTAATTTACAACAGAGTCACCACAAAATATGAACAAATGTTCATATTAATCCATATAAGGAGATAATGATCCCAATGAAAGAGAAGTTTAATCCTTATCCACCTATCTAGTGTGTGTAGTCCAGACTTTTGGACCCAAGAATGGAAAGGAGTGGTTAAAATAATATTGTAAGGAACATTTATTTTTCAATTATTTTATGACAACTTGATAAATGAAAATCCTAATTAAATCTTATAAATCTAATGTACTAGATTGTACACAGCTGAATTTTTTTAAATATATAAATAAATATATAGTATTGACCCCTTTACAGCACCTGAGAAATATTCCAATTCCTCTTCCTTGCAGGTATTCCCATTTGCCTATTTTCATCTGGATTATATTCCTGCTTGTATTTTCTCTGGGTCCTATATCCCTTTCCATTATGCTCTTGGAATTATATTGCTAGCCCTTCCCATTTGGATGCAGTATTCCAGTAGTGCCTGTCTGGGCACTATATTCAAAGTTCAAAGTAAATTTGTTATCAGAGTACATATCTGTCACCATATACAACCCTGAGATTCTCTTATTTGCAGGCATACTCAATAAATCCATAATAGAATCAATTAATGATCGCACCAACTTGGATGTTCAACCATTGTGCAAAAGACAACAAACTATGCAGATACAAAAAGAAAGAAATAATGATTAAAAATAAATAAGCAATAAATATCAAGATCATTAGATGAAGAGTCCCTGAAAGTGAGTCCATAGGTTGTGGGAACATCTCAATTATGGGGTAAATTCAGTTAAGCCCTTTTGGTTCAAGAGCCTGATGGTTCAGGGGTAGTAACTGTTCCTGAACTGGGTGGTGTGAGTCTTGAGGCTCCTGTACCTTCTTTCCGACGGCAGCAGCGAGAAAAGAGCATGTCCTAGGTGATGGGGGTCCCTGATGATGGATGCTGCTTTCTTTCAACAATGCTTCATGTGCATCTGCTCAATGGTAGGGAGAGCTTTAACCATGATGGACTGGGCTATATCCATTACTTTTGTAAGATTTTCTGTTCAGGGGCATTGGTGTGTCCATAACGGGCTGTGATGCAGCCAGTCAATATATTCTCCACTATACATCTATAGGAGCTTGTCAAAGTTTTAGATATCCTGCCGAATTTATGCTAACTTGTAAGGAAATAGAGGCACTGCCATGCTTTTTCATAATTGCACTTCACTTCTGGGTCCAAGACAGGTCCTTTGAAATAACACCGAGAATTTAAAGTTGCTGACTCTCTCCACCTCTGATCCTCCATTGAGGACTGGTTTTTGGACCTCTGGTTTCTTTCTCCAGAAGCAATAATCAACTCCTTGGTCTTAATGACGTTGAGTAAGAGGTTTTTGTTATGGCACCTCTCAGCCAGATTTTCAATCTCCCTCCTATATGCTAATTCATCACCACCTTTGATTCAGCTTATAACAGTGATGTCATCAACAAACTTGAATCTGGCTTTGGAGCTGTGCTTAGCCACACAGTCAAGTGTAAAGTGAGTAGAGCAGTGGTGCACCTGTACTGATGCAGATGTGGAAATGTTGTTAACTATCCAAATGACTAGGGTCTGCAAGAGGAAAAAAAATCAAGGATCCAATTGCACAAGGAGATATTGATGCCAAGGTCTTGAAGCTTATTGATCAGTTTTGAGGGGATGATTGTATTGAATGCTAAGCTGTAGACGATAAAGAGCATCCTATGTAGTCACTTCTGCTGTCCAGATGTTCCAGGGTTGAGTGAAGAGCCAGTGAGATGGTATCTGCTGTGGACCTGTTGAGACAGTAGGCAAATTGAAGCTGATCCAAGTCGCTTCTCAGGCAGGAGTTGATAGGTTTCATCACCAGCCTCTCAAAACACTTCGTCACTGTGGATGTAAGTGCTACTGGACAATAGTCATTGAGGCAGATTACCATGTTTTTCTCAGGCACCAGTACAACTGAAGCCTGATTGAAGCAGGTGTTTACCTCAGACTGCCAAAATGAGATGTTAAAGATCTCAATGAACACTCCACTCAGTTGATCAAGACAGGTGTTTAATACTTCCCCAAGTCCCCTGTCTTGACCAGATGCTTTTTATGCTTTCAACCTCCTGAAGGCTGCTTGCACGTCAGCCTCAGAAACTGAAATCACAGAATCATCAGCGGCTCTGGGGGTGTGTGCTGGTTCCTCCATGTTTTGACAGTCAAAGCAAGCAAAAAAAGCATTACAGTGTGATAAAGGGAATTACAGAGACATGAGAGAGTAGCTGGCCAAAATTGATTGTAAAAGAACACTGGCAGAGATGATTGCAGAGCAGCAATGGTTGGGATTTCTGGAAATAATTTGGAAGGCACAGGATATATACTTTTTTAAATTAATTTTTTATGCATTTAACCATATAACAATTACAGCACAGAAACAGGCCATCTCGGCCCTTCTAGCCCGTGCCGAACGCTTACTCTCACCTAGTCCCACCGACCTGCACTCAGTCCATAACCCTCCATTCCTTTCCTATCCATATACCTATCCCATTTTACTTTAAATGACAATATCGAACTTGCCTCCACTACTTCTGCTGGAAGCTCATTCCACACAGCTACCACTCTCTGAGTAAAGAAGTTCCCCCTCATGTTACTCCTAAATTTTTGCCCCCTAACTCTCAACTCATGCCCTCTTGTTTGAATCTCTCTCTCAATGGAAAAAGCCTATCCACGTAAACTCTATCTATCCTCCTCATAATTGTAAATACCTCTATTAAGGCCCCCCCCCTCAACCTTCTACGCTCCAATGAATAAAGACCTAACTTGTTCAACCTTTCTCTATAATTTAGGTGCTGAAATCCAGGTAACATTCTAGTAAATCTTCTCTGTACTCTCTCTATTTTGTTGACATCTTTCCTATAATTCGGTGACCAAATCTGTACACAATACTCAAATTTGGCCTCACCAATGCCTTGTATAATTTTCACATTATATCCCAACTCCTACACTCAATGCTCTGATTTATAAAGGCCAGCATACCAAAAGCTTTCTTCACCACCCTATCCACACAAGATTCCACCTTCAGGGAACTATGCACCATTATTCCTAGATCCCTCTGTTCTACTGCATTCTTCAATGCCCTACCATTTACCATGTATGTACTATTTTGATTAGTCCTACCAAAATGAGCATCTCACATCTATCAGCATTAAACTCCATCCGCCATCTTTCAGCCCACTCTTCCAACTGGCCTGAATCTCTCCGCAAGCTTTGAAAACCTACTTCATTATCCACAACGCCAACTATCTTAGTATCATCTGCATACTTACTAATCCAATTTACCACTCCATCATCCAGATCATTAATGTATATGACAAACAACATTGGACCCAGTACAGATCCCTGAGGCACACCACTAGTCACCGGCCTCCAATCTGACAAACAGTTATCCACCACTACTCTCTGCCATCTCCCATCCAGCCACCGCTGAATCCATTTTACTACTTCAATATTAATACCTAACAACTGAAACTTCCTAACTAACCTTCTGTGTGGAACCTTGTCAATGGCCTTACTGAAGTCCATATAGACAACATCCACCACTTTACCCTTGTCAACTTTCCTAGTAACTTCTTCAAAAAATTCAATAAGATTTGTCAGACATGACCTTCCATGCACAAATCCATGTTGATTGTTCCTAATCAGACCCTGTCTATCCAGATAATTATATATACCATCTCTAAGAATACTTTACATCTATTTACCCACCACTGATGTCAAACTCACAGGCCGATAATTGCGAGGTTTACTCTTAGAACCCTTTTTAAACAATGGAACAACACCAGCAATATGCCAATCCTCCGGCACCATCCCCGTTTCTAATGACATTTGAAATATTTCTGTCAGCGCCCCTGCTATTTCTACACTAACTTCCCTCAAGGTCCTAGGGAATATCCTGTCAGGACCTGGAGACTTATCCACTTTTATATTCCTCAAAAGCTCCAGTACTTACTCTTCTTTAATCATCATAGTTTCCATAACTTCCCTACCTGTTTCCCTTACCTTACACAATTCAATGTCCTTCTCCTTAGTGAATACCGAAGAAAAGAAATTTCTACAGTGAAACTACAAAAGAAAACCCCACAACAAAATGGAGATTTATACAGTGCAAAACAAACAAATCCAATATGTAATTCATAACAATAAGAAAAAAGCACCCAAAAGAGAATTATGTAGAATTAGTATCCACCCCAACCTCCCACTGAAAAAGAAAAACCCAGGCCAACCATTTCTGCATATAAAAGAAAAAAAAATCAATCGGAGCATTCAACCCCAGAGAACTGTAAATATATATAGGAAAAAAGAAAGTATAATGCCGACTACCAAAAGTATAATGTAATTCACAACAAAAAACCGTATAACTTACCAAAAAAAGCTGGAAGTAAGGGATTGTAGCATACCAAAAAAAGGATAAACTTACCCTAAAGAAGAATTATGAAAATATTCAAGAAAATGTCCCCACACCTTAGGAAACTTTATGTCCGAATTAAGAAGTGAATAATTAATCTTTTCGAGGTCTAAACAGGCCATAATATCACTCAGCCACCGAGCGTAAATGGGTGGGGCAGCATCTTTCTACCTAAGAAGAACCAACCGTCTAGCCAAGAGAGAGGCAAAAGATAATGTTTGGCATTTAATCAGACTCAAGTGCATATTTACTTCACCCAAGGTGCCAAAAAGAGCAACCAGAGGGTTAGCTTCTAAATGGCAATTAAGAATATGAGATAGGGTTGAAAAAACTTCTCTCCAGAATTTCTCTAGACTAGGGCAGGTCCAATACATATGAACAAGGGAAGCCTCAGCCCCTTTACACATCACAGACAGGACTAATGTCAGGATAAAACCGCGATAATTTAGTTTTAGTTATGTGGGCCCTGTGTACAACCTTAAACTGCAAAAGGCAGAGGCGGGCACATAGAGAGGTTGAGCTGACTGACTTAAGAATTAAATCCCAAACTGCATCAAATAAGGAGATATTTAGAACTTGTTCCCAGGCAGTTCTGATTTTATCGAAAGGGGCGCGCCTCAAAATCATTAACTTATCCCAAATAGCAGATATTAAACCTTTTCCCAATACAAAGAAACAAGTCCAAAACATTTTTCTCAGGCATCTTAGGAAAGTTTGATATCAAAGGGTTAATGAAATGTCTAATTTGAAGATATCTAAAGAAATGAGTATTAGGTAGATTAAACTTTACAGACAATTGTTGAAAAGTTGCAAAACGATTATCTATGAAAAGGTCTTCAAAGCGCCTAATACCCTTTCTATGCCAATCGTAGAATGTTGAATCCCGCATAGAAGGTAGGAAAAGATGATTATGTAAAATAGGGCTAGACAGAGAAATACCATGAAGACCATCAAATTTTCTGAACTGAGCCCATATTCTTAAAGTATGTCAGATAAGAGGATTAACAATAAGTCTAGGCAAGTGACAAGGAAGTGAGGAACTGAGAAGAGCAGAGGTTGAAAGATCCTTAGTAGAATTCAACTCCATTGCCACCCATTTTGGGCAGTCAGACTAGTTATGGAAGAAAGACCAAAAAATAAGACAATGAATATTGGCTGCCCAATAATATAAACGAAAATTAGGCAAGGCCATACCACCTTCCTTTTTAGATTTTTGAAGATGAGCTTTATTAAGTCTAGGGCTTATGCGATGGTTTTCCAGGTCAACATGGTGAAGAAGCTACATTACATTTGTATTTGTGTAATGATAAAGTGTTAAATGATGGTATGTTGTAAATTGTCCATTCGGGAAAAGTGACTGTAACAGAATTCTTAATTTAGGTGGAAAATGAAGTCATTCCATCTGAAACTAGGGCCATAAATCGAGACAAAAGATTTAGTAAACAATGCAGCAATACCTGAAGGAAGAGTGACTGACTGTTCTTACATAAAGAGTTGGAAGATCAAGCTTGCACTGTGATTTGACACATTTCAAGAAAGAATCAGACTTGTGTAACAGCCCTTCACTCTAAAGATATATTGTTCAAGTGACCATAAAAAGTATCTTTGGTGGTTTGCACATAGAATATCTTAACCTGATGACATCACAAATGTATTGACCTGACAGCACTATGAATATATAGCCTCGACAAAACTACCAATATAAAGAAAGTCATGTACTCTTTAGTATTTACGTATTTTTAAATGAATAAAGTTTATTTTTGAAATAAAAAGGAATAGAACAGGAACAACAAACACCAACTCATTGTTGATCTGTACAGTGCAGAAATGGGGCCTCCAGGGGTTAGTTTAATGTTTTACAGTGTCTGCGATTAGGGTTCCCACCACTGTAAGGAGTTTGTACATTTTCCCTTTATTCGCATTAGTTTCTTCCGGGTGCTCCATTTCCGCCCACATTCCAAAGGCACATTGGTTAGGCGTAGTAAGCTGCAGGCATGTTATGATGGTGCCGGAAGCATGGCAACATCTGTGGCTGCCCTCAGCATACCCTTGGACTGTGTTGGTCATTGACACAAATGACACATTTCACTACATGTTTCAATGTACATGTGACTTTATAAAGCTAATCTTATCCATGATGCCTATCTACAATAACCATATTTGCCTTTGTTGGGCCAATACAGTGGATTCAGGTTAATTGGAACACTTTGGGACCAGTATATTTTAGCCAAATTAAGTGGCTGCCCCAATTAGCCAAAGTTTCATTGAAGTAGTTAAAAAGGTATTAAAAAGACAGACTAGCATTTAACTGACTAACAAATTATATATTAAAATGAAATACAGAACAAATTATAACATATTCAATACCACTACAGTACTATAAAACTGTGTATTAGTTCCTAATGG
Source organism: Mobula hypostoma (assembly GCF_963921235.1). NCBI lineage: Eukaryota > Metazoa > Chordata > Chondrichthyes > Myliobatiformes > Myliobatidae > Mobula > Mobula hypostoma. The sequence continues at coordinate 118,078,962 of NC_086102.1, read as the reverse complement.
TTGTTTTGGTGGTTGCCCATTGTATCCGATGATGGAAGGAAACCTGTGTAGGAGTTTTTAAAGTGCACCGGGGCAGTTTCGCTCTCTCGATCTCGGAAGTCCAGGTTTAGTTGTATAAAGGTCGTCACAACCGGAGTTCCTTGGTTGCAGTAGTTGGCTATGACTTCTTCTGTGCCTCATCATGCCCTTCATTCCTCACAGAGCTTTGCAAAACCGCCTTCCTGGCCATTGGATCTCACTGTAGATCTTATCCGCCCAGTCCACCAGAGATGACTTCGCATGCTAGGACAGACATATATGTCCCTGTCACACTGGGGCATAACGCCTGCCGGCTACCCTCACCTAGTTTAGTCTGTATGATGAAGTGGTGTACCGGGGTGTGCAGCTGTCACATACAATTGTTTTATTTTCACTTCTGACCATTTCTAGCATAAGACCATAAGATATATGTGCAGAATTAGGCCAACTGGCCCATCGAGTCCGCTCCACCATTCAATCATGGCTGATCCTTTTTTTTCTCCTCCTCAACCCAGATCCCGGCCTTCTCCCCATTACCTTTGATGCCATGTCCAGTGGAGAATCTATCAATCTCTGCCTTAAATACACCCAACAACCTGGCCTCCGCAGTTGCACGGCAACAAATTCCACAAATTCACCACCCTTTGACTAAAGAAATTTCTCTGCATCTCCGTTTTGAAAGGGCGCCCTCTATCCTGAGGCTGTGCCCTCTTGTCCGAGACTCCCCCACCATAGGAAACATCCTTTTTACATCTACTCTGTCTAGGCCTTTCAACATTCAAAAGGTTTCAATCAGATCCCCTCTCATCCTTCTGAATTCCAATGAGTACAGACCCAGAGCCAGCAAACATTCCTTGTATGATAATCCTTTCATTCCTGGAATCATCCTTGTGAACCTCCTCTGGACCCTCTCCAATGCCAGGATATCTTTTCTAAGATGAGGGGCCCAAAACTGTTCACAATACTCAAGGTGAGGCCTCACTAATACCTTATAAAGCCTCAGCATCACATCCTTGCTCTTGTATTCTAGACCTCTTGAAATGAATACTAACATGGCATTTGTCTTCCTCACCACCGACTCAACCTTTAGGGTGTTCTGCACAAGGACTCCCAAGTCCCCCTGCATCTCAGATTCCTGGATTTTCTCCCCGTTTAGAAAATAGTCTGGACATTTATTTCTACTACTATTTTCCAATATTGTCTTTCATTTGCCACTTTCTTGCCCATTCTCCTAATCTGTCTAAGTCCTTCTGAATGCTATCTGTTTCCTCAACACTACCTACCCCTCCACTAATCTTCACATCAGTTGCAAACTTGGCAACAAAGCCATCTATTCCATCCTCTAAATCATTGATATACAGCATAAAAAGAAGTGGCCCCAACACCGACCCCTAAGGAACACCACTAGTCACTGGCAGCCAACCAGAAAAGGATCCTTTTATTCCCACTCACTGCCTCCTATCAATCAGCCAATGCTCTAACCATGTTAGTAATTTTCCTGTAATATCATGGGCTCTTAACTTGGTAAGCAGCCTTATGTGTGGCACCTTGTCAAAAGCCTTCTGAAAATCCAAATATACAACATACTTTATACTTTATTGTCACCAAACAATTGATACTAGAATGTGAACAACAGGAATTCTGCAGATGCTGGAAATTCAAGCAACACACATCAAAGTTGCTGGTGAATGCAGCAGGCCAGGCAGCATCTATAGGAAGAGGCGCAGTCGACGTTTCAGGCCGAGACCCTTCGTCAGGACTAACTGAAGGAAGAGTGAGTAAGGGATTTGAAAGCTGGAGGGGGAGGGGGAGATGCAAAATGATAGGAGATTCCTCCACTATCAACTCTGCTCTTAAACGCATCTCCCCCATTTCACGTACATCTGCTCTCACTCCATCCTCCCACAACCCCACTAGGAATAGGGTTCCCCTGGTCCTCACCTACCACCCCACCAGCCTCCGGGTCCAACATATTATTCTCCGTAACTTCCGCCACCTCCAACGGGATCCCACCACTAAGCACATCTTTCCCTCCCCGCCTCTCTCTGCATTCCGCAGGGATCGCTCCCTACACAACTCCCTTGTCCATTCGTCCCCCCCATCCCTCCCCACTGATCTCCCTCCTGGCACTTATCCGTGTAAGCGGAACAAGTGCTACACATGCCCTTACACTTCCTCCCTTACCACCATTCAGGGCCCCAAACAGTCCTTCCAGGTGAGGCATCACTTCACCTGTGAGTCGACTGGGGTGATATACTGCGTCCGGTGCTCCCAATGTGGCCTTTTATATATTGGTGAGACCCGACGCAGACTGGGAGACCGCTTTGCTGAACATCTACGCTCTGTCCGCCAGAGAAAGCAGGATCTCCCAGTGGCCACACATTTTAATTCCACATCCCATTCCCATTCTGACATGTCTATCCACGGCCTCCTCTACTGTAAAGATGAAGCCACACTCAGGTTGGAGGAACAACACCTTATATTCCGTCTGGGTAGCCTCCAACCTGATGGCATGAACATTGACTTCTCTAACTTCCGCTAAGGCTCCACCTCCCCCTCGTACCCCATCTGTTACTCATTTTTATGCACACATTCTTTCTCTCACTCTCCTTTTTCTCCCTCTGTCCCTCTGAATATACCTCTTGCCCATCCTCTGGGTCACCCCCCCCCGTCTTTCTTCCCGGACCTCCTGTCCCATGATCCTCTCGTATCCCTTTTGCCTATCACCTGTCCAGCTCTCGGCTCTATCCCTCCCCCTCCTGTCTTCTCCTATCATTTTGCATCTCCCCCTCCCCCTCCAGCTTTCAAATCCCTTACTCACTCTTCCTTCAGTTAGTCCTGACGAAGGGTCTCGGCCTGAAACGTCGACTGCGCCTCTTCCTATAGATGCTGCCTGGCCTGCTGCGTTCACCAGCAACTTTGATGTGTGATACTAGAATGTACAATCATCACAGTGATATTTGATTCTGCACTTCCCACTTCCTGGATTACAAATATTAAATATTAAAAATAGTAAAAATTAGTAAATATAAACATTTAAATTATAAATCATAAATATAATTCGGTTTTTAGAAACTTCCCAATCCTCTATCTTCCCACTAATTTTTGCTTTGTTGTATGCCCTTTCTTTTTCCTTTACAATAGCTTTTACTTTTGTCAGCCATGGTTGTACTATTTTACCATGTGAGTATTTCTTCATTTTTGGAACACAAATACCATGCACCTTCTTCATTTTTCTCAGAAATGCACACCATTACTGCTCTGATGACATCCCTACCAGCAGTTCCTTCCAATTTACTTTGGCCAACTCCTCTCTCATACCACTGTAATTTCCCTTATTCCACTGAAATACTGCTACATCAGACTTTACTTTCTCCCTACCAAATTTCAAGTTGAACTCAATCATACTGTGATCAATGGTTCCTATTGGTTCTTTTACCTTAAGCTCCATAATCGTCTCTGGTTCATTACATAACACCCAATCCAGTATAGCTGATCCCCTAGTAGGCTCAATGACAAACCACTCTAAAAAGTTATCTCTTAGGCATTCAACAAACTCATTCTCTTGAGATCCATTACCAGCTGTTATACTGCAGGATGGGAGGCCTGTGGCGTATGGATCACGAGCACTTACAAACTACCAACGTCCACAACCCTACTGACTCCTGAAGGTAATGCTCAAGTACATGTCAAGCAAAAGTACAAGCAAATAAAGCAAAAGAGCTACTATGACAGACATACAAGACAGTTGCCAGATCAGCATACAGGTGAAAATGTCAGAATACAGAGAGGAGACACTTGGCAACCAGCTGTGGTTGTGAACAGACATCAGCAACCAAGATCCTTCATAGTTCGCATGCCAGATGACAGAGTCTACAGGAGGAACAGGAAACATCTGCTGAAGACAGGCGAGAGTGAGTTTCCACGTACAGATGCACAGGACATTTCCACAGATACAGACATGGAAACAAACGACACCAAGAGTGATGCAGACCCCAAAGACACAGAGGCCACTCGAGAGACTGACGCGGATGAAGGTCAAGCACAGTCACAGTTGTATCACACACGGTCTGGGAGACAAGTCAAACTTCCAGCTAGATACAGAGACTAATGAAAGGTTTATTAGTCTATGTCAGTAAAATAAAATACACTGCTGTTAGTATTGCAAAATACAATGCAGAATACAGTACAAGAAAGTAAGATTTTTTCTCGGTTTGCAGTAATCTTGAAACTTTTTTTTCAACACTTCAATTTTATCTTGCTCATCATCTTGGAAGACAAATGTGTTGCAAACTTTTATTGCCTCTTCTCCCGCCACATGCAGAAACGTAGCACATTGCACTTTCTCCGTCTTTTCAGCTAGGCCGCTAGCGGTGCAAAACAGCTCAAACTTCTGGATCCTTATTTTTCAGTTCTCAGCAAAATTACCTTGTAGGCTTAAACTTGACGGTGGCTGTAACTGTGACATCTTTTACGTGTCTTCCTTTTTATTTTTCGCGTTTTTTTCTGACACCATGTAATATTGATGTGACTCGGACACTACTGTAGATTGAACAACCCCATTTATTCACCAGACTTCCATTTTTTAAACCCTTTTTCCACGTCCTGACATCATACGCACTCTGACGCTATGAATACTCACACAATACATTACACCAGCCTGATTTTCTCAATCAACCTGCATGTTAAAATCTCCCATGACTATCATAACATTGCCCTTTTGACTTTCCTTTTCTATTTCCTGTTGTAATCTGTGGTCCACATCCCAGCCATTGTTGAGAGGCCTGTATATAACTGCCATCAACGTCCTTCTTCCCTTGCAGTTTCTTAACTCAACCCACAAGGATTCAATATCTTCCGACCCTATGCCACATCTTTCTACAAATTTGATGCCATTCTTTACCAGTAGAGCCACACCACCCCCTCTGCCTGCCTTCCTATCCCTCCGATATAACATGTAACCTTGGACATTCAGCTCCCAACTACAACCATCCTTCAGTCACGATTCAGTGATGGCCACAACATCATACCTGGCAATCTGTAACAGTGCAACAAGATCATCCACCTGATTTCTTATACTACACACATTTAGATACAACACCTTGAGTACCATATTTGCTATCCTTTCTGATTCTGCATCCCTAATGTTTTGATACTCAGCCTGTTGGCTGCAACTAAGTCCCATCACCTGCTTGCCCTTCGTGACAGTCTGACTGAACGCTATCTTTACTTTTTTGCCATCTGTCTTATCCTGAGTCCCTTCACTCCGGTTCACACTTCCCTGCCAAATTAGTTTAAACCCTCCCCAACAGCTCTAACAAACCTGCCCGCGAGAATATTGGTTCCCCTCGGGTTCAGGTGCAACCCGTCACTTTTGAACAGGTCATACCTCCCCCAGAAGAGATCACAATGATCTCCAGGCCTGAATACTTGATTAAACTGCAGTGAGCAAAACAATGAGCAAAAATTGTTTTACTGCTTATTTCTCACCAGCTATCAGTGACAAAAATCACTGCTTTTTAAACAGAAGCACGCATAACTAATGCTATTTTAAAATTTTGCTCTTAGCATGGTGTAGTGTCTAACAGTAGCACAAGTACATGCATCTGACGCTAGTTAGAAACTGTCCAGCAACAGTCTCTTGTCCCAATTAAGTGGCAGTGTCCCATATAAAGGAAGGGAATCCTGGTTATTTTTACAATTAGTTTTTACTCTTTTTGTCCCGAATAAGCAGCTGCCCCGATTAACCGATGACTCAATTACCAGAATCCATTGTATTCCTCTATTCCTTTCCTAATACACGTCCAAGTGCCTTTTAAACATTCTAACTGTTTCTGCCTCTTCTGGCAGCTTGGTCCAAGTAACCACCACACCATCTCCTTCACATCTCTCCCCTTCCACCTTATACCCATGCCTTCTAATTTTAGAGTAGTCTATCCTGGAAAAAGTCTCTGTCTATCTGCTCTGTCTATATCCTCATAAATTTATAAACCTCAAGAAAGTCACCCCTCAGCCTCATACCTTCCAGTGGGAATAAGTCCAATCTCTCCTTGTAACTGATGCATCCATTCCAGGCCACATATTGATCAATCTCTTCTGAACGTTTTCTAAAGCTGCCACATCTTTCTTGTAGCTTGGTGACCAGAACTGCACGCAATACTCCAAGTACAGCCAAGCCAACATTTTGTACAGCTGCAATGTGATGTTCCAACTCACACTTAATGCCTCAGCACCACCTGTATCACCATTTTCAGGGACTATGATCTTAAAAGCCAAGGTTTCTCTGTATATAAACACTGTTCAGTTTGCTTCAATTTTTGTATACATCCTGCCAGCATTTATTATCCCAACATACATGATTTCAGACTTGCCTTGGTTCAGTACTATCTACCATTTGCTCTGCCCTGGAATAAGCAGAAATTATCTCAAAGAAGTGTGTCAACAAAGTGTGTCCACTTGTACGTCAGGTAAGTAATCCAGAAATGGAAAAATATGGACTTAATCACATGGTCTAGATACTATGTGTTTAGTTTTCGCAAATGAAGTATTGCAAGCTGATGGTTAGAGAAAATTCCCGGAAAAAGAAGCCATGGAGGATGCAACCAGTAGCATGGATAAGACCAAGAATGCATTTGTTAAGATGTTTCAGATGAACTCCTCTGGTCAATTTAACAATATTGCAATTCTCATGTAGTGTAAACTGAACATAAAACAATTATTTAGATCAATGGTGGAGAGTTTGTCAGAGGATTTTTAGAGGATAGTATTCAGAGGAAGTGAAGATTTTTCAAAATAAACTTTATTCATAATGAAAAAAATTAGAAGAATAAACCATGCAATGATGCCTTTTCATTATTTACATTCATTCTCAATTCTTTCTGTACTGTTCTATTCCATTCCTAAAAATCAATAGTACTGCTGCCACTCATGTGGCTCTCTGGGGTGGTACATAACTACAATAATTGAGGGGCTTCCCCCACCCCCCAACCCAGCACCTTCCTCTCCAAAGCAGAAGAGTCTGACACTGTGACACTTTGCCACCAAGTCTACACGGCATCCACATCAAGCTTCAGTGTGTCCCTCAGCACATACTCCCACAGCTTGGAATGTGCCAGTCGGCACCATTCCTCCACAGGCATCTGGACATCTTGGCATACTAGTACATTTTGTAATCCAAAGGACATCAGGTGATGAAAGATTAAGGCACTCCACTGCCACTCTTGAGGAAACACAAGTAGTATTTTCCCTTTGATGCCATTTGACTTTAGCTTTCCCAGGGTGCTTTAATACCACATTCGTTCAAAATACTGCCGAGATGTTAAAGGAAATCTATTCTCTGAATTTGGTCAAAGTCTGCAACAAGATATGTAGATATATGGTGTTGGGGAAACCCAAACTGGGTACAGAGAGTAGGTTTTGGTTGAATAAATGCATTCATAGCCATCAACAATTAATTCCATCACTTTGCTGATGATAGAAGATAGACTGAATTATCTTAATTGGATTTCTGCTGTTTTTGGGGAACAGAAGAATCTTGTTATCTGGCAATTTTCCATATTATGTGCTCTCAAGTTCAAATTACTCTGCATTTTACTGCAGAATTAGCATTACTATCTTGTTATTGAATAAACCTCTCTAGTTAGGACTTCTGCACAATCAGACCTGCCTGTGTTAAACGTAGAGGGAACGTTTCTGTGCTGTATAAATGACTCTGGAATTACTCTAATCATACATCTCTGAAGGATAAGAAACAAACTTGCTTTGGTAGACTAGGGAGTTTCATTAGAAGATATATCAGCCTCAGGTCCTTTGCTGAATCTCTTGATAAGAACACAGGTATAAGACTGGTGATTGTTGTGTATTTAATATTTCAATAATATTTGAGTAATTTTTATACATGTATTGTTTGATGAAGCATTCTTGTTCATTTAAATAATTCATTATGGGTTCTATGCAAAAATACATTAGTCGTATACCTCATCATGCTGCCATGTGATAAGTGCGCGTTTCGCCTAAAGGAAAAAAGAAATTACACCTGCATTTCCGATTCCTGCATCTTCCTTTGAATTAGTTTAATGTTTTAAAATTACAAAACATAACGTTGATGGCGAGGTATTTTTAAAACAAACCAGAGATGGCTATTGACTTGTTTAAGCAGAGCGAAACATTCAAACTAAAAAAAACACTGCCAGGAATGGTTGAATTTAAAAGAAACAGCCCAACATGTGCAGAGGTGTCGAGTTTTAAAAAAAGGCCGTAAATGGAAGAGTTCAGGTTCATAAAGAGTGAGTACTGGGTGATAATAATCATTAAAAAAAAATCAGAAATGGCTGGATACATTGGAAAGATTGATGAGTTTGATTACACAATGGGTAATTAACTAATGTATACTGTGCAATTGAAACAGTATTTTGAAGCAAATGAAATAGCCAATGAGAAATGAGAGCCAATTCTGCTGAGTGCATTGGGTTTAAAGGCATAGTTTGCTTTGAAATTTGACTGCTCCAACCAACCTATCAAAAATTGGCTTTGCCGCTATTGTAAGAGTAATGCAGGAACACTTAGAACCAAAGCCATTGTTGATTGCAGAATGCTTTAGGTTTCATAAGAGGAATCAAAAAGAAGGGGAGTGCATTTCAGCACATGTACTTGAATTGAAGAGATTGTCTGAGCATTGTCAATTCAGTATGGGCTTAATGATACACCAAGAGATCATTTAGGTTGTGTAATCTTGCAACAAAGCATCCAAAACAGCTCCTAACTGAATCACAATTTACAGTTGAAAAGCAATTGAAATTGCTGTTACAATGAAAACCACAGACAGAGATGCAATTGAGTTGCAGCCAGGAATGAAAGTGAGCATTAGCAAAATTGCAGTGCGTAAACAGAAACCTGCCTGGTCAAACAAGTTGTGTTACCGTTGTGGCAAAGGCTCATATACACCAAACAAATGCAGGTTTAAAGGCAAAACTTCTTGAAAATGCAGTAAGGTTGGACACATACAAAGAGCATGTTGAGCAGACAAAAATAAATGGAATGCTCAGGGAAGAGAAAATGATAAAAACGTCAAGTTACAGTTTCAAGGTGAGTACTAATCTGCATGCTGTTGATGAAAAATCTGATATGATGAGCGTGACAGAGAATTGTGTAACCTTGAGATTTTGTGTGAAAATTAGCAATAGGTAAGCAATATGGCCTACACCAGAAGTGAATGGCAAATTAATTAAAATAGAATTAGACACTGGTTCAGCTGTTTGTCATTCCACAAAATGAGTTTGAACAGCATTTCAAAGATACCAAATAGAAGCCTGCAGATATTCAACTAAGAACTTCTGAGTCCATAGGACACTCAAAGCTGCTGCGCAGGTTGACTCTGTTTAAGAAAGCATACGGTGCATTGGCCTTCATCAATCGTGGGATTGAGTTTAGGAGCTGAGAGGTAATGTTGCAGCTATATAGGGCCCTGGTCAGACCCCACTTGGAGTATTGTGCTCAGTTCTGGTCGCCTCACTATAGGAAGGATGTGGAAACCATTGAAAGGGTGCAGGGAAGATTTACAAGGGTGTTGTCTGGATTGAGTGAACTCAGCCTTTTTTCCCTGGAGCAATGAAGGATGAGAGGTGATCTGATAGAGGTGTATAAGATGATGAGAGGCACTGATAGTCAGAGGCTTTTTCCCAGGGCTGAAATGGCTAGCACGAGAGGGCACAGCTTTAAGGTGCTTGGAAGTAGGTACAGAGGAGATGTCAGGGCTAAGTTTTTTTACGCAGAGAATGGTGAGTGCGTGGAATGGGCTGCTGGCGACAGTGGTGGAGACGGATACGATAGGGTCTTTTAAGAGACGCCTGGACAGGTACATGGAGCTCAAAAAAATAGAGGGCTATGGATAACCCTAGGTAATTTCTAAGGTAAGGACATGTTCGGCACAGCTTTGTGGGCTGAAGGGTCTGTATTGTGCTGTAGGTTTTCTGTGTTTCTAATTTATACTGGAGAAAGGATAACCCCCGTGGAAATGACATTGGTAACAGTGAAATACAACAACCAACAAGCCACATTGAGCATGTATGTGGTAAAAGCAGGAGGACCAGCATTGTGGGGGCGTGAATGGCTGAGACAATTACAACTTGATTGGAGATCCATCCACAATTTGCATGCAACATCCCCTGCAATAAAGCCAACTGAAAGCGAAATAAGGAAGGTACTGGATGTTGACACAACTGTCTCCATGCTGTACACCATGAATGTACAGCAAACATACATTGGTGCCAACCTCTGTGCCTCTGGCTGGAAAGCATATTGGACCAAGGAAGGATCATGCTGCTCAAAGGAAACATTAAAGTGATGAAAGCAGTGGTCTGATTACAAGTTTTTGTAGGCGACATATCTGAGAGTGTCTGATATGTTAATCAGACACTTACTCGCGAAATATGGGTTGATTTTAAGCTGGAAGAGATTTTAAGGAGCTTCAGGAAAGTTACAAGCATTCGGCTCTTGTGAGAATCTGTTCTGCATGCATTAAGGTTATTGCATGAACTTCAAGAGGGAGACAAAAAGTTGCTTGTAAACACAGATGCAAAGACCAAAGCCGAGCTTGAGGAATGGAAGGTCAAAAATAAAGGAGTCAATGGAGATACAGAAACAGAGGATTCAACAGATGATGTTGTGGATGAGGTAAGCAAGAGGAGAGATCAGATTGTAAAGAGAGCAAAACAAGGATTACTAAGAGAACACTCCAGTGAACTAAATGGACCTTTCCAAGATCAAGATACACAAACTAGAAGAAAGGGGAGGAAAGAGATGGGAGAGAAGGGACATGAGAAAGAAAAAGAAAGGGATTGAAGTAGATCCAGAGGGAGAAAAGGAGAAGGAAGGTGTCCAGAGCTGTCAAATCCACCTCCTACAGTCTTAGAATCAACCCCTACAACCACCTAGGAGGCCCCAGAACCTGAGATGGTTTTCACAGCCACAAGTCTCACCTGCCATGCAGAGTGGTTCCCCTTGTCAGGAAAGACATTATTCCACAAGAGTAAGAAAGCCTTCACAGCGATGAAATCTTTAGACCTGAAAGGGACAATTTAAAATTTACTATTCTGTGGATGTCTGCATATAGTAGTTGTATCGTATAGTATACTGTGTATATAGTTGAGATGCATCCCCTATTGAACTGGCATTCATAGCTAAGCAGGGAGGAGTGTTGTGTACTTAATACTTCTATAGTATTTGAGTAATTTTGTACATATATACAAACGTCTGTACTTTGATTAGACATTCTTGTCCATTTAAATAATAAATTAAGGTTTATATATAAAAATACATTAATTGCACGTCATCATCCTACCACATGATACATGCACATCTCGCCTGAAGTAAAAACAAAGTTACAAAACATAACAGTGATGATTCCAATAGCAGCAGCATCCAAGTCAAGGCCTCTGATATATAATGTCACCATCTCCTGCTCAGGCTTACCGTGCGCAGATTAATGTAGCAATTGCAAATTGGTCTTAGAGGCTAAATACATTTCAGTAAAATCAAAATCATGTCCAACCAATTCTTGGCTCCCTTTATCATTTGTTTCAAATGACGGATTATAGCAATTATTTGGTTCACAAGAGCTCAGTAGAACGTACAGATAAACTGAAGACGAAACCAATGCATCGCCACCAGTTCTCAATATCAATCACAAGAGTTACCTTTTCCACCTATCACCACCCAGCTTCTCACTTCATCCCCTCCCCCACCCACCTCCCTTCCCTCTCACCTGACTTTACCTATCACCTACCAGTTTGTATTGTATGGGGAGGAGAGAGCGGAGAGATTTAGAATGGGGAGGGAAAGGTGGGGAGAGAAGGGTGGGGAGAGGAATTAACTAGTGCTGGGAATGTCAAAATAATGAAGATATCCTCTGCCCAGCTCAGAATTCATGACCTAATATTGCAAACGGACACACTTAAGCATGCTGGATTGTGCTATGTGACATGCTGAAGTTCAATCCAGCCAGGGCTCCATGGGAAAGGGTAACTGATAGGACCCTTCTGTGATTTGGACCATAACACATAGGAGCATGATTAAAACTTCCGGCCTATTGAGTCAGCTCTGCCATTAAATTATAGCTGATTTATTATTCCTCTTAGACCCATTCTCCTGTCTTCTCCCCATATCTTTTTACTGATCAAGAACCTATTTATGCAAATCATTTGAAATCTGGGTTGAAAGTCAATGAACTATTTGCCTTCAGCTTGTAAATGATTAGTTAACATTATCAATTATGGGAATCCCATGATTTGTTAAAAGTAGTTAGATGAAGATTTTTACAAACTTTGAAATGTTTATGAATGAAATATATTTTAAAACAAAAATGGGAGCGTTTAAGCTATGGCTAACTTTCAAGGAACAAATACAGGATGACAATATATCTTTGACACAAAACACAAAAATAAAACCAATCAATCATAAACAATGGATGGAGTTAGAAAATTTACACACAAATCCCACTGCCTGAGCATTGGGAGCAGCTGAATACTTAGCAAATAAAAATGATGCAAAAGATTGAATGAGAGGAAAAACAGATTATGGACATAAGCTTGAAAGGAGCATAAAAGCATGCTGTAATAGGTTCGACAAGTATGTAAAATGAAAAGAATTTCAGAATCAGAATCAGGTTTATTATCACCGGCATGCGTCGTGAAGTTTGTTAACTTAGGGGGCAGCAGCAGTTCAATGCAATACATTATAATGAAGAAGAAAACAAATTGTGAAGGTACACGCAAGGAATTCTGCAGATGCTGGAAGTTCAAGCAACACACATCAAAGTTGCTGGTGAACGCAGCAGGCCAGGCAGCATCTCTAGGAAGAGGTACAGTCGACGTTTCAGGCCGAAACCCTTCGTCAGGACTAACTGAAGGAACAGCTAGTAAGAGATTTGAAAGTGGGAGGGGGAGGGGGAGATCCGAAATGATAGGAGAAGACAGGAGGGGCAGGGATGGAGCCAAGAGCTGGACAGGTGATTGGCAAGAGGGATATGAGAGGATCATGGGACAGGAGGCCCAGGGAGAAGGAAAAGGGGGAGGGGGGAAAAAACACAGAGTATGGGCAAGGGGTATAGTCAGATGGAGAAAAAGGAGAGAGAGAGAGGAAGAATGTTTGTATATAACTAAATAACAGATGGGGTACGAGGGGGAGGTGGGGCATTAGCGGAAGTTAGAGAAGTCAATGTTCATGCCATCAGGTTGGAGGCTACCCAGACGGAATATAAGGTGTTGTTCCTCCAACCTGAGTGTGGCTTCATCTTTACAGTAGAGGAGGCCGTGGATAGACATATCAGAATGGGAATGGGATGTGGAATCAAAATGTGTGGCCATTGGGAGATCCTGCTTTCTCTGGTGGACAGAGCGTAGGTACTCAACACCTGGGCTCTTGATAAGCAGCCTCGTGTGCACCCATCTTGTCAAAGGTCTTCTGAAAATCCAAGTACACAACATCCACTCATTCTCCTTTGTCTATCCTAGTTGTTATTTCTTCAAAGAATTCCAAAAGATTTGTCAGCGGGATTTTCCCTTAAGGAAACCATGCTGACTTCGACCTATTTATCATCTGCCCCCAAGGATCCTTAAAACTCATCCTTAGCAATCAACTCCAACATCGTGCCAACCACTAAGGTCAGGCTAACTGGTCTATAACTTCTTTTCTTCAAGATGGGAGGGAGACAGAAGTGTGGAGTGACGTTTGTGATTTTCCAGTCCTCCAGAACCATGCCAGAATCTAGTGATTCTTGAAACATCATTTCTAATAGCTCAAGAATCTCCCCAGCCACCTCTTTCAGAACCCTGAGATATAGTCTATCTGGTCCACTTTCAAAGGGTTCCTTTACCTTAAGCTCCCTAATCAAATTTGGCTCATTACAGAACACCCAATCCAGAATAGCCTTTCCCGGAGTGGGCTCAACTGCAAGCTACTCTAAAAAGCTATCTCATAGGCATTCTACTAATTCTGTCTCTTGGGATCCAGCACTAACCTGGTTTTCCTAATCTACCTGCATATTGAAATCCCCCATGACCATTGTAACATTGTCCTTTTGACATACATTTTCTATCTCCCGTTGTAATTTATAGACCACATCCTGCCTACTGTTTGGAGGCGTGTATATAATCCCCATTGGCGTCTTTTTACACTTGCAGTTTCTTAACTTTTTCCAAAAGAATTCTACATCTTCCAATCCCATACCACTTCTTTCTAAGGATTTGATTATTTTTTTTTACCAACAAAGCCACCTCACCCCCTCTGCTTACTTGCCTGTCCTTTCAAAACAAGTTATATTCTTGAATGTTAAGTTCCTAACTATGATCTTCTCAAGGACACACACAGCTGCCTTAGTTCAAGCCTCAGCTGAGGCAGCATGTTGTGTCCTTGAGCAAGGCACTTAACCACACATTGCACCGCGATGACACCGTGCCAAGCTGTATGGGTCCTAATGCCCTTTCCTTGGACAACATCAATGGCGTGGAGAGGGAAGACTTGAAGCATGGGCAACTGCCGGTCTTCCACACAACCTTGCCCAGGCCTGTGCCCTGGAAACTTTCCAAGGTGCAAATCCATGGTCTCGTGAGACTAACAGATGCCTATAAAAATAATCTTCTTTCAGCCATGACTCAGCAAGCCCACATCATCATACCTGCCCACCTCTAACTGTGCTACAAGATCCTTATTACATACACTGTGTGCATACAAATATAACACCTTCACTCCTGTACTTGCCACCTTTTTCAATTTTGTCCCCATGTTACATTGCAACTCATCCCACTGACTGCAATTTTGCCCTACTATTTGTATGTCATTCCTGACATCTAACTGCACACTGCATCAAGTGATAAACCAAATGCCCCACCATCAGCCCTATCATTCTGGTTCCCACCCCCTACCAATTTAATTTAAACCCTTCCCAATCTTCCCGCAAGGACATTGGTCCCCCTTGGGTTCAGGTTTAACCTGTCCCTTTTGTACAGGTCATACCTTCCCCAGAGATCGCAATGATCCAGAAATCTGAAGCCATGCCCCCTGCACTGGTTCTTCAGCCACACATTCATCTGCCAGATCATCCTATTCTTACCCTCACTGGCACATGGCAGAGGCATCGATCCAAAGATCACTACACTGGAGACCCTGCTTTTCAGATTTCTACCCAAGTCCCTAAATTCTCTCTTTAGAACCTCCTCCCTTTTCTTACCTATGTCATTGGTGCCAATATGACCTAAAACTTCTGGCTGCTCACCTTTTCCCTTTAGAATGCTGTGGACCCAATCTGACATCTCTGACCCTGTCAATAATAGGGTCTATTTATAAATATAGAATAAATAAGAGAGAAGCAATGACAGTGGCACATTTGGACTTTTAGAAGATTTGTTATGTCTCACATACAAGACTATTGGGCAAAATTAATACATGGGATTGGGAGTAAAAATTAGCATGGATTTAAAATAGGCTGACACCCATAAATTGGTCTTTTCTTGGTGGCAGGCAGTGACAAATAGTAAATTGGTTTATTACCACCACATGTACCAAGGTAAGTGAAAAAATCTGCATAACAGTCATACAGGTCAATTTATTACAACAGAGCATTGTGGCACTATAAAGTAAAATAATGGAGTACAGAATAAAGTGCTATAGTTACAGAGAAAGAGCAGGTGGACAATAGGATGCACGCTCATAACGATGTAGATTGAGAGGTCAGGAGTCCATCTTATTGTACTGGGAACTGTTCACTAGTCTTATAACAGCTGGATAGTAGCTGCCCTTGACTCTGGTGCTACCAACTACTCACAATACAGTGGATTCCCGTTAACTGAGCCATCGGTTAATCAGGGCAAACACTTATTTCAGGACAACTCTTAAAGAAGAAAAACTAATCAAGAAAATAGCCAAATGCAGACAGCTATTAATGAAGTAGAGGAATGGGGATATTGCTGGGGGTTTAAATATTGTATTACAAGGGCTCAAGTTGTTTGTTTGTCTAAAAGGAACATTACACCCACAATTGATCTCAAGTTATGAATGAAACTCTTAAGCAAGAGTCAGTAGTAAAGTTTCCTGGTATGTGGATAGATACAAGGCTAACGTGGAAGGTGCATCTGAATATAATTCTAGAGAAGTGTTAAAAAGCCCTTAATGTGCTCAGTGTTCAGTTGGATGTAACTGGTGTGCAAGTAGGAGGTCACTTAAATGTATATTGCTTTAATCAGATCAGTTTTTGTTTATGGATGTGCTGCTTACGGGTCTTAAGACCTTAAAGTTCAAGCGCAAGCACTGAGATTACGTTGTGGTGCTCTTAAATCATCCTCAGTTTTGGCATTAATGGAAGCACCTTTACATCTATGCACATTACAGTTAGAATAGTTTATTGCAGAGGACATGAAGTTGGTCATCCAATATTGGCAATATTAGTAGTGTTGGGAACACTGTATTTGTAAGGTCAGTATTGGGTGGATGGGAAATGACTGGGCACAAAGTCTTGGGTTGCTTGATGTAGAATATGGTCCCAATGTACCCCTTTCTGTCAATCTTCCATGGCTTTTCCCTTTGCCTTGGGTTGATTTGGGCCTTCAAGAAAAGATCAAGATGAGGGGTGAGCGTATGTCAGTGGCATAGGAAGTTCAGCAATGGGCGCCACAGTAGCATAGCGGTTAGCGTGACACTGTTACAGCTCGGGGCATCAGAGTCAGGGTTCAATCCCAGTGTCTTCTGTAAGGAGTCTTTGTGCGTCCTCCCCATGTGTGGGTTTTCTTTGGGCCCTCTGGTTTCATCTCCACAGTTCAAAGATGTACTGGATAAGTTAACTGGTCATTGTAAATTATCCTTGAATTAGGCTAGGGTTAAACTGAGGTTGTCAGAGGTTGCAGGATGGTGTAACTCAGAGTGCCAGAATAGCCTATTCTGCACTGTATCTCTAAATAAACTTAAAAAATACATGACTAGCTATGCAAGGCAGATATTATGGATGCTTACATATCTACACAAATGGTTCAAAAGATCCAGTGACAGGTTGTGCAGGTGTTTATGTTTATGTTCCAAAGTTTCAGGTGACTCTTAAGAAAGATTATCAAACAAAGTATCAGTATTTATGTCTGAGATGGTTGTTATCATATTAGGCTTGGACTGGCTTGAATAAGTATGCCCTGATTATATATTTCTGTGCTCTGATTTGTACTCAGTCTTAACAGCTATTAAGATTCAAGATTGGTTATTGCAATTTCCTGCACATAAGTGTAAGAAGAATGAAATAATTGTTACTCCGGACCCAATGCAACACAAAGAAAAACATAAAAGATAAAGAACACAATAATAATTTTTGAAACACACCATAACTATAAATACTTAAGATAGCTAATGTACATAGATAGATTGTATGTCCATCATGTGACACTAGGCTGTACATAAACTGACTGATGGGAAATAATAAAGTAGTGGTGCAGTTAGTGGGTGGAAGTGTTGATCATTTTCTGTGTGGGGAAAGTAATTGTCTTTGGTCTGGTGGTCCTGGTGTAGATGCTATGTAGCCTCCTCCCTGGCAGGAGTGGGACAAATAGTCCATGAGAAACGTCAGTGGGATCTTTCATGATGTTACTAGCCCTTTTCCGGCACCTTTCTCTATGTGTCCTTGAAGGCGGTTAAGCAGATGCCACTGATGTATTGGGTAGTTTTGACTACCCATTGTAGGGCTGTCCTGTTCACCGCAATGCAGTTTCTGTACCAAGCAGTGATGCAGCTTGTTAGGATGCTCTCTCCTGCGTGTCAGTAAAGACATGAGTATGGATGGGCAATGTCCAGCTCTCTTCAGCCTCCTCAGAAAGTAGAGGCATTGGTGAGCTTTCTTGACCGTGTAGGATGTGTTCTGGGACCGTGAGAGGTTCTGGATGATGTGCACTGCCAGGAGTTTGAAACCACTAGCAGTTTTCACTGCTATATCACCAATGTAAAGGGGATGTGAGTGGTGTTTGGCTCACTGTGGTTTCAATCGTTCAATCATTGTTTTTGGTAATGAGCCCCACCACTATCATAATTAAAACAGGTATTTCAAATTGCAGGCCAGACATTCTTCTTGATATTGGACAGCATCCGTTGAGGCTGCAGGATCTAGGCTTACATAGACAGTATATTTCTTATGGGTCCTTGTCCATGAAGGAAGCGAGATGGCAGACATTCTAGCCAAACAATCAATTAAAATTAATGATATAAATGTAAAGTGGCCTTTGCATAAGGTGAAGGTGAAAATCATAATCAAAAAGTCTATTGGATCACAGTGGCAACAAAATTGGGATAAGGAAATGAAAGGACAGCATTTATATAAAATTCAGAGAATGGTAGGAACTTCACTGGGAGATGGGTGTAAAAGGAACAAAAAAGTTGTACTTACACATTTACATATTGGGTGCACTAGGTTGAATAATTCCTTGTTCCGAATTAATATGCATGATATGGGATGTGTAGGGAGTGAATTTGAGAAGAATCAGTGCAACATACACTGGTTGAATGCAGATCCTCTGAGGTGCAAAGGAAACATCTAATTGGTCTGCCAACACGCCATTAAACTTTACACGAAGAAGCAGAAGGAAAAGAGAAGTTAGCTGGGTCTCCCTTTGTTTATTTGGGACTCTGTGCCACTTAATTGGGATAGGTGACCGTTGCCAAACAGTTTTTAACTAGCTTTAGCCACTACACCATGCTTAAAGCAACAAATTTTTAAATCACATCAGTTGCATATGCTTCATTTAAAAAGCAGTGAATTTTTTTAACTGATAGTTGGCAAGAACTAAGCAGTAAGACTATTCAGAACTGTTTGTCTCACTGTGGTTTTAATCATTCAGGCTTGGAGATGCCAGAAACGGCCAGCAATGAAAATAAAACAATTTCACTACTTCAACAATTTAGGAACTATGAAGAATTTAGAGGTATTGACAATCATGTTGAATTATAAGTAAAATGAAGATCGAGAGGATGCAATCTTCGTAAATTATATGAAGACAGTCCATTATCTACATCGGATGTCTATGCTGATTTGTTCATTTACAGTCAATCAAAAGAACACGGCAGCGTACACATGATTCCAAAGGGCTACTTGCATGCGACAGTGGGCACAACCTGGTACATCAGGTGGGCTAAACCAGGTGATGGTAACCAGCGGGCTTCATACCCTGGGGAGACACAGAATGCTCTCCTAGCAAAGTTAGCTCCGATGAACTGGGTCGATGAGATCTACAGGGAGGTCCAAAGGCCAAGAAGAAGGTTCTGCAATGCTCTGTGCAGAGCAAAGGGCATGGTGAGGCACAGAAGTCGTCATGGACAACCACTACAACCAAGTGTTTAAACCACTGTTTTTTTTTAAATATAAGATTTGTACTTCTTGACAAACTCGTGTATTTTTCACACTCACTAGCAGAAACGGTACAGCAGCTAAACTAACGGTTTATACACTTAGTCATTTTTCATTGCCTAAGTATTAGCACATTACCCACGTGATGTAATTGTTTTAATTATGTAAATTATTAACAAATTTATCATTATCTAAGGAATTTTCTTTATCTTATCTGTAAAAATAATAGATTTTTCTGAAGCACCATCTTTATTCCTTTGTCTTACACCTCTTAGCATTAATTCCCTTCTTGGCATTGTTTCTCAGCTCTTTATTTAGTTTGCTTAGTATCTGTGACCCGGCTGGTGGCCTAGTGGCATCAACGCCCGACTTCGGGACGAAAGGTCCTGAGTTCAAATCCCTGCACGCTTTCCATCCGGGCTGGGTTACGAGCTGGTGATCTCTTTGGAAACTCACCCAGCGGAAGGCAATGGCAAACCACTGCTGTAACTTGCCTCGTATGCGGTTCCCCACTACGTCAGAGAGGCATGGAGGGAAATCATCTGCTAACCAGAGAAACTCCGGATGCAATGTACCTTTCCTTTCCTTTAGTATTTGTACATTCGTTTGTACTCTAAAATAAACTGAAATCTTAGAATTAAGACTACTTGTCATTCTTGACTCCTAAAGATCAGAAACCAAACAGAGATCCAACACAAGAAACCCCAGTTGTGGTAATCTTCCTGGCATTGGATCGAGACGTCGAGGTCGAGAGAGTGGAACTGCCCCAGTGCAACAGCATTTCCACTTTAAAAATTCTCCCACACAGGTTTATGCAATTTATGGACAACCACCAAACCAACTATTGGGAGCCAATATAATTTTATAGTACTGTAGTAGTATTGATAGTCTTCTAATTCTGTTCTATGTTTCATTTAACTACATAATTTGTTATTTAATTAAACAGTATTTTGCCATTTTTATACATTTTTTAAACTAGTTCCTTGAAACCTTAGCTAATTGGGACAGCTGCTTAACTGAGCCAAAATGCTCAAAGTTCAAAGTAAATTTTAATATCAAAGTACATTTATGTCACCATATACAACCCTGAGATTCATCTTGTGGACATATTCAGCAATTCTATAGAATAACTATAACAGGATCAATGAAAAATCAAACAGCATGTAGAAGGCAACAAACTGTGCAACTGAAAATATTAATAAATAGCAATAAGTAAAGAGAACATGAGATATTGAGATAAAGAGTCCTTGATACTGAAATAATTGGCTCTGGGTACATTTCAATGATGGGGCAAGTGTAATTATCGCATTTTATTCAAGAACCTGATGGTTAAGAGGTAGTAACTGTTCTTGAACCTGGTGGTCCAAGTCCTGAGGCTCTAGTACCTTCTACCTGATGGCAGCAGTGAGAGAAGAGATTGGCTTGGTGGTGTGGATCTCTGATGATGGATGCTACTTTCTTGCAATAGCGTTTCATGTTGATGTGCTCAATGTTTGGGCGGGCTTTACCTGTGATGTACTAGGCCAAATCCACTACTTTTTGTAGGACTTTCCATTCAAAGACATTGGTGTTTCCATACCAGGCTGTGACGCAGCCAGTCAATATACTCTCTACTACACACCTATACAAGTTTGTTAAAGTTTTAGATGTCATGCCAAATCTTTGCAAACTCCTGAGGAAGTGACACATCATCACTACCTTTGATTCAGCCCAAGGCAGTAATGTCATCAGCAAACTTGAATCTGGCATTGGAGCAGTGCTTAGCCACACAATCACATGTACAGCAAGAAGAGCAGGAGGCTAAGCACACAGCCCTATGCTGCACCTGTGATGATGGAGACTGTGGAAAAGATGTTATTGCCAATCTGAACAGACTGCAGTCTACAAGTGTGGAAATCAAGGATCCAATTGCATAAAGAGGTATTGAGGCCAAGGTCTTAGCGCCTATTCATTAGTTTTGAGAGGATGATGGTATTGAATGCTGAGCTGTAGTCAATAAAGAGCATCCTGATGTATGCATCTTTGCTGTCCAGATGTTCCAGGATTGAGTGAAGAGCTAATGAGAAAACATCTGCTGTGGACCTATTGCTCCGGTCAGGAAATTAGAGTGAATCAAAATCACTTTTGAGGCAGGTGTTGATATGTTTCATCACCGACCTCTCAAAACACTTCATCACTGAGATGTACATGCAACTACGTGATAATCATTGTGGCAGGTCACCACAATCTGCGTAGGCACTGGCATAATTGAAGCCTGCTTGAAGCAGGTGGGTACTACACACTCCCCAAGTGAGAGGTTAAAGATCTCAGTGAACACACTAACCAGTTGGTTAGCACAGGTCTTTAGTATGTGTCCAGAACCCCATCCAGTCCTGATGCTTTTGTGGATTCACCCCTCCTGAAGGCATGGTAACTTCAGAGACTGAGATCACAGGAACATCGGGGATGTGGGAGTTTGCCATGGTTCCTCAATGTTCTGACCGTTAACGCAGCATAGAAGGCAAGGAGCTCAGCTGGAAATGGAGTTCTGCTGTCTCCCATGATTTAACTTTTATTAATGTACTGGTCCCAATGAGTCCCAGTTAACCTGAATCCACTGTATATATCAATAAGCTACATGAAGGAGCCAAATGTGTTATTTCTAAGTTGGCCAACAACATGAAATTTGATCAGACAGATGCAAAGAGCAGATGATTTAGACTACTTGAATGAGTGAGAAAATAAAAAGGCATATGCAGTATAACTGTAAGATTTACTCACTAGCAGGAAAACAGACTATTATTTGCAGTGGAAAATGATGATACTGAATAGTGTTATACTATTACCCAAAGAATTGACCTTCCCATATACATTCCGTCCTTACACGCTTGAACCATGACACTCTAGCCTACCTATGCAAGTATCTGGAAAATCGTTTTAACATGCGAAAGTCGTGAAATAAAAGTGTGCTTGGGAGGGTGCTGCTGACGTGATTACCCTGGGCGAGCAACAGTCTTCGCCAGCAAGTATCCTTATACAATGACCGTTATTTTGCAAAAGGTTTCCAATACAGGAGCTTTCTCCAACTGCACAGAGGCCCGACCTAAACTCCCACTGCCCACCTACACCTTACCACACCTCCATCACCACGCGCCTCACCGGGCATGCGGGACGCTCCAACACGAGGCACCCTGGGCTTTGACTGATGTCCGCTTGACCTATGAGAGCCAGCTAGACGGCGGCCGGAGGCGGCCAGAACCAATCAGCGTTGGGGAAGGGGGGGTGGCGCTACTGTCTCCACCCATGTGGGCGGTTGTTGGCAGTTGGCGGTTGATGTTGCCTGGGTTGAGGTTGGACCCTTCGCTCGTAGCTGGAGACTCGGTTGCAGTTTTTAAGCACGGTAAAAATTCAACTGGTGGTTATCCCTATTGCTAAATCCATGACCTGCCTTGGTGCATCATAACCCACCATAACGCGTTGCACTTTCCTCTTCTGCAGTGCACCATTACCACCTCGACACGTTCTCCAAATGCTCCCACCCTAATTTCGTATATCTCTGACCCTGCCCTATTTATATACACCGCCCTATCCACTTAAAAAAAAAGTCAATTTCGCACCCTCTTCGAAGTATCTGTAATCCAATTCCTCTGTTTCCTCCGTTAATGTACCTACATCTCTCCGTGTACCTTCCACGAAGCTACCACTCGTGACTGCTCCCGCCTGTGAATGCCCACGTAGCAGGCGGGGACAGCCATGACTGGCGGTTTTGCTTAGCAGTGCTGTATAGATTCAGTTTAAGGATGATATATTCCGGTAAATTGTTGAGTGCAAGCTAATGATTTTAGTCCCCATCCTGCCTCCAGCACTTCTATCCTTTCAACTCGTATGTTTTCCAATCCCAATCACAATCACAGATAATATAAAAGTTTGGACACTACTGCAACTTGAACTATCTGTATTACTTTATTTCATTGTGATTCAAAAATGTATCGGACTGCGCACAGTTTATTGACGTGATGTGCATTAATTCCATTGAATGTTCAGAAACACTTATTTTTCATAAGATTTTGAGTCTTTATTAAGAATAACCAGACTCTTGCTAATGCTCAAAGTGTTAACTGCTTCTTTCCACTGGTGCTGCTCGTCATACAGTATCTCCGACATTTTCTGTTCTTGTATCCAATTTTAGAAATTAACTGAGCAAATTATTGAATGAATGTTGAGGATATTAATATCTTAACCTATACATTTTTAATTGGAGACTGTTGTTTGTACCTTGTTTCATTAAAGGATGCCTTTTTAAATAGATTTAAAAATATTGAGAGTGAGACTTGAGACTGAAGTATTGTCTGTAATTATTGGTTGTGATCCCCTTTATGAGGACTATGTACAGAAGAGCCAGAGATAAACCCAGAAACAAGCCCTTCAGCGTCCCAAGTCTGTGATGATCATTCACCACTTATTTACACTAATACTGCTTTAATCATTTTTACTCTCCCCACATTCTCAGGAACTCCCTCCAGATTGTAACACTGATCTGCACACTAAGGGCAACTTAGAGCAGCCAATTAACCATGCGTCATTTAGATGTGGAAGCAAATGGAACACCCACAGGAAACATATTCAGAGGGAGAATGTACAAATTTCATATATGCAACACTTGAGATCAGGATTGAACCCTGGTCCCTGGCACTACAAGGCAGCGACAAATGCAGTTTCAGTTATTATGGTGTATGTACACAGTGATAAAGCAAAAATAAACTACAGATTTTGGAAATTTGAAATAAAAACAGAAAATGCTGGAAGCTCTCAGCATGTCACGCAGCAACTGTGGAAATAGAAACAGTTAAATTTTGAGATCTTTTCAGTGGAACTGGAAAGAGCAAAGACATCTGTCAGGCCTTGGATCCATAACCTCAGCCTGATCAGTCCATGCCAGCCACATTATCCACTCAGCTCATCCCAATTTCATGTCTGTCTGTCTGTCTGTATCTTGTTTTACGGCGGTTGGCATCCAGCTTAATGGTGCATTACCGCCACCCTCTGCTCCAGAATGTGCACCAGACATACATTCTAAATCCCTTCACCCAATCACACACACACACACACACACACACACACACACACACACACACACACACCCCTACACTTCACCCTCCCATCTTTGACCATCCTAGTATCCTATTCCTGTTTATTCGTCATATTCTATAAAAAACCCCTGTACCCCTTAAAAACGCTAAAAATACCCGGACTTGTGCTCTCTCACCCATGCCCAGCAACCCTTTTAATGTGAATTCCTGCATCCCCAACTCCCTTAGTTTAATTCTCATCATCTCTCTCTGTATCCCATACTTCCTGCAACTCAGAACTACATGTTCTACTGACTACTCTTCCTGACATTCCTCACATAATCCTGTCTGGTGTTTCCCTATCATTTTCAATGTTTTGTTTAATGCACAGTGTCCCAGCCTTAACCTAGTCCACACAGTCTCTTCTCTTCTGTTTCCATTACTTACCCTAGTAACTGCAACACTCTTTTGTATTTGGTATAGATGCCTCCCTTTCCCCTCCCTGTCCCATCTTTCTTGCCACATTCGGTTGACTTTTTCCTAGATTACACACTTAACCTCTGCTTTACTGATACTAATGTGCATTTCCACATTTTCTTTCTTTAACGCCCTCTTTGCCAACTCATCCACCCTCTCATTCCCCTTCACCCCTACATGTGCTGGAACCCATAGAAATTTTACCTGACCTCCCTGATTTGCAATTCTTGTAACTAACTGAAGGACTTCATAAAGTACATCTTGCCGACTGTTTGTGTGAAAAGACCTTAAACTTGCTAGAACTGAGGATGAATCTGAACATATCAATGCTTTGGATGGTCTGGCTTTCTGCACCCATTGCAACGCAACCAACACTGCCAGCATCTCCACTGTAACCACCCCTAACTTATTAGATGTTCTTCTGCTGATTCCAATTTCTTTTGCTGGTATTACCACCCCAAACCCTGTCACTCCTGTTTCAGGTTCCTTCGCACCATCTGTATAAATGTGAGTATAATCACTATACTTTTCCATCACATGACAGTTAAATGCATTTACCAAATCTGTTTTATATCTTTCTTTCCTTTTTACCTCTAACAACTGCCAGTCTATGTCAGGCCATACAAGTTTCCATGGAGCTACAACCGGATAAACTACTGAAGGACTTATCCTCAGATCAAACACTCCACATTCTTTCGCGATATCATTCCCTACCCGACTAAAGGTATCCCTCTGAAACCTCCCATTTTCCCAGCACTCCTGCAACACTCCTTTAGTAGGGTGAGAATCATTGTGCCCCTGCAAGTTAGCCCAGTAGTTTGCCATCAGTTGCATCCTTCTTAGTTCCAAAGGCATTATTCTCATTTCTACCTGTAGGGCTGATACTGGTGACGTTTTAAAAGCCCCACTGCACACTCTCAAGGCCTGAGCCTGAATCACATCCAGTTTCTTTATAAGAGACCGAGCTGCTGATCCATATACTATATTTCCATAATCCAATACAGATCTTACTAAAGCCACATACATTCTCTTCAAAGCTGAACAACTTGTTCCCCATTCCCTACCAGTCAAACATCTCATCACATTTATTACTTTTTTACATTTCTCCTCAACTTTCCTGATATGGTCTGCCCATGTTAATCGTGAATCAAATATAGCTCCCAGAAATTTAAATGATGCAACCCTTTCTAATTCAACCCCGTACATCCTTAACTTCTTCCCTACCTCAACCCTTTTCCTGGTAAAAAATACAGTTTGAGTTTTATCTACTGAAGATCTACATCCCCAATCATAACCCCACTCCACCACTTCATCAATTGCTTCTTGTATTTTCCTGTCCATGTTCCTGCCTCTTTTCCACAAGGCCCCATCATCCGCAAACAATGACCTACCTATATCCACTGGTACTTTTGTGAAGACATCATTGATCATAATCATGAAAAGTAATGGGCTAATCACACTACCTTGAGGTGTGCCATTTTCCACTATGTACTGTTTTGATAATTCTGATCCAATCCGAACTTGAATTTTTCTACCAAACAAAAAATCTTTAATCCAATTAAAAACTCTCCCACCAACCCCCATCTTGTGCAGTTTAATTAATAATCCTTCCTTCCACATCATATCATAGGCTTTTTCAATGTCAAAGAACACTGCCACTACTGACTCTCTATTTGCCTGGGCCTTCCTTATTTCAGTCTCTAACATAATCACTGAGTCCATGGAATTCCTTCCCTTTCTAAAACCACTCTGATAACTTGCCAGCATTCCCCTTTTCTCAAGCTCATATGATAACCTTTCTGTTATCATCCTTTCCATTATCTTACATATACTTGATGTTAATGCAGTTGGTCTGTAGCTAGTGGGTTTTGACAGATCCTTGCCAGGCTTCCTTATTGGAATTACTACTGCTTCTTTCCATGCACTTGGTAATCTTCCCTCCTCCCACACTCTGTTATAAAAATGCAGCAACTTCAAGAGCGCTCCTTCTCCTAGATTTTTTAGCATCACAGAGCATATCAGATCTTTCCCTGGGGAGGTTGGTCTCGATCTCTTTATTGCTCTCACCATTTCTGCTAATGTAAATGGATCATCAATTATATCATCTGTTCCTTCCCTCCTGCTTAACACACCTGGGTGTTGGCTCATTATTCTTTCCCTTCTTCTTCTCCCTTCTTCAGACAAATTTTCTGAACTGTGTATCAGTACAAATGACTTGGCCATGACCTCAGCCTTATCCCTACTGGAGACTGCAGTTTCCTCCTCAGATATCATTACTGGATATTCCCATTCCCTTCTATCTCCTCCCATCCTCTTAATCATTCCCCATATCTCTCCCACAGGTGTTGTTCTTCCTACCTTGTCGCAAAAACTCCTCCAACTTGCCCTTTTAGCTTGACGTATAGTTCTTCTCACCACTGCCTGTGCTTTCTTATATTGAACCAAATGCTGCATATTATGGGTTCTTTTAACTAGCCTGAATGCTCTATTTCTGTTTTTTACAGCCTGACAACATTCCTCTGTCCACCATGGTACCAGTTTTCTATTCATCCTATTTTTACTCCTAGGTATAGATCCTTCTGCTGCCATGATAATTGCTGAAGTCACCTGACTGTTTAATTCATCTACATTTCCAGAAATATCAATCTTTGTCAACCCTTCTTCACTCAACTTCTGGAACTTACCCCAATCAGCTTTTTCAAACACCCACTTTAGGGTTCCGCCACCTGGTCTTACTTCAACTCTTTCACCCACTGAACACAAAACTGGGTAGTGATCATTGCCTACTGTTGAAGCAGTCCAAACTCCCCAGTTACTAATGCCAGCCAAGGTATTAGACACTAACGTAATATCTAACACTGACTCAGTTCCTGTTGTTATATCTATCCTTGTGCCGCTACCATCATTCATACACACCAAATCCCTTTCTTCCATCAAATCTTCAATTACCTTTCCATTTGGATCTGTAATCTGATCCCCCCCCATATTGTGCTATGGGCATTGAAATCTGCACACCACACTACTTTGTCTGTTTTGTCCTTGTATCTTTAATAGGCTGTCCAAATCCAACCTTTTACATGGATTGTAGTAGTTAATTATAACCACTCCCTCCCCTCTCTCCCACACTTCCACCACTATGTATTCCTGATCATCTCCTTTCTCCAGTACCCTATATGGTATACCTTGCTTGATTAACATAGCACAACCCCCTCCTCCCCCTAGATTTCTATCTTTCCTTATCATTGTATACCCATATACCACAAAGTCTAAAGTTGGTTTCAACCAAGTTTCCTGAATACACACTACATCCGGTTTTACAACCATTTCTTTAATAAAGTGCTTGAATTCCTGGCTATTGGCCAGTAAGCTCCTTGCATTCCATTTTAAAAGAATCACCATAATTAGTATTAACCAACACATGACACTTCCTGGCTTGACTGATTACTGAGGTTCTCCCTCACTTCCTCCCATGTCAGTCCTACTAACCCTAAATGGTTTACTGCTGCTTTTACCACCAGCTGAATTTTGTCACTTTTTGACTTTACCTCAGCAGTACTATTAATCACTCCTGCAATGAATGTTACTAGAGCCTTTTTGTCTACATAAATCCTGTCATTTGTTCTTTGTTGCATCTCTCGTATCCCTATTGCTCCCTGTTCATTAGGAGCATTATTCTGTTCTCTTGACATTCTTACAGCTTCTGCATAAGTGATCTTTCTTTTCACTCTTGTTTCTTGAATTTTAGTCTCCCATCTCACAACCTCACACCCACTATATGCAACATTATGAGCTCCTCCACAATTGCAGCATTTTGGTTGAACTCCTGTTCCGCACTTTCCATATTCATGATCACCCCCACATCTAGCACATCTCCTCTGCCTTTTACAGTTTTTAGCCACGTGTCCAAACCTTTGACAATTATAGCACCTCAATGGCTTTGGCACATACACCCTTACTGGGTAACTCATGAAACCCAGGAACACCTTCCTTGGCACTCTTTCTTCTTCAAATTCAATCAATACTGATTCACTTTCCTTTTTCACTCCCTCCTTTGTTGTTTTCAGTCTTTGAACATTCATTACTTTCCCTCCTTTGATATTCCTCTTTATCTCCTCCATATTTATACTCATTGGTATCCCCGTGATCACTCCTTTACAACCACTGTTTTGTGCTCCCACCCTCCCAGTGTATTCCACCTTGCATTTTCCTATCTCTTTTAGCTTGAGTGCTTTCTCAAGTTGTTCCTCATTCGCACATCTTACCAATAAGTTGCCATCATTAAGGACTTTTGCAAATACTATTTCCCCTATCTTATTTGTCAGAGTTGTTGTTAGCACAAACGGGTTAATTTTCTTCATATGTCCCTGAGCCTTCTCATTAAACCTAATTATGACAACACCTCCTCTCTGAGCTTGTTCATCTTCCTCACTTTCAGAGCTTTCTCCACTATCATTTCTTATTCTTTTATTCCCTTTGTCTTGGTTTTTATTCATCCGACCCCTCACTACCTCCTCATTCCCTTTATTTCTCCCTTCACAATAATCCACCTCTCCCCAGCTGCCTACATCTGGTCCCAAGTCTCTATCCCTCTCCTTCTCCACTTTCTTTCCCTCAACCCCGCCTCTTATCTTGTCCGCCATTACCGGACCCACACGACCCCCTCCCAGCAATTTCCATTCCTTCCCCACTCTCTTTCCCTCAACAGGTTCCAAAACACACTCACGCATCAAGCAAAACACAGCCAGCTTCCAGCAGCAGCCCACACTCCGTCAGAGCAGGCTGCCCAACTCCTAGCCTTTTCCCAATTTCATGTGTTCAGCCCATATCCTTATAAGCTCAGCCCATCTGTTTACCCATTAAAGGACTTCTTAAACAATACAATTGTAAATGCCTCAATCACTTACTCTATATACTCACCACCACCTGCGGTAAAAATTTGCCTCGGGTCTGTTTCCAGTCTTTCCTCACTCAGTAAGCCTATACCTTATAGTTTTGTACTCCCCTACCCTAGGAGCAGAATTAGTTCATTTGGCCCATCAACTCTGCTCTGCTGTTCAATCAGCTGTTTTTTTAAACCATTTTCTCCTACCTTCTCCCTGTAATCTTTAAACCTCTGACCAATCAAGAACTCATCAATCTGTTTTAAATATACCCAATGACTTGGCTCCACAGCCCATTTATGCAGCATATTTTACAGATTCACCACTCTTTGACTAAAAAATTCCTCATTGTCTCAATTTTAAAAGGACGTCCCTTTATTCTGAGGTTGTACGCTTAGATCCTAGATTTTCCTACCAATGGAAACATCCTCTTCATGTCCACTCTATCCAGCCTTTCAGTATCTGATAAGTTTCAACGAGATTACCCCCACATCCTTCTGAACTTCAAGAACAGATCCAGAGATATCAAACGCTCCTCATATGATGCTTTTCATTCCTGGGAACATTATTGTAAACCTCCTGTGGACCATTTTTTAAATGCAGGGCACAAAATTGCTCTCAATTTTCCGAAAGCTGCCTGACCAATACATATTAAAATCTCAGCAGTGCATCCTTTTATAAGACCATAAGACATAGGATCAGAATTGGGCCATTTTTCCCATTCAACCCACTCTGCCATTCAATCATTGCTGACCCTTCTCAACCCGCTTCTCCTGCCTTTTCCCCATAAACTTTGATACCCTACCAATCAAGAACCTAGAAACCTTCAAACAACAGGAATTCTGCAGATGCTGGAAATTCAAGCAACATACATCAAAGTTGCTGGTGAACGCAGCAGGCCAAGCAGCATCTATAGGAAGAGGCGCAGTCGACGTTTCAGGCCGAGACCCTTCGTCAGGACTAACTGAAGGAAGAGTGAGTAAGGGATTTGAAAGCTGGAGGGGGAGGGGGAGGGGGAGATGCAAAATGATAGGAGAAGACAGGAGGGGGAGGGATAGAGCCGAGAGCTGGACAGGTGATAGGCAAAAGGGGATACGAGAGGATCATGGGACAGGAGGTCCGGGAAGAAAGACAAGGGGGGGGTGACCCAGAGGATGGGCAAGAGGTATATTCAGAGGGACAGAGGGAGAAAAAGGAGAGTGAGAGAAAGAATGTGTGCATAAAAATGAGTAACAGATGGGGTACGAGGGGGAGGTGGGGCCTTAGCGGAAGTTAGAGAAGTCAATGTTCATGCCATCAGGTTGGAGGCTACCCAGACGGAATATAAGGTGTTGTTTCTCCAACCTGAGTGTGGCTTCATCTTTACAGTAGAGGAGGCCGTGGATAGACATGTCAGAATGGGAATGGGATGTGGAATTAAAATGTGTGGCCACTGGGAGATCCTGCTTTCTCTGGCGGACAGAGCTTAGATGTTCAGCAAAGCGGTCTCCCAGTCTGCGTCGGGTCTCACCAATATATAAAAGGCCACATCGGGAGCACCGGACGCAGTATATCACCCCAGTCAACTCACAGGTGAAGTGATGCCTCACCTGGAAGGACTGTTTGGGGTCCTGAATGGTGGTAAGGGAGGAAGTGTAAGGGCATGTGTAGCACTTGTTCCGCTTACACGGATAAGTGCCAGCAGGGAGATCAGTGGGGAGGGATGGGGGGGACGAATGGACAAGGGAGTTGTGTAGGGAGCGATCCCTGCGGAATGCAGAGAGAGGCAGGGAGGGAAAGATATGCTTAGTGGTGGGATCCCGTTGGAGGTGGCGGAAGTTACGGAGAATAATATGTTGGACCCGGAGGCTGGTGGGGTGGTAGGTGAGGACCAGGGGAACCCTATTCCTAGTGGGGTGGTGGGAGGATGGAGTGAGAGCAGATGTACGTGAAATGGGGGAGATGCGTTTAAGAGCAGAGTTGATAGTGGAGGAAGGGAAGCCCCTTTCTTTAAAAAATGAAGACATCTCCCTCGTCCTAGAATGAAAAGCCTCATCCTGAGAGCAGATGCGGCGGAGACGGAGGAATTGCGCTCTACGCTTCTTTTTGGATTCCAGACCTAATCAGTTCCCCTCTACCACCACTCTGCTCCGTCTAGCGGAATTAGTCCTTACTCTTAATAATTTCTCCTTTTGCTCCTCCCATTTCCTCCAAACTAAAGGTGTAGCTATGGGCACCCGTATGGGTCCTAGCTATGCCTGCCTTTTTGTTGGGTTTGTGGAACAATCTATGTTCCGTGTCTATTCTGGTATCTGTCCCCCACTTTTCCTTCGCTACATCGACGACTGCATTGGCGCTGCTTCCTGCACGCATGCAGAACTCGTTGACTTTATTAACTTTGCCTCCAACTTTCACCCTGCCCTCAAGTTTACCTGGTCCATTTCCGACACCTCCTTCCCCTTTCTAGATCTTTCTGTCTCTGTCTCTGGAGACAGCTTATCCACTGATGTCTACTATAAGCCTACTGACTCTCACAGCTATCTGGACTATTCCTCTTCTCACCCTGTCTCTTGCAAAAACGCCATCCCCTTCTCGCAATTCCTCCGTCTCCGCCGCATCTGCTCTCAGGATGAGGCTTTTCATTCTAGGACGAGGGAGATGTCTTCATTTTTTAAAGAAAGGGGCTTCCCTTCCTCCACTATCAACTCTGCTCTTAAACGCATCTCCTCCATTTCACATACATCTGCTCTCACTCCATCCTCCCACCACCCCACTAGGAATAGGGTTCCCCTGGTCCTCACCTACCACCCCACCAGCCTCCGGGTCCAACATATTATTCTCCGTAACTTCCGCCACCTCCAACGGGATCCCACCACTAAGCACATCTTTCCTTCCCCGCCTCTCTCTGCATTCCGCAGGGATCGCTCCCTACACAACTCCCTTGTCCATTCGTCCCCCCCATCCCTCCCCACTGATCTCCCTCCTGGCACTTATCCGTGTAAGCGGAACAAGTGCTACACATGCCCTTACACTTCCTCCCTTACCACCATTCAGGGCCCCAAACAGTCCTTCCAGGTGAGGCATCACTTCACCTGTGAGTCGACTGGGGTGATATACTGCGTCCGGTGCTCCCGATGTGGCCTTTTATATATTGGTGAGACCCGACGCAGACTGGGAGACCGCTTTGCTGAACATCTAAGCTCTGTCCGCCAGAGAAAGCAGGATCTCCCAGTGGCCACACATTTTAATTCCACATCCTATTCCCATTCTGACATGTCTATCCACGGCCTCCTCTACTGTAAAGATGAAGCCACACTCAGGTTGGAGGAACAACACCTTATATTCCGTCTGGGTAGCCTCCAACCTGATGGCATGAACATTGACTTCTCTAACTTCCGCTAAGGCCCCACCTCTCCCTCGTACCCCATCTGTTACTCATTTTTATGCACACATTCTTTCTCTCACTCTCCTTTTTCTCCCTCTGTCCCTCTGAATATACCTCTTGCCCATCCTCTGGGTCACCCCCCCCCGTCTTTCTTCCCGGACCTCCTGTCCCATGATCCTCTCGTATCCCCTTTTGCCTATCACCTGTCCAGCTCTCGGCTCTATCCCTCCCCCTCCTGTCTTCTCCTATCATTTTGCATCTCCCCCTCCCCCTCCCCCTCCAGCTTTCAAATCCCTTACTCACTCTTCCTTCAGTTAGTCCTGACGAAGGGTCTCGGCCTGAAACGTCGACTGTGCCTCTTCCTATAGATGCTGCTTGGCCTGCTGCGTTCACCAGCAACTTTGATGTATGTACCTAGAAACCTTCGTTTTAAATGTACCCAATGGCTTGGTCTCCACAGCCACTTGTGGCAATAAATTCCACAGGCTCACCACCTTCTGGCTAAAGAAATTCCTCCTAATCTCTGTTCTAAAGGGACGTCCTTCTGTTCTGAGACTGTGCCCTCTGGTTCTTGACTCCTCCTATATTCTACTGCTCTCAAAATGGATGCTAACATTGTATTTGTTGTCTTTACTACCAACTCAACCTGCAAGTTAACTGAGGGAATTCTAAAGTAGGACTCCCAAGGATCTTTGCACCTCTGAATATCTTGGGCTCTTAACTTAGTTAGAAGCTTCGTGTGCTGTTCTTTATAAAAGGCCTGTAAATCCAAGGAAATAACATCCACTGGCTTTCTTTTGTATGACCTGCTTGTTACCTCTTCAGAATTCTAGCAGATTTGTCAGGCAAGATCTCACCTTAACAAAACCATGCTGATTTCATCCTTAATAATGGACTCCAAAATCTTGCCAACCATTAAAATCAGGTTAACCAGCCTATAATTTCCTGAAAAAGGACCTAGTGCCTTCCTGCTGTATATGACGCCTAAACTCTTGGGCTTCCAACCAGGTCTAGGTGTTGATTTTAACCAACATTTTGATAACAAACTCCGACATCTTCATCAGGGATGATGCCTAGGCATGTCTGGTCCAGTGGTATGTACGTTTGTATTTGCAGCTCTCGTCAATCATCGCTCCTGATTGGTCCCTCCACCAATCAGTTTTCTGCTTTACCACCTTGTTTAAAATTGTATTCCATTTCTTACTTAGAATGAGACCTTCGTCTTTGTTGAAATTCTTATTCTCTTGTCTTATTTCAGTGATTTCCTTTATCGGGGGTCTGATCAGGTGGCTTCTCAAAAGCCACTGGCGCAACAGTAGTTCTGTGCCATCAAGGGTCAATCCTGTGGTCATTGGGTATGCAAGGTTCTGCTACTACTGATTTCTCCCAGTAACCCAAACGGATACACCTCGTATATTCCTTGATGCAAGTTTCCACCGTGCGCCCGTCTGGCTGATAAACACTGCTCCACGTTCACGGGGAATCCTGTAAACATCAGCCGTCCTGAGTCCTAGGTCATCTTTGACCTGCATAAACTGGGATTATGAGTTTTCTTGTGGTTATTTCTACTTTGATTAACCATGTGAAAACTATTTCGGACCCAGAAAGTCTCCATGAGGAAATGAGACGATTACGCACACCATCCCTACAGAATGGCTACAAGGTGTAGGAAATCAATCAGGCTCTTAAAGTAGGGCTGACAGAAAAACCAGGGAACCTAACAACGAGGAGGAACCCATTGCTACTGCCTGTCTTCCCGTTATTATCACTGTTTCTGGAAGGATTGCCAGGATCTTGAAGAAATACCACATAAATACCATCCACAAACCCATAAAGAAGCTCAAATCCCAGCTTTTGCGAGTCAAAGATGACCTGGGACTCAGGATGATTGGTGGTTACAGGAGCAGCATACATCAGCCGGATGAGATGCACGGTGGAAACCTGCATCATAGGAGCACAGGAGGTGTATCCGTTTGGGTTACCTGGAGAAATCGACAGGTCTAGAACATTGCATATACAATGACCACAGGATTGACTTTGACTGCACAGAACTACTGTGTCACACCAATGGCTTTTGGGACCATCTGGTAAAGGAAGCCACTGAAATAAGACTAAAGAATAAGAATTTCTACAAAGATGAGGGTCTCATTCTAAGTAAGAACTGGAATGTGATTTTAAACAAGGTGGGACAGCGGAAATCTGATTGAGGACTAACCAACTAGGAGAGTCAGACGACAGGAGTTGAGTATATATACCACCAAACTAGACATGCGTAGGCATCATCCCTGATGAAGATGGCAGAGTTTGTCATTGAAACATCAGGAAAATTGACATCTGGACGTGGCTGGAAGCCTGAGAAAGTTTATGCGCTATAATTTCCTGTCTTTTATTTCCCTCCTCAAATGGTGGTTTTAATATTTGTGATTTTCCAGTCCTCTGGGACCCTCCCTGACTACAGTGATTCTTGAAGGACCATTACTAATGTCCCTACAACCTTTTTAGCTATCTCTTTCAGAACTTTGGTGTGTCGTTCTTATAGGCCAGGTGATTTATCAGCCTTTAAGCATTTCAACTTCCCCAGTACCTTCTGCTTAGTAATGGATACAACACTCACCTCTGCCCCCACTCTTGAATTTCTGGCATGTTACTGGGGTTTTCCACTTTGAAAATTGACATAAAATGCTTACTTAGCTCTCCATCATTTCCTGATCCCCATTAGTACTACAGCATAATTTTCAATCTCTCCAAAGTCCACTCTTGCCTCTCGTTGTATATTTAAAAAATAAGCTTTCAGAATCTTATATAGTTTACCTCATATTTCATTTTATTCTCTAACACCTTTTTTTTAAAGTTTTCATCCCAATCTTCTGGCTTCCCACTAATCCTTGCCATAATGTTTGTCTTCTCTTCCAATTTTTTTTTTGTAGTTCATAGCTGTTGATATTCCTTCAGCAGAACCCCTTACCTTGACCTCCCTGTCTCATTGGTATCACCACACTGGAACTTTCCCCTCCCACTCCAAATTCCTTTGCAGGCTAAATGAGTTGTCCTGAATGAGGCACTGGTGATCAACACAGCCGATGGAACTTTCAGTCACAGGCAACAGAGAACTGTAGCTAGTTTCCTGAGTATACTATCTCCAATTACAGGTACACTTCTCTCCCCTTTTTGAATGGCACCTTGAACCGTAGTTCTGTAGTTAGGTTGCTCAATGCATCAGCCCCCACTCTGATCTACATAGGGAACTAGAATCTCAAACCTGATAGACAAATTCAGGGAAGGAGGTTCCTTCAGCACCATCTCCTGGATCCCTACTTTACTCCTGGACTACTTTACTTGCAGTCAAACCTTTTTTTGTCCCTGACAACTGACGAATTTGATTTCGGGTGTGACTGCCTCCTGAAAAACAGTGTTAAGGTACTTCTCCCCTTCTCTTCCCTGATGTGTGAAAGTGTTTGAAGCTCATATTGCAGCTCATCAACTTTGAGCTGGAGTTCCACAAGCAATCAACTGGCAACTGATGTACAAAATACAAAAGTGTCCACTTGCGCCAATATCATGCAACTACAGTACATCACCTGCCTCTGCATCTCTATTTAATTAGATATAATCATTTTACTTGTTAAAATGTATCTACTTACTTTTTTCCAGCACAAACCTTCCAGATTCCTCCCTCTCTCACTAGTACAGTATCTTTGCATCAGTTTGCATTATGATAAGAGATGGTGCAAAGCTGCATAGTATGTGTTAATCTTTACACATTATCTGGTGTGTAAATAAACAAAAATTATGAAAATAGAAGTATGATAAGGAAAGGGTATTGTGGCAGAAAGTTGAGAAAGTGAAATGTATTATCTAAAGAAGAAATGTAGAAAAAAATGACGGTCATGTTGTCTATAAAACAATGCAACTTTTTGCTTTTTGAAACATTTAATCATGTTCGTTTTATAAATTAGTCAAACTTTCATTTTTTCAATATTGTAAATATTCATTTTCTGGTTAATATTCTTTTGGAGGAGGTAGCAAGAAACTCTCAAGTTGCTTGATGTGGAAGGGAGGTGTAGAGAGATGGGACATTGTCCCATTCTCTGAGAATGATGCAGTTGTAGACAGGAAACTATTAAGGTGGCAGAGGGTATCAAATATTGCGGAAGAGGTTGGGAAATAAAAGATCAAGGTAGAAAGAAGTATACTCTGTATGATTAGCGCAGGCTGAAGAGATAGGTTTATTTCTGAATGCCAACTTGTTTTCTCTTTTTCCCAGTTCTAATGAAATATCTAGCACCTGGAATATTTTTTTCTCATTTTGTGCATATTTGCTGAACTGCTAAGTATTTTGTGTTTTTCAGGTTCCTGGTGTGTATTATTTTCATTTAATTACAGATCTGCTAGGATAGTACTGCTTGTAACTCTCAAGGAGGTAGAACAGGGGTAGGCAACCTAAAGCACAAATGATTTTCTAGCATGCATTATTCATTAATTCAAGGCAAAACATAACTAGATGTATTTAAATGGATAATTTCCATATTTCAAGTTTTTTATGGCATTTATCTGGCCCATCGTCCGCTCGTTAATACACAATCCGGCCCACAGAGGCAAAAAGGTTGCCGACCCTGGAGGTAGAAAATACTTTTGTAATTGGATTATTATTGTCACATATACTGAGGTATGGTGGAAAACTTTGTTTGCATTGGCATCCAGACATATTCCATACACAATAACATCAAGGTAATACAAACTATAGTTACAGAGAAAGTGTAATACAAATAGACAAACAAGGAGAAGGGTCATGATATTGTCTGCATGGACTTTACCAAGGCTTTTGACAAAGTCCCACATGATAGGTTGGTCAAGAAGATTCAATCATTTGACATTCAGGATGAAATAGTAAATTGGATTCAATGTTGGCTTAGAGTGAAGCCATAAGTGGTTGCCTCGCGACTGGAAGTCCGTGACTTAGTGCGATGCTACAGGGATTGATACTGGCTCCATTGTTGTTTATCATGTATTAACGACTTGGATGATAATGTGGTAAACTGGATCAGCAAATTGCAAATGACTCCAAGATTGGAGCTGTAGTGGATAGTGATAAAGGCTAACAAAGCTTGTAGCAGGATCTGGACCAGCTGGAATAGTGGGCTGAAAAATGTGAGATGAAATTTAATGCAAACTAGTGTGAGATGTTAGACTTTGGGAAGACAAACCAGGATAAAACTTATATAGTTAACAGTGGGGCACTGAACACTGATAGAACAGAGGGATTTGGGAATACAGACTCATAATCCTTGGAAGTAGCATCATAGATAGATAGTCATACAGAGTTTTTGGCATGTTGGTCTTCATAAATCCAAGTTGAGTACAAAGTTCGAGCATGAAGATTGAGTACAAAAGTTGGGATGTTATGTTGAAGTTCTATAAGACATTGATGAGGCCACATTTGAAGTACTGTGTTCAGTTCTGGTCACCTATCATGTCAGTGAAATTGAGAGAGTACAGAGAAGATTTACAAGGATGTTGTCAGAACTTGAGAGCCTGAGTTACAGGAAGAGGTTGAATAGGTAAGGACTCTATTCCCTGGAGCGTAGGAGAATGAGGGAAGACCTAATACAAAATTACAATATATAAGATAAGGTTAATGCAAACAGGCTTTTTCCATTGAAGTTGGGTGAAATTAGAACCAGAGGTCATAAGTTAAGGGTGAAAGGTGAAATAGCGAAGGGGATCCTAAGGGGAACTACTTACTCAGAGGCTGGTACAAGTGGAACAAACTGCCAGTGGTGGAGACGGGTTCAATTTCAACACTTGCAAGTTTGAATAAGTACATGGATAGGAGAGGTATGGAGGGCTATGGTCCAGGTGCGGTTCATTGGGACTAAGCAGAATAACAGTTTGGCATGGACTAGATGGGCTGAAGAGCCTGTTTCTGTGCTGTAGTGCTCTCTGACTCTGACAAGGTAGATTGAAAGATCAAGGCTCCACTTTCTTTGCACAAGAGGTCCATTCAAGTTGTAACAGTGGTATAGAAGCTGTCTCTGAGTTTAATGGTATATGTTTCAAGCTTTTGTATCTTCTGCCCAGTGGAAGAAAGAAAGAGAGAATGACCAGAGTCAGGGGGATCATTGATAATGTTAGCTACTTTCCAGAGACAACAGAAATTATGCATAGAGTCCATGGAGGGGATATGGCTGTGTTTACAATTCTCCGCAATTTCTTGCAGTCTTGGGCAGAGCAGTTGCCATACCAAGCTGTGTTGCAACTGAATGCCTTTGTTTGGTGCCTTTGTAAAAATTGGTGTGGATTATTAGACACATGCCGAATTTCCTTAGCCTTTTGAAGAGGTTAGGATGTTCTCTTGGCTATAGTACTTACATGGATTTCCATAATATTACTCTGTCCCACTTCCTGAAGTCAGTCATCAGTTCTTTTGTTTTGCTAATATTGAGTTTCTTCCTGCAGCTGCAGTTTTACCAAAGATTGGAGCACAAAGGTTGATCAAAACTCAAAGCTTGATAGCTGAGGCCCAGAGTTGGTAGACTGGCCATGTGTGTGGGTGGGATGGAAGAAAGGGGCTTGCTTTGCTGTTGTTGATTTGTCGTGTTCTGTGTTGTTGTGCCAAACATCACAGGCATGCTAAATTGGTACCGGAATGTGTAGCACACACTTGCAGGTTGCTCCTAGCACATCCTTTGGTGCGTCAGTTGTTAATGCAAAAAATGTATTTCATTGTATGTTTTGATGTACATGTGATAAGTAAATCTGAATCGAAATCCAGAATAGTTTTTCAAAATAATTCATAAGGAGCATTTTGGAATTTTGTAGTTTGTTTTAGTCTTTTGTGTTTGAATGTTTTTTGGACCATTGTTGGGCTAGAGGGCAAGATTTATTGAGCTTGGCAACAACTCAGAGTTAATTTCATACATATATTATCTTTGCATTTAGGACAGGAATGTCTGCATTTTACTGCATTTGGCTTTGTGGAAGTGCAGCTACTTCAATGTATTAAGTACAAGAAAATGTAAGAACTGTAGTGAACTAATGAAAGGTGCAGAGCAGTCTCTATATTCAAAAGGTATGTATTTGAACTTTTCAGAGCAATCATTAAAGTCATACAGAATGCTGGACTGCACTCAGTGATAATGACTATAACAGTTCAGCCAGGATTATTGGAAAAAAATGACCATTTGAGTTGTTCACATGATGATTGGTAATATTCATAGTCATAGTCCTACTTTATTGATTCTGAGGGAAATTGATCTTCGTTACAGTGCCCCAACCAAGAATAGAGTATAAATATATCAATATAAAACCATAAATAATTAAATAGTAATATGTAAATTATGCCAGGAAATAAGTCCAGGACCAGCCTATTGGCTCAGGGTGTCTGACCCTCCAAGGGAGGAGTTGTAAAGTTTGATGGCCACAGACTTCCTATGACGCTCTGTGTGGCATCTCGGTGGAATGAGTCTCTGGCTGAATGTACTCCTGTGCCCAACCAGTACATTATGTAGTGGATGGGAGACATTGTCCAAGATGGCATGCAACTTGGACAGCATCCTCTTTTCAGACACCACTGTCAGAGTCCAGCTCCATCCCCACAACATCACTGGCCTTACGAATGAGTTTGTTGATTCTGTTGGTGTCTGCTACCCTCAGCCCGCTGCCCCAGCACACAACAGCAAACATGATCGCACTGGCCACCACAGACTGGTAGAACATCCTCAGCATCGTCCGGCAGATGTTAAAGGACCTCAGTCTCCTCAGGAAATAGAGACGGCTCTGACCCTTCTTGTAGACAGCCTCAGTGTTCTTTGACCAGTCCAGTTTATTGTCAATTCGTATCCCCAGGTATTTGTAATCCTCCACCATGTCCACACTGACCCCCTGGATGGAAACAGGGGTCACCGGTGCCTTAGCCCTCCTCAGCTCCACCACCAGCTCCTTAGTCTTTTCCAATGTGGTTTACTGCAGGTTACAAAAAGCTGTAAGGTGGATTCCAGACTTAAAATACTGTGCGAATAGAGTATTTCATGCATTTTGTATGTCATTTTATGCATTCTGTTTGGGCTAAGGTTTCTTCAAAGAAACAGAGGTTTTTGAATTTCCTTAACTAAATCCTTGTTGATTTACTAGATTTACTATTTATTAGTTTAATGCTTAATAATCTTCCATTTTACTGCTGATCTATTTCATCATTTTATTTACCTCCACCCACCTCTAAACATTGCATCACTGTTTGTGTCCTTTTGAGGTATTTCCAGAGGCTGCCAATGGCTTCTTTCAAGTATGGTTAACAGTCATTTAGCCACTTTGGTGTAAGAGAGTTTAGCAGCAGCACAGTACAGGCCTTTTGGCCCATGATATTGTGCCAGTCCTTTAACCTACTCTAAGATCAATCTAACC
Organism: Mobula hypostoma; assembly: GCF_963921235.1. Taxonomy (NCBI): domain Eukaryota; kingdom Metazoa; phylum Chordata; class Chondrichthyes; order Myliobatiformes; family Myliobatidae; genus Mobula; species Mobula hypostoma. Next base: position 118,037,412 of record NC_086102.1, on the reverse strand, counting down.
CTTCTCTCCAACATAGCTCTCCATTTTTCTTTCAAGCCTGTTCCTATTTAAGAGCCTCTTAAATGTCCCTTATATACAGTATCTGTCACCTCCACAATATATTACAGCCCCACCCTCAGTCACCATCATTACCTCCTCGACAAACTCAATCAAGTTAGTAAAACATGATCTGCCCCACCCAAAGCCATACTGACTGTCCCCAAGTTTAAATTTAATTGTCATTCAACCATACACATGAATATAACCAAACGAAACAGCGTTTTGTTGTAAGTAAACCACATTTCTCCAAATGCTTGGAAATCCTATTCCCAAGAATCCTCCCCAGTTGCTTTCCCTGCCACCGATGTGAGACTCATCAGTCCGTAGTTACCAGGATTATCCTTTTTTCTCTCCTTGAATAGTGGAACAACATCTGCTGCTAGCTATTGCTGTAAACCAATATTGTGTGGTGGAAATCCTTGGGCTTTTGAACTAATATTCCCTGGAAGACAAGGTATTTGATGTCTGTTTTTGGCTAAGAGAAGTCATATGAACCCAGCTTAATCTCTTTAACAAGTCAGCTCAGCTTGCACAATTTTCATGGCATCTAACAATGAGTCCAACTTGCTCTGGAAGGTAGCAAGCTATTAAACATAAAGTGTGCATGGTTGAATGACAATTAAACTTAAGGTACAATTTGACTGGATGTCTAAGATCAAGAATTTTCCTCTCCCCTGAATAGATCTGAAAGATTAGCATTGCACTCATTTCTTTTGCATTTAGCTATCAATGTCACTGGGTTAAATACTATGTTTTCACTATTGTTTATGCTACATTAAAGAATAGACTGAGTGTATTGTTGCTGATATAAAGGCAGGTGAATAGACAGGTTATGAAAAAGGTGGAAAGATTTTGCCGAGGTATAGTATGGGCAAAATATTAGCCTGTGCAAAACAACTTCAGGAAATGAGGTAATTCATTTTGTTAAGATGAATAGAAAAACTATTATTTAGATGGAGAGAGAATACATAATGTAGAGGGATCTAGATATGAGAGCACAGGAAATAAAGCTATATTCCAATGCAAAGCAAATGGATTATACAAGTAGGGAACACTCTATTTTAGAGTTGTAGGTGGCATTAGTGAGACCACACCTGGAGTAGTGAGAGCAGTTATTATGTCCCTATTTGAAGAAAAATGCATAGATTCATAGCAGTTCAGAAAAAAAATTGCCTAGTTGATTCCTACATTGATGACTTGGTTTATGAGAAAAGGTTATGCAAACTGGACCTATACTCAGATTAGGAGAATGGGAAGGGATTATACTGAAACATCTAAGATCCTGAGGGGCTTAACAAAGTGGAGGCTGAGAGTTTGATTTCTGTGGAGTGTCGTTTTAGCCTAACTAAAATGGAAATGAGAAGGAATTTTACGTTAGTATTGTGACTCTTGATGACCTTCAGCTCTTGTTTTCTCTTTTCTTGTTTTTAAAATGCCCCAAAGAAATATGTAACCTGTTTCAGAATGCAAACTTCTTTATGAATTTTAAGGAATGATATGCCTTTCCATAGTACTGAGAACTCTAGCAATGACTTGTTTTATTAGTAAATAGCAGGTGACAGTTTATCAAGAGTGATTCATCTACTTTATACTTTATTGTCGCCAAACAATTGATACTAGAATGTACAATCATCACAGCAATATTTGATTCTGCACTTCCCGCTCCCTGGATTACAAATCGATAGTAAATATTAAAAATTTAAATTATAAATTATAAAAATGCAATATATATCCTGAAATTTTTTTTCTTCGCAAACATCCATGAAATCAGAGGATTGCCCCAAAGAATGAATAACAGGTAAAACGTTAGAACCTCAAAGCTCCCCACAGATCCCCCCTCCAACGCACAAGCAGCAGCAAGGCAATGACACCCCCACCCCCAGAAAAGCATCAGCACCCTCCGCCGAGCACACAAGCATGCAGCAAAGCATCAATAAAGATACAAACTTGCAGTATACCAAAAACTACTCGTTCACCCAGTAATTCGACATACAACAGGCTCTCTCTCTCTCCTCTAATAAAGGAAAATGAGATGTCCCCATTTCACAGTGAGACGGGAGACATCTTTTGCATTGCTTTTTCCAAGCTCTGCGCCCAGAGAGTCGGCATTAAAAAGGCACAGCTCTCCAGACACACTACCCCCAGCAGATAACCCATTGTTCCCAGTGTTCCAGGTTCTCCCACAATGCTTCAGTCAGGGCACTGGCCTAGAATCAACACGTCTCCAGAGCCATGAAACTCCGAAACCCTGAAGGCGCACTCATCTTCCAGGCCGAGTCTGCAAAAGCTTTTCCTTGATCACTCTATAGTCTATTTTTTATCCATGTTGATGTCCCAGATACTCACGTTTCATATTCATCCATTGGTTATATTGTATCCTGCTAGCTCTATTGCACCTTTCTTTATGTTTAATGTTCTGCATTTATCCAATCCAAAGTTCATGTTTATATCTTTGGAAAATAGGTTTACTATTTGAATTAATTGCTTTATCTTAACTGATGAAGGAGCATATAATTTCAAATTATCCATGTATAAAAGGTGCAGCTCATTTGGTTGTTTTTGATGTGATACCCAATTATTGTCTAATTCAGTAAATTAGAAAGCAGGCTTAAAGCTAGACAGAACCATAGTGGACTTAGAGAGCTACTGTTAAGATTTTTTTTGTATTTGCAGTTTGTTATCTATTGCCAATTGGTTGTCAGTCTTGTGTGCAGTTTTTTTTTATTGATTCTATTATATTTCTTGTGCAACTGTGAATGACTGCAAGAAAATGATTATCAGGGTAGTGAATGGTGGCGTACATGTACTTCAATAATAAATTCACTTTGAACTAGAGGCTTTTAAAATTTCCTGCTTGCAATTATGTATATAGTGCCTACCAAACCATTGCCAGCATTTCATGAAAAAAAAATTCATATAAGTGACTATTTAAATTTTTTTGGATGGCATTACTGAAAGAGCATTTAGACCATATAATTTGTATTTGCTGCATTTACAAATAGAGCCCACACTTTATTAATTTTGTGATGTATTTTGTGCATTTACCACATTTAAGATCCTGTGTAGATATAAACTGTTAAATGTCAGTCAGTACCAGAAAGTATCAGTTATTGCCATCTTAAATTGCCCATCACTTCATCAGGACTCATGAGGGTCTCGGCCTAAAACATTGATTGTTTGCTCTTTTCCATAGATATTACCTGACCTGCTGAGTTCTTCCAGTTTTTTGTGTTTGTTGCTGTGCTCTCATCTGTACCCTACAAATGTGTTGTATTATCAGTATCACATGAGGTTCTGCAGATCAACACACGCTTGATGAAGGGTCTCAACCTGAAACATTGATTATTTATTCCTCTCTACAGGTGCAGTCTGGCTTGCTGAGCTCCCCCAGCATTTTCTCAGTGTTGTTGCATTATCAAAGTCGAGTTTATTGTCAATCCCCTATCTATTTCTGGTTCCATCTACTGTCCACCTCTCCCTTAATGGTTCCAATTATGACTTCCTTTATCAGATTTCAGGATTGGTAACCTGTTGTGTTCCTACTCATCTCTCTCCAGCAGCTGTCTCCAATCATCATACTCTGTTCCCCCCACCTCACTCCATATGCCTCATTTTTCCTCTTCTACCTGCCTGTCACTTTACCCTTCCTTAGTATCCCAGTCACTTTGGACTACTGCTTCATCACTCCCCTTCTCTTTATACTGGCCATTTCACCTTGGGCTCACAATGGCTTTCCTACCACATGCTGTTTGACCTGCTGAGTTCCTGTAATAGATTCTGTTGCTCCAGATTCCAGCATCCGTATCTTTTTATGTTTCCTAAGTATTTCAAATGCTCAGTTCTTCATGGTTAATAGGAAGGAAGGTCTTTAACATTTTAGATCATGATTACAATAAATTTAGGGAACAATCAAGTTGTGCTTTCAGAAGTTTAATGAGAGCTGATTGAAAGATTTTTGGTGTTAGGACACTTCTTAACTCATTGTGCTTGAATACCACTGTTGCCAAAGTTCTCTTGCATAGTGAAGTTCCTAATTTGGAGTTATGTAGCACAGAAATAGGCACTTCTGCCTACCATGTCTGTGACAGTCATCAAGTGTCTACTCATCTTATTTACCAGCACTCGATCTGTAGCCTTTTATGCCTCAACATTTGCTTCCGTGGTTACAATTGGTTTTGGTTTATTACTGTCACATGTATCAAGATACAGTGAAAAGCTTGTCTTGTGTACTGGTCATACAGATGAAGTCATTACCCAATGCATTTTATGTGAGGTTGAGAGCCTCCATCAGTCAGAGTTAACCATGGATATTGTGCCCTAGCTGTCTAGATATGCAAGCCTGGGCAGTACAATATGGAGAGCAAGCTGTTGCTCATGTAGCAAGCTCCCCTTCTCCATGTATCTGATGAACCCAAAGGAACGGCAGAGACCGATACAGTTTGGTACCAGCAACGTCACACGAGTTGCCAATCAACACTGAATACAATGTAGGACTGCCTTAAGGACCCCAGCACTGGCTTTTTCCCTTCGGGATTTACTCCCGAGGCCTTCCCCATGAGTGTGCATAGCCACAAGGCAGCAGAGGTTTGAGATCAGAGTTTTCCTTCTAGATGAGCTGCCAACCACAGCTAATGAGCCCCATCTGCCCGAAGCAACTGGTTTTAAGGCACCAGTAACCTGCCTTTGATACTGATCAACAGGAAAGACTCTTTCATGCCAAAGTGAAAACAAATTTCTACAAATTGGTCTAAATTTATTATCATTATTAAACACAATCAGTTCTTGGTCATGCGATGCCAAAACCTCTTCAACATCATATTCGTCAGCTTCCACAAGCCAAACTCACATTGTCCTTACTTCATTCACCACGATCAAAATGCTTAATTATGTCTAGTTTTACGCTAAGTGTAACGCCCTAACGAGCTCTTTTAGGCTTTTCCGACACCTTAGAACTCATCTTGCAAACAGCTGCTCACAGGCACGTGTTTAAGCCAAGCCGGCGAGAATGCTGTTCCGAATCCGGGGGAGGGCGGCTGTTCGGGGCGGTCACTGCCTTTTATCACGCGCTGATTTTTTTCGGAACAGTGAAAACACCTGTTAGCAAAAACAGGGAACTAATGTAGGTCTTTCGTAACAGTGAGGTTTCGTAAAGCGAACGTTCGAAAAGCGGGGGACACCTGTATAGCAGACATCATGAGCTCAGGTGCTCAAAAGGGACAGATTGCGAAGTATATACTCTGCTGTTTTAAGTATGTGCTGTTTAACTGGTACCAATCTTTTATATTTTGCATAGTGTGGGAATTAGTGTGGAGATATTTCAGGGAGAGGTTTTACCCAGATATATCTGTTAGGATGGCACCTATTGAGATGTTCAAATAATGAGGGCACTGTTCTTGGAATAGACATCCTAAGGAAAGCAGGGGCTGTTACAGATTCAGGAAAGGGAGAAATAACATGGACAAGTCAGGGGCAGCGAACATGCACAACCAATAGAATACACCAGCAGTCCCCAACCACCGGGCCACGGACCGGTACTGGGCCGCAGAGCATGCACTACCGGGCCGGAGGAAACGATATGATTTGGTGATAGGTGTCAGCTGCACCTTTCCTCATTCCCTGTCATGGCCACTGTTGAGCCATTACGCATGCTAGGTCATTACCCGCGCGTCATCCATTTCAGCGCGGGAAGAAGATCAACTCCTCGAGCTTGCAGATGACGGCGGGCTGAATAGTATGTTTGACATAACATCTCTGCTGGCATTCCGGATCAAAGTCAAGGCTGAATATCCTGAGATAGCTACGGAAATACTGAAAACGTTGCTTCCATTTCCATGTATCTCTCCAATGAATGCAATGAGAACTAAATTGCGGAATAGACTGGACATAAGGAACCCATTCGAGTATCGCTGTCTCTCGTCACCCTTCGATAGGACCGTCTTGTTGCAGGAAAACAATCCCAGGGCTCCCACTGTTTCAACAATATTGGTGTGTTGCAATGATTTTATATGTTCATACGGGGGAAATATGTGCTGCGTGTTTAATATCCAAATGATACTTAAAATGTTATGATGCTATTGACTTATATAACTATATAACAATTACAGCACGGAAACAGGCCATCTCTGCCCTTCTAGTCCGTGCTGAACGCTACTCTCACCTAGTCCCACCGACCTGCACTCAGCCCATAACCCTCCATTCCTTTCCTGTCCATATACCTATCCAATTTTTATTTAAATGATAATATCGAACCTGCCTCTACCACTTCTACTGGAAGTTCGCTCAACATTTACTTCAAGCTCCCCTGTCCTCCACTGATAATTGACTTATCACTATATTCATGCGAGGAAAATATGCGCTGTGTGTTTAATATTAAATTTGTTAGATAAACCCTTTTAGAAACGAAATTGAGTGTATTAGCTAATTATCATCTGTATTCCAGTCGTGATTAACACCCCCCCCCGAAAAGAATCGCCAAAAACGATTTGTGGAAGAAAATCGTACACGCATGCGCAAGTTACGCATGTGCACTGGTGCCCGCACAAGGCTTCATGGTCATTGTAGTCTTGGGGTAAACCCAGCGTATTTGACTGCTACTCTTGTCCGTTGGCAACGCCACCCCCCCCCCCCCCCCCAGTCGGCCGGTCCACAAGAATATTGTCAATATGGAACCGGTCCGCAGTGCGAAAAAGGTTGGGGACCCCTGGATACACAACCTGGCTAGCACTGTCACAGCTGCCCCGATTATTAGAGACTGGAGCCAACAGTTCCCAGCAGTGTGGGGTAGACACAAGCAGGATTGTGGTCGAGTAAAGATAAACACAGTTAAAATAGAGGAAGGTCTGTATAAACCTTATAAAAACTGATGCACTGACCGCTGTTCAGGATAAAGTGAAGGAACTAAAACACCAGAGGATACTCAGAGAGACTGCGGCAACTACTAACTTGGCTATATGGCCAGTAAAGAAGCCCAGTGGATCATACCCATTAACAATAGGCTATACCACCCTTAAGACCGTACCCAGTTTGCAACAATCCTGAACGGCCTACCTATAGAACATGAAGTTTTTCCAGTCCCTCCAAGGGCAGACGTTACTGCGAATAAGGCAGCAGAGGACCACAGATGGTACTTTTAACAAGTGACACTTGTGTCTGTGTGCAGACTCAGCAAGGCAGGCAGTGAAAACACTGGACTCGGGTTAAAGCATATGACTCACCCTCTTGTTGCTCCCGTACACCGAGTGGGAGAACAAGTGTACCCAGTAACCATGTAATTACAGAGAACCTAAGAAATGAACACCAGCCAGCCACGCTAGACCTGACCACAGCCGATGAAAACATACCTGGGGAAAATGCAAAGGCAGAATACACCGAGAGCTTGATAGAAACCCGTGAATAGCATGCTAAAGTGTGATGGTGATGGTACTCTGTAATGAAGGCTGGTTTCTGAAGGTAAATGATTAGTTTAATACCGTAGAACAGAAAAGATATTGGAAAATAGATGGGGAGGAATTTTAAGTTAAAACAGAGACAGCAAGTTCCGTAACTTTGATGGCATTTCAGACTGAGTAAGACTGTACACGGCATCTGAAGGTAGTCACCCCAAGTCTGAATGAGTAAATACAAATGAGCTGGGCCCTTTCAGCAGTCAGGCCAGTGATCCACTGGACAGTTCGGAAGGGGGTGCCACCAGGGAGAGGTCCTTCCAGTCATTTACATAGAGACCACCTTAACTGCTTCCTGTACATCGATGAGAGGGCCTGTGGGCCTCATGCGTTTACCTTGCTGGTAACCCTGGAAAGAGAGAGTTTTAGTGATCAGAGAATGAAGGGGTGAAGACAAGGAATGTGATTAAGCTGCAATCGGCCTTCAGGGAAAGAGCCAACATGCACACGAAAGAAGCTGCATTTCTAAAGACTTGTTCAAATTTCTGGAACAACCTCTCTGCTTAGCATTTGGTAGGTAGCGATATGTATTGTGGATTTAATCTGGAACAACAGATTCCTAAAAATTGTAAATCCCAGTCCAGACAGTGGTATGGATGCGAATGCTAGGGTAGATATTGAGGCACACAAAATTGGGAGAAATTTTTGAGGCGGGGTGTTTTTGTTGCCCTATTTGAGTAGATCCTCCTTGGTTGGCCTTTCCTGGTTTTCGTCCCGGAGGGAGTCTTGGAGTGATTTTTGGGTTTAGGTCATTTACATTTAGCAAATGGCTTTGCCTTCCAGTCTTCTGCCTTTGAATATGTATTGTGGATTTAATTTGGAACAACAGATTCCTAAAAACTGTAAATCCCAGTCCAGACAGTGGTATGGATGCGAATCAGGTGGCGTGTAGTTTCAAAAGAAAGCATTGTCTATACTTTGTAATTATGGAGTTGTCCTTTGATATTTGGCACCATAAAATATCAAGCCCACGTTGGGCCAGCGACCTTTCCACCAAAAGCATCTCCATATGATGTCTGCTGTACCTTGTTTTTTCAAATAAGGAAGCTGCTTTGTATCTACCAGTAATTTTCTCCGGCAATTTCATTCATGCAACAACAGACTGCATCAGGTTTTCGTCCAGGATTTCCCTGTACCCTGTATTTTGCTGCATTCATTTTACCCTCCACCTTTACAAGGCTTCCAGGGCCTGCTGCAGTGAAGCATCCCCACAGCATGATGCAACCATCACCATGTTTCATAGTAGGGATGGTGTGTTTTTGATGATGTGTGGTGTTTGGCTTATGCCAAATACAGTGTTTAGTCTGATGGTTGTCAAGCTCAACTTTGGTTTCATCAGACTATAGAACCTTCTTCCAGCTGACTTCAGAGTCTCCCACATACCTTCTGGCAAACTCTAGCAGAGATTTCATGCGAGTTTTTTCAACAGTTGCTTTTTTTTTTGCCACTCTCCCATAAAGTTGTGACTGGTAAAGCATCTGGGCAACAGATGTTGTATGTGCGGTCTCTCCTATCTCAGCACGGAAGCTTGTAGCTCCTTCAGAGTTGTCATGGGTCTCTTGGTGACCTCCCTCACTAGTCCTCTTCTTGCACAGTCATCTGTTTTTGAGGACGGCCTACTCTAGGCAGATTTACAGCTGTGCCATATTCTTTCTGATGATTAACTTAACTGTACTCCAAGGGATATTCAGTGACACAGAAATTTTCTTGTATTCATCTGATTTGTGCTTTTCAGTAACTTTTTTGGAAAGTTCATTTGTCTTCATGATGTAATTTTTGCCAGGATACTGACTCACCAGTGTTGGAGCTTCCAGATACAGGTGTATTTTTACTGCAATCAATTGAAACACCTTGACAGCACACAGGTGATCTCTATTTAACTAATTATGACTTCTAAAACCAATTGGATGCACCAGTGATGATTTGGTGTGCCATATTAAAGTGGGTGAATACTTATACAGTCAATTATTTTACGTTTTATTTTTGTAATTCATTTAGATTACTTTGTAGAGATCTGTTTTCACTTTGACGCAAGAGTCTTTTTCTCTTGATCATTGTCAAAAAATAGTTAAATTAAATCTACGGTGATTCAATGTTGTAAAACAATAAAACATGAAAACTTCCAAAGCTTGGGTGAATACTTTTTATAGACACTATAAATTGCAAAGTAAATAAGTAGTGCAGAAGGTGGAATAAAGAGGTGGTGTTCATGAGTTCATAGACTGTTCAGAAATCTCATGGCAGAGGGGAAGTAGCTGTGAATCATTGAGAGTGGGTCTCCAGGCTTCTTTGTAAAATAAGCATTTAAAATGAGTGGGTTCAGTCAAGTGAGCCATTTAAATATCTTTTGCTAGGTATTTCCATCCAATAATTATCTGACTATTTTAAGCTTTTAAAATGCCCTTTTCCATTTGATTTTCTTTATTGTTACCTGTTGAAATTATTATTACTTGTACAATTTTGAGATTCAGGTTTAGTTTCTATGGAAGGGTAAATAAATGAAAAGTCTTCAATGAACAACACTGACTTCCTTCACCTCAATATTGAAGCTACTGTTTAGGTACAGTGTCCCAGCAGACTTTGCAGATTGCATACACAAGGACTACAGAAGCTGGAATCTAAACAAAAAAAAACAAACTGCTGGAAGAACTGTGTGTTATTTAGTATCTGCGGAGGCAGAGGAATGACTAATGTTCTGGGTCAAACCGTATTATTAGTACTGAATATATAGAGTTAGCCAGAGTAAACAAGTGAGAGTGATGGGTAAAACGATATTTACCATTTCTCAAGCCATATTTCCCAATTTGTGCAGTCCTTGCGAGTAGCTTCCTCACTCAGCCTTTTGCTTCAATTAGTGACAAAATCCTCAATCCTGTTGTACTTTATTTTCTAGAACTCTTTTGTTTTGCACCTTGCTATTTTCAAACACCAAATTGGTAAACTTATGATATGAATTTCGTGTAGGCATAGTAAAGGGTGAAGATAGCATAAAAAGCGTGAAGTTGTTTTCATTTCAGTTCTATCTGTCCATCTACCAGTGGTAATAATGAGGTACAATACTGACTTTCTCCTATCCAATGCCCCTGCAGTTCCTAAATCGCTCTCCCAGTTCTGATTGAATAATTTGGTATTGCTTGAGATATTGGGACCATTTTAATAGGGTTGTAAGAATTCAATTACACTAATTGTTATTCATTTTATAGATAAATTACTTCATGCGCAACACAAGAGAATTCTTGCAACTTGTTCAACTACTGAGAAAGGACATGGTACTTCAGGACTGCTTATGGATCTCATCTTGTAAGCAAGAAGGCAAATGATAAAGCTGTGTGTGCTAAAACAGTTGAACTCTTGGAATTTACAATAAAACTTGATGCACTGTGTAGGGGATTACAGATTCAATGTGGTGAAGAAATTTTTGTTGTAAAATCTCAGTCTTCAAATACTTTGAATTCAGCAGATGAATTCAGGTCTTCCCATGAAAGTTCATGCATTAAGAATTTACTTACAAACCAACAGTAACTGCTTCACTGACTACTGCTCTTGGGTGTGAAAAATAAATTCTCAAAATGGATTTGATGGAAGAGAATGGAGATGTCTCCAATCTGTCCTTGGACGCAGAATTTGAGATGTACAGGAAGCTGAGCAAAATATCTTTACAAGAAGCCTCTAGTGACTACTTCCAAGAATTTGACCAGAAAACTCTGCATCAGTACATTCCTGAATATAAGGATTCTGCAACATCTAATACCTTATATATGGAACCATCTCCTGGTCACCACAGCACAGAAAGCCATTATTTTTTTGACTTTGATTATTTAAGCCATGGAGAAATTTCCCCAGAAGTACCAAGTCCAACAGGCTATGCATTAGAATCATTTCAATTAGCACATTGCTCTGATCCAGCTGAAGATGTAGATGAGACTTCATTCCTTTCTGCTGTTACTTCAACGCAGCAGTCATTTGTACTTGAAAATATTGGGACATCTGCTTCCCAACCTGTAAAAAATGGAGTGCTGCTTGTAGAATGTAAATCTACTGGAATCCCGGAGCAAAATAATGATAGTGTATTCAGTGATAGCAATACTGAAGTTTCTAATGGGAGCAAATCTGAACCAGTAAACAGTAGAAATAACAGAGACCTGAAGAATGAAGTGTTATTGGAAACTGCACATCAAAATGCACAATGCTTCCCTTTCCAAACAGCAGAAATGGAAAGTGATCAACCTGTCTCTAGTACATCAACAAAAATTGAAACTGACAGTCAAGTACCATTGGAGCTACTTAATGTGAGGTCTGCAATTTCTGTGAATGCAGTTTCCAGAATTCAGGATACCTTACAGAATCAAGGTGAGCGAAGACAAAATAATACAGTATCCATCTGTGTGGATTCAGATCAAAGATGGGAAAAATCCTGTGAACTTTTGAACAGTTCAGATCAGCTGAATTTATTGGAGGACTCTTTTGTGTCAGCTGTAGGTGATAGTATTATTGCAAGCACGATGGTGGGAGAGTGTTGCCCTGATAGAACTGTCCAAATGAATGACGCTTTTAGATCATTAAGGATGACTGGGGACAATAATAAATCTACAAAATGTGTCCACCGTACACCAGATACGACACCTTCAAGAAGTACTACCATGTTTCAAAGTACTTGCATTGAAACCCAAGTGAAATGTGATTGCACATTCAGCAAAGACACTAGTGATTTAATTATGAAGGTTGATCAAACTGTTGATGCTGGCACTGATTTCAGAGCTGATTTCACTATGGATAAAGCCACAACAGCTACGATCTCTGTTGTTGACCGAGCTAACAACACAGACATAATTTTGATGAGCAAAAATAGACCAACTCTAGGTCAAAATAAAACGCATGGAACTGTAGCTTGTAATACCAAATGGTCCATTGGTGAATCAATTATGAAACATCAAAGCACCCAGACAGTTATGGTCAGTACAGAGGAGAAATGCACCAATACTGTCTCACAATTAACAGAGTTTAATATAAGTGAAAAGGTATGTGTTTCATCAACTAAATACTTTTGTTGAGACATGCCATAGATAAAATTATGAGGTAACAGATGAAGCCAAAGTTTTCTTTTTCTTTTTCAATATTTTTATTAATCACTTGCATAGACAAATACAAAATACATTATGATATCATGGAAACAGAAACAAGATTGAAATGCTCCATAACTATGTATAGTAAACTGACCATAATATTGAAAAGGTATATTTTATTCTAATCTAAAGCAAATTCAAAACCCCATAACAAAACAAAAAAAGGAAAATAAACAGCTGTTTGGTTAAAAGAAAAAAAAATCCCTGACATAGTCGTAAATTCAAACATATAATATCCATCACCATTGCTGAACAAGTTGAAAATTGTGAAAGTAGTTCCAAAAAGATCCCCATAATGTGAAAAAAATCTTGTCTAGGTATAGAAATAAAACACCTAATCTTCTCTAGATTTAAACATGACAAAACATCAATCAGCCAATGGGCATGAGTAGGCGGAGTGGCATCTTTCTATTTAAGCAACAAAACTCTTCTGGCTAAAAGAGAAATAAAAGTCAAAATATGCAAATAATTTGGCTTAAGAGTAAAATCATTTCCTCCAACAATACCAAACAAGGCAGTCAGGATTGGGTTTAAAGTTTATTTTAAAAAGCTCCGAGAAAGTTTGAAATACTTCTTACCAAAATTTATCATACTTCTATACCTCCATGCCTCCATACGCAGGCAGGGCCAAAGCGTATGAATTAGAGAAGCTTCTTCAACATTATACGTATTACAGTATGGAGAAAAATCTGAGTGAAAATGAGAGAGCTTATCTTTAGTCATATAGGCTCTATGAACCACTTTAAATTGTAAAAGTGAGTGACGCGTACATAACAAAAGAGGTGTGAACAAGTTTAAAAATTTCATTCCAAGTATCTTCATCAATTGAAATCTGTAGGTCTTGTTCCCAGAGGTCTTTAATTTTGTCTAATGGAATGTTTCTCATTGCCAACAGCATACTATAAATGTTAGAAGTAGATCCATTATGAAAAGGTTTCAAAGTAAAAATTGTATCAATTAAATTCTTATCTGGACATTTAGGAAATGTATGAAGTTGAGAATGCAAGAAGTCTCTAATTTGTAAATATCTAAAAAAGTGAGCTTTACAAAGATTATATTTAATAGATAGTTGATCAAATGAGGAAAGACAGATCCTGAAAACATTTACTACCTAGTCTATTCCACTCTTTAAAAACTAAACCAGTCATAGAAAAATAATTAGAAAAAATGGGACTAGAGAGTGAAAAACCAAATAACCCGAAGAATTTTCTAAATTGTAACTAAATCCTCAAAGAATGTTTAACTACATAATTATCAGTTAAATTACTTAAGGATGAGGAATTGAAGAACCAAGAAGAGAAATAATAGAAAACTTATTAACAGAATTAACTTCTGAAGAAACCCAAACCGGGCAGCCTTCACGATGAATGTAGTACAACCAAAACGTAAGGTAGCGTATGTTGACTGCCCAGTAGTAAAACCTAAAATTGGGTACGGCTAATCCCCCATTTTTTTAGATTTCTGAAGATGAACTTTGTTTAATCGGGGGGGGGGGTTTATTCTTGCATAAGTAAGAAGATATAATTGAATTTAAAGAGTCAAGAAAGGAATTAGGGATTAAAACAGGTAGGGCTTGAAATAAATATAAAAATTTAGGCAAAATATTTATTTTAATAGAATTAATATGTCCAATCAGCGATAAAGGAAGGGGAGACCAATTTGATAGTACCTTCTTAACATAATCCAAAAGAGTGATAAAGTTTTCTTTAAAAAGAAATTTATAATTCTGAGTAGTCGTTATACCCAAATAAGTAAATTGATTTCTTACAATTTTAAAAGGAAGGTCAGAGTTGACTGATACCAAATTATTCAAAGGAAAAAGTTCACTCCTATGAAGATTAAGTTTATATCCTGAGAACTGACTAAATTCAGAAAGTCAAAAGAGTATTGAAGGTAGAGAAGACTCCACATTAGAGATGTAGAGCAAAAGGTCATCAGCATAAAGCGACACCTTATGAGTGATACCTGTCCTTAAAATACCCGAGATGTCAACGGATTCATGAAACGCGATGGGTAAAGGCTCTAAAGCCAAATCAAAAAGCAAAGGACTCAAAGGACATCCTTGTCTGGTTCCACGTTGGAGATTACATGGTTTAGAACTCTGAAAGTTAGTAAGAACCTGTGCAGTGGGAGATGAATAAAGTAATTTAATCCATTGAATAAAATTGGACCCAAATTTAAATTTTTCTAATATTTTAAATAAATAATTCCATTCAACCCAGTCAAAGGCTTTCTCAGCATCCAAAGAAATCACGCATTCCGAAGTTTCTTTAGAGGGAGAATAAATAACATTCAGTAAATGACGAACGTTAAAATGAGAATAACGATTTTTAATAAATCCGGTCTGGTCATCAGAGATAATAGAAGGCTGAATGTTTTCCATCCTATGAGCCAAAAGTTTAGATAAAATTTTAGCGTCAACATTAAGTAAAGAAATAGGTCTGTAGGAAGAGCAATCAGTTGGATCTTTATTCTTTTTGAAAATAAGTGAAATAGAGGCATCATAAAAAGATTGTGGCAACCTACCTAATTTAAAAGAGTCAGAAAGGACAGAAAGTAAGTGAGGAATAAGCAAAGGAGCAAAAGCCTTGTAGAATTCTCCAGAAAATCTGTCAGGACTGGGAGCCTTCCCCGAACTCAGAGAATGGACAACCCGGGCAATTTCCTCAGAAGAAAAAGGTTGATCTAACCATTTTCAATTAACCTCAGAAAGTGGGGGAATGTTTAAACGATCTAGAAAATTGTTCATAGCAAAGCTGGCTTTAGGTGAATCGGAACAGTTTAGAATAAAATTCTCAGAAAGTATCATTGATTTCTAATTGATCAGAAGTTAAATCACCATTCGCTTTGGAGATTTCCTTAATTTGACGTTTAACTGTTAAAGTTTTAAGTTGATTAGCCAAAAGTTTGCCCGTTTTATCACCATGAACATAAAATTGACTTTTATCTTTTAAAAGTTGAGTTTCATCAGGGTAGTTAAGAACAGATCATATTTAGTTTTAACTTCCACATGTTTTGAGAGCTGAAATGGAGACAAGATAATTTTCATAGCCATGGCATTACATTGAAGTGTAGTCATTCTTTTTAACTATTGGTATCCCGTATTTTGTGGTCACTTAATCTTGTATCTAGTTGCTGCAGGACTTGAATTAATTATAATTGAGTTAATTTTCGTATAGAAAGCCTCATTGTTTTCTTCCAGACTCAGGTTCAGGTTCAAGTTCAAGTTTATTGTCAGGTTATAAACGCCATGAGAAACAGAAGCAGTGCAGTTACATAGGTTGGACACTGACCTTCACAAAATATGCATAACTGTATATTAACAACAGGAATTCTGCAGATGCTGGAAATTCAAGCAACACATGTAAAAGTTGTTGGTGAACGCAGCAGGCCAGGCAGCATCTCTAGGAAGAGGTGCAGACGACGTTTCAGGCCAAGACCCTTTCTGTCCTGACGAAGGCTCTCGGCCTGAAATGTCGACTGCACCTCTTCCTAGAGATGCTGCCTGGCCTGCTGCGTTCACCAGCAACTTTTATGTGCATAACTGTATATTGTTTATTTACCAAGAGTTTGCTTTCAAAATCTCAGTAGTAGAGAAAATAAACATAATAGAAAGAGTAAAAATTAATTAGTGGAACAAACTAGAGGTGCTGGCTGTTCCTAAATAAACAAATTACAGGTCTAGACGGATGCATCCAAGGTTGCCAAATGAATTAGGGGAGGAATATGCAGAAAGGCTTGCCATAATCAACCAGTCCTCTGGATATTGGAGAGTTGCCAGAGGCATGAGTAGTAGTAAATATAATATCACTGTCTAAAAAATTTGTAAGGGCATATGGGATAGTCAGATTAATCGCAGGTATGAGATTCAGGTATGAACCTCAGGTTAAAATATGAAGAATGCTAGCCAATAATATAAAAGAGGGTACCAACATTTTTTTTCAATATATAAAAGAGAAGTAAGAGGTAATATTGGACTGCTGAATAATGACACTGGAGAAGCAGTAATGGGGGACAAAGAAATGGAGGAAAAATTTAAGTATTTTGCATCAGTCATCACTGCAGAAGACTTTAGCAATATCCCAGAAATTCAAGAGTGACGGGGCAGAAGTGACTGTAGTTGCTATTGTTATGGAGAAGGTGCTTGGGAAGCTTAAAGGTCTGAAGGTAGATAAGTCACTTGGCCAGATGGACCACTTTCAGAACTGTAAGGTTCTGAAAGTGCTAGCTGAAGAGATTGTGGAGGCATTAGAAGTCACCTTTCAGGAATTACTAGATTCTGGAATGTTTCTGGAGGACTGGAAAATTGAAAATGTCATTCTACTCTTTAAGAAGAGAGGGAAGCAGAAGAAAGGGACCTCTGGCTGAGAAGATGTTGAGGTCCATTACTAAGGATGCGGTTTCAGGATACTTGGAGGCACATGATAAGATATGCCAAAATCAGCATAGTCAATTAAGCATATATTTGAAACTCTAAAAAGCATACCAAATTCAAGAATGCTGTACAGATTAGATGCAGCAAAGATATTCACAATACTGTAGGTAACCAAGACCAGGCAGGACAGTCCAAGGAATAGAAGGAAGGCAGTTAAATCTGATATGAGAAATTTCTCCTAGAATTTTCTCCCACAGAAAACAGTTAAAGCCAAATGAACAAGTGTTTTCTGCAAGGAATTAGTTATGGTTCTTGGGGTTAGAAGAATCAAAGGAGGTGGGCAGAAACATGGAGCAAAGCACTGCATTTGGATGGTCAGCCATGATCACATTGAATGGCAGAGTAGGCTTGAGTAGTCGACTTACTCCTGGTCCTATATCTATGTTTCTGCTTTTCTCTTTATATCATATGGGGATCCAGTACATAGCTCGTGGGTGAAGCAATAATTCACTTGTACTGCTTCCAAGTTAGTGTGCTGCATATGTTGCCCATGATGCAGAAACCAAGTGCAGATCAGGTGACTACTTAATGGAACACCTCAGTTTCATCTGATAAAATACCCGTTGGGCTTCTGTTGCCTGTCACTTTGAGTTTGCAACCCACCTATGCCTGTCCCTATGTGGGGCTATCCAGAACTAGAGGACATAGCCTCAAAATTGAGGGGTGACCTTTTAGAACAGAGGTAAGAAGGAATTTTTTAGCAAAGAGTAGTGAATCTGTTGAATGTTCTGCTACAGACTGCAGTGGAGTCAAGTCCATGGGTATATTTAAGGTGGAAGTTGATAGTTTCCTGATCAGTCAGGGCATTAAAGGATAAGGGGAGAAGGCAGGTCTGTGGGTTTGAGTGGGATCTGGGATCAGCCACGATAGAATGGTGGAGCAGACTTGATGGGCTGAATGGGTTAATTCTGCTCCTATGTCTTATGGTCTTATACTGTTCCAGTGAAACCTATCTTAAGCTCAAGGAACAGTATTTGATTATCTGACTAAGCATATTACAGTCTTCAGAACTCAACATTGAATTTGACAATTTATAATTAACTATTCTTTCGAATTTGTATCAGAACCTGTCAGATATATTAAAGGTCATCATTCTATAATATTAATTTACTTTTAGTTCTCTTTTCTTCTCTCTACAGATCTGCCTGACCTACTAACTTTCAGATTTCCAGCAATTGCTGTGTTCCATAGCTTGTATACTTTGTTTTATCTTTCCACTGTCCTAAACTCATTTATCATTTTACTTCCTATATCGTCCTGCAACATTGGGGTATTTCTAGGGCTCCAGGTAGGCCAGAACATTTACCATCATCCCCAGATCACATTTCATTCCTTTGAAATGCTGTGAGATACAATATTTTTACTGCTCATTCTGTACTAGCTTTAATAAGCCTTTAGTCCAAATGCTTTCCATGCATGATATATTGTATTCTACCACCACCCAGCTTATATTTATCAGGCATATACTTTTATCTTGGTATAACCATCTTATGTTTATCCATGTCAAGGGAAAACTTCAGTACAACAGATGCAATATTTAAATGCTTACTGCAACTGAAATTGTATTTTTCTTGCAGGAATTGGTCAATAACAGATGTAAACCCAAACTGAAGAAAGTTCCTGGTGAACTTGAAGAATTAAAGAAATTAAGTAAAAGGTAATTCTAGATCCAGTTGTAAATTAATCCAGAAGTCCCTACTTTGATCTGAAACTTCAATTTTCTTTTTAATCCAGAAAAGGAGAAAGGAGTAACAATTATTTCATTCTCCTTTACAATTGGGTACTGAAAATAATAAACAATCTTAAACTGGCTACACATTATGGTCACATTGCCTTTGTCAGACAGAAACAGGTGAATTGATTATGGGGAACAAGGACATGGCAGACCAATTGAATAACTACTTTGGTTCTGCCTTCACTAAGGAGGACATAAATAATCTTCCGGAAATAGTAGGGGACAGAGGGTCTAGTGAGATGGAGGAACTAAGGGAAATACATGTTAGTAGGGAAGTGGTGTTAGGTAAATCGAAGGGATTAAAGGCAGATAAATCCCCAGGGCCAGATGGGCTGCTCCCAGAATGCTTAAGGAAGTAGCCCAAGAAATAGTGGATGCATTAGTGGTAACTTTTCAAAACTCTTTAGATTCTGGACTAGTTCCTGAGGATTGGAGGGTGGCTAATGTAACCCCGCTTTTTAAAAAAGGAGGGAGAGAGAAACCGGGGAATTATAGACCGGTTAGCCTAACGTCGGTGGTGGGGAAACTGCTGGAGTCGGTTATCAAAGATGTGATAACAGCACATTTGGAAAGCGGTGAAATCATCGGACAAAGTCAGCATGGATTTGTGAAAGGAAAATCATGTCTGACAAATCTCATAGAATTTTTTGAGGATGTAACTAGTAGAGTGGATAGGGGAGAACCAGTGGATGTGGTATATTTGGATTTTCAGAAGGCTTTTGACAAGGTCCCTGTTACGTACCCCGTAACTGGGTTGCCAAACCAGCAGAAATGGATCACTCAGTTGGAGTCTGGATTACTAGAACTAAGAAAGTTTTATTAAAGAAACAAGCAACACAGTAATCGAAAGGATAATAAATGCAACAGTTCAGCAATGATAAACATACATGTGCACAGAATTAAGATAACAACATCAATCAAGCTCTATCGTTGTCTAGGGGTAAATGACCAATTTCAAAGTGACACAAAAGTCCAGTTCGATTTAGTTCAGTTCACAGTAATCGTTGCCATGGCGATGGACAACGTTGGGGGGAGGGAGAGAGAGAGAACGGGAATGACTGATCATTCAGAACGGCTTCCACTCACAGACCGGCGATATTGCTCACAAGTAGCTTTCAGGCGGGTCCTTTGTGATGTCACCTGAGGTCACCGACTGTGACCCCTCCTCCAGATGCGGTCGATCCTCTGCAGTGAACCCGGCACCCAAGCGAGGGTGGACACACACCGGGTTCCCGCTGATCGTACCTTTCCACCCTGTGTGTTTAAGGTCCGGTACTTCCCACCGACTCGTGAGAGGCGCACCGCTTCCAGGGTCTCGTTACCTCGGGTGTTGTGTGTGTCCTGCCTTAGCGAACCTGTCCCTTTTTATCCCCCTGCTGGGGTATCGCCTGTCCATCACTTCAAACAGTTCAGGGCTCAAAGGGGGAGCCGCTCCAGACAGCTCTCTCTCCCCCGTCCCTTCATTACACATCTCCAGATGCTGCTTCATTGTTCCTTATCTCTCCTTCCCCTGAGGACAGGTGGCAGACCAACTGCTGATGCCACCGATGCTAACCCAGGCCAGCAAACATCTTAATTTTATGTGTATTCTCGTCACACTTCCCCCCTTTTAAGAATTTTTACCGGGAGGTAAAAATTACAAACATGAATACATTATTTGATACACACACAAATATACATCTTTATCAGCTATTTGGCTAATACAGAGAATTTGAAGTTGTCAACATCTTGACAGACAGTCATCACATTTTCTGTTCCTTTTATATGTGTTATTAATAATCCCTTAGACCAGGCTCCAACTCAGCAAACTTCATAGTGGCCAAAAACACTGATGAATTGCGATCAATGTAACCTCTCATTTAGTTTTGTCCCGGACCACAATAACAAGGGTCGTCCCATTCCGACTCAGTTTTCTCTCGCAAGGGCTTAGTAGGAGGGGGAGGGGTAGTGACCGCAGAGTTATTGCAAAACTTCCTACAGTACCCCACCATCTCCAAGAACCTTCTGAGGGCCCTCTTGTCTGTCTATCAGTGATAGCCTGCACTGTAGCTTGCATCGCTGCCAGCTGCCCCTGTGTCACCACAATTCCCAGGTAAGTGACCCTCGTGTGGCCGAATTCATTTTTTTCAAGGTTCATTATCAAGCTGGCTTCAGACAGCCGTATTAAATTGCCAATACACACCTCTGTTCGTCAGCCCTTTAGTCACTGAATTACTCATTATATATGGATGTTGTTTACTAGGCTAGCATATTGTAACAGACATCACCCAACATCCCAGTTCTTTGCATCGCCTCGGGACAATCAAACCCACGGGTGCGAGTCGTTTAATTATTCCTGCTAAAGAGTTGCTTTGTTCGGGGATTGAGGGAGAGCCCTCATCAGTAGACCTGCCCAAAACAATAGCCTTCTCCCATCTGATCGATCCCATACTAATCTTTTCAAAATGGTTTTTTTCTCTTTTCAGGGGGCCCCTAGCTTCATTGATTTCCATGCTAACACCGACTAGGTTTGTTCGCATATCAAAAGCCGGTGACCGTCTCAGTTCGCGTCGGTCATGATCAATAACATTCTTCCCCCTGGGCAGCCGGTAAACCTCTTTCATGATTCCACCAACTGTTTCCTCCAGCACCGCAAAATGTCCACCGGGGGGTACCTCGTGGGCCATGTTAAAAACCTCATCCCCATAACTCTTTTGCACCACCTCCCACTCCTCATCTGCGGGTACTGTACTTGATTTCCCTTTTTTTCTTAGCACTTCCTCCTCCACACAATAGCCTACTAGTTCCCTTGTTAAAGCTGTGTCAGAGAGAGCTGTCTCTGCCAAAACCATCAGCCCCTCGTCTCGCTCCTGCGTCTGCACAAATTCTTTCCTGGCTACTGCTGCGTCTGTCCCAGCTCCCTCACTACCTCTTGTCTCACTACACTCCTTCTTTTCATTTTCTACCCCCCGTCTCGTACAAGACTGGTAGAAACGTTTCAGCTAAATTCACTACCGCAGCCCCATGATGAACCTGTGAGTCCATGGGCGGGGCCTCACTGCTGGCAGGCTGACCTGTCAATCTCACGATTGGGAACACGATTCCCCTGGCGACGTCATTACCGAGCAAGACTTCACGCCTTTCATCGGTAATTCGGACCTCACCCCCATCGTGACTAGTCCAGAGACCAGGTTGCTTTGTAAGTGTATCTGGTGCAAAGGGTCTGACTCTGTCCCTTCCCCAACACCTTTGACCTCTACCTCCCCAGTCTGGGTCTCTGAGCTAAACTCTAATACACTCTTCAGTATTAGTGACTGACATGCTCCCGTGTCTCTCCAGATCCGCACTGGAACTGGTTTTAACCCCTCCTTCACTGACACCAATCCGGCCGAGATAAACCTCTCGCGCCCTTCCTGAACTTTGGCAGACCTGTCCTTCCCTAGCGGTTCGCTTAACAGCTCGATACAGCCATTCAAAATTTCCGCTTTTCCTTTTCCCGTCTCCTTCTTTGGGGCAAAGCACCTGGACGCAAAGTGTCCGGCTTTCCCACAATTATAACAGACGACCCCAGGAGACTTCCTACCAGACTGCTCCCGGTCTACCTTATCCTTTTCACTAGTCCCCGGTTTGCTTTCTGACTTTTCCGGCGGACTCTCCCCGCCGTCCTGACTACCCTTCTGGTAGCCTTTACTCGGGGCAAACTTCATTTTATGCGTCAACGCATACTCATCCGCTAACTAAGCAGTTGCGGCTAACGTGGCTGCCTCTTTCTCATCGAGGTAGGGTCTCATACCCTCAGGGACACAACCTTTAAACTGTTCAATCAGGATCAGCTGTAGCAGTCTGTCATAATCCCCCTCTACCCCATTTGAGGCGCACCAACGCTCACAATATGTCTGCATCTCACAGGCAAACTCCAAATACGTGCGGTCCCACTGCCTCCTCGCATTCTGGAACCTCTGCCGGTATGCCTCCGGGACCAACTCATAAATCCTGAGGATGGCCTCTTTCACCACCTCATACCTCTGGGCATCTTCCGCGGACAAAGCAGAGTAAGCTTCCTGGGCTTTCCCTTTCAGTACACTCTGAAGTAAAACAACCCACTTATCCCTCGGCCAGTCCTGACTTATAGCCACTTTTTCGAAGTGGAGAAAGTACCGATCCACGTCGGTATCGTCAAATGGGGGAACCAGCCTAACCTCCAGGGTCGCCCGGAACCCTCCACCTTGGTTCGGCATGAGCCCCTGCTCGGCCCTTATCTTTAACTTCTCCAGCTCAAATTCCCTTTCCCTCTGTTTCCCTCTCTCTTCTCGCTCCCATTGCCTCTCTTTCTCCTCTCTCTCCAACTGTCTCTCTCTCTCTTTCTCTTCTCTCTCCAACTGTCTCTCTCTCTCTTTCTCTTCTCTCTCCAACTGTCTCTCTCTCTCTTGCCTTTCTACCTCTTTCTCTTTCTCCCGCCTTTCTAACTGCTTCTCTTCGTATTCTAACTGCCGTACCCGGAACTCGTGCTCGAGTCTCAGTTTTTCAAGCTGTACCTGTACCGTGTCTCCAGCAGGTTTTTCAATAGACGCCACCCCCAGCTCGCCTTGAGGAAACACATCTTTAGATACATAGTGCTCTACAATAGCTCTGTGTATCTCCTCTCTCCTCATTGTAGACTTCCCCTTAGCAAGATTCAACCGTTTGGCCACAGCTACCAATTCCGATTTCCTGGCATCCTCTAATGCCTCCAAGGTCGGCGCCTTTATAAATTCCTCAGCCTCCATTTCTGCTGTTTGTCTTTTCTTTCTTTCGGGAATTTTAACCCAATCTATTTACTCCGTCCCAAATTTAGCGTTCAAAATCGCGGACGAGAACCCCACTTATGTTACGTACCCCGTAACTGGGTTGCCAAACCAGCAGAAATGGATCACTCAGTTGGAGTCTGGATTACTAGAACTAAGAAAGTTTTATTAAAGAAACAAGCAACACAGTAATCGAAAGGATAATAAATGCAACAGTTCAGCAATGATAAACACACATGTGCACAGAATTAAGATAACAGCATCAATCAAGCTCTATCGTTGTCTAGGGGTAAATGACCAATTTCAAAGTGACACAAAAGTCCAGTTCGATTTAGTTCAGTTCGCAGTAATCGTTGCCATGGCGATGGACAACGTGGGGGGGAGGGAGAGAGAGAGAACGGGAATGACTGATCATTCAGAACGGCTTCCACTCACAGACCGGCGATATTGCTCACAAGCAGCTTTCGGGCGGGTCCTTTGTGATGTCACCTGAGGTCACCGACTGTGACCCCTCCTCCAGATGCGGTCGATCCTCTGCAGTGAACCCGGCACCCAAGTGAGGGTGGACACACACCGGGTTCCCGCTGATCGTACCTTTCCACACTGTGCATTTAAGGTCCGGTACTTCCCACCAACTCGTGAGAGGCGCACCGCTTCCAGGGTCTCGTTACCTCGGGTGTCGTGTGTGTCCTGCCTTAATGAACCTGTCCCTTTTTATCCCCCTGCTGGGGTATCGCCTGTCCATCACTTCAAACAGTTCAGGGTTCAAAGGGGGAGCCGCTCCAGACAGCTCGCTCTCTCCCGTCCCTTCATTACACATCTCCAGATGCTGCTTCATTGTTCCTTATCTCTCCTTCCCCTGAGGACAGGTGGCAGACCAACTGCTGATGCCACTGATGCTAACCCAGGCCAGCAAACATCTTAATTTTATGTGTATTCTCGTCACATCCCACACAGGAGATTAGTGTGCAAACTTAAAGCACATGGTATTGGGGGTAAGGTATTGATGTGGACAGAGAATTGGTTGGCAGACAGGAAGCACAGAGTGGGAATAAACGGGACCTTTTCAGAATGGCAGGCAGTGACTAGTGGGGTACTGCTAGGCTCAGTTCTGGGACCCCAGTTGTTTACAATATATATTAATGACTTAGATGGGGGAATTAAATGCAGCATCTCCAAGTTTGTGGATGACACGAAGCTGGGCAGCAGTGTTAGCTGTGAGGAGGATGCAGGGTGACTTGGATAGGTTAGGTGAGTGGGCAAATTCATGGCAGATGCAATTTAATGTGTATAAATGTGAGGTTATCCACTTTGGTGGCAAAAACAGGAAAACAGGTTATTATCTGAATGGTGGCCGATTAGGAAAAGGGAAGGTGCAACGAGACCTGGGTGTCATTAGCCACCAGTCATTGAAAGTGGGCATGCAGGTACAGCAGGCGGTGAAAAAGGCAAATGGTATGCTGGCATTCATAGATTCGAGTACAGGAGCAGAGAGGTACTACTGCAGTTGTACAAGGCCTTGGTGAGACCACACCTGGAGTATTGTGTGCAGTTTTGGTCCCCTAATTTGAGGAAAAACATTCTTGCTATAGGGGGAGTACAAAGAAGGTTCACCAGATTGATTCCTGGGATGGCAGGACTTTCATATGATGAAAGACTGGATCGACTAGGCTTATACTCGTTGGAATTTAGAAGATTGAGGGAGGATCTTATTGAAACATATAAAATCCTAAAGGGATTGGACAGATGCAGAAAGATTGTTCCCGATGTTGGGGAAGTCCAGAACGAGGGGTCACAGTATGAGGATAAAGGGGAAGCCTTTTAGGACCGAGATGAGGAAAAACTTCTTCACACAGAGAGTGGTGAATCTGTGGAATTCTCTGCCACAGGAAACAGTTGAGGCCAGTTCATTGGCTATATTTAAGAGGGAGTTAGATATGGCCCTTGTGGCTAAAGGGATCAGAGGGTATGGAGGGAAGGCTGGTACAGGGTTCTGAGTTGGATGATCAGCCATGATCATACTGAATGACGGTGCAAGCTCGAAGGGCCGAATGGCCTACTCCTGCACCTATTTTCTATGTTTCTATGTCAGAAAGATAGTCTATTTGATAACCCTTCTATATGACTGGCTAGCACAAAATATTTAGGATATTGCCCTTGTCCATCAAGAAATTGTCATTCAAAATCAATAAAGCCAAATTGAGTAAAATTTCTCTTCAGTGTTGTATCTTAGAGTTGTAACTAAGATGTTTTTGAAACATGTAGAAACTTTGACACTGAAACCGGTGTCACTGCTACTTTTTGGCACTAGGTGGTTAGGTATTTATTGAACATGTAGAAAAGATTATTGACATTTAATTAATAGTATATTCTTCAATTGCTTGTTCATGGCATGGATTTTCATGATTGCCATTAAGGCTGCTGGCAATGACACTTCCTTGGGCCAACCCTTTCCCTGCATTCCTTCAATAACTATAGATCATATCAGCTAGGTCTCCACAACTAGTTTGATAAGGGATTACTTTGGTACCAGCATTCCAAGAAATACAAAGCTGATTTCATGAGTGCATGCATGGATCTGCAGATAGTAATTGAGTGAATAACAAGGATTTAGTGCAGAAGTAATATCAGCAGGTTCCTTAAGTTGAGTAAAAAGGATTTTTCTAAATAAAAGTAATAACATTTTGAATGGATAATTCTTTCATCAATTACATAGACTCAGTGGCCAGTTTATTAGGTACAGGAGTGGAACTTAGTGTGGTCTTATGCTGCTGTAGCCCATCCACCTCAAGGTTCAACGTGTAGTTCTGTCAGCTTGAACCAGTCTGACCATTCTCTTCTGAACTCTCATTAACAAGGTGCTCTTGCCTTCAGAACTGCCACTCAATGGATTATTTTGTTTCTTGCACCATTCTCTGTAAACTTGAGAGACTTGTGTGTGAAAATCCCAGGAAACTAGCAGTTTCTGAGATGCTCAAACCACCGTGCCTGTCACCAACATTCACTTCATGGTCAGTGATTTAGATCATATTTTTTCCCCATTCTGATGTTTGGTCTGAACAGCAACTGAACCTTTTGACCATGTTTGCATGTTTCTCTGCATTGTGTTTCTTCTACTTAATTGGCTGATTAGATATTTGTATTAATGAGCAGGTGTACAGCTGTACGCAGGCAGTAAAGGACATATGACACTACTGTCCTTTTACCTTCTGGAGTCAGTGGGTTTTCCAGGTGAGCTGAGATGAATGATGCTCTCCACGTTTATGCGTGCTGCACTCTGGCAGATACCAGTCGGTGACCAATGCATAACATAAAATCTATTAACACTTTATCAATACACAAATATAAATTAGTTTCCTCTCTAGTTCCTTCCTCAGGTTATGAATCAGGAATACCATCACATATACACTAAGTGGCCACTTTTATCAGGTACCTCCTATATCTAATAGAGTGGTGACTGAGTGCAGGGGAGCTCAGCCACTTCAAGGTTCAAAATGCGGTGCTTTCAGATATGCTCGTCTGCACACTGCTGTTGTAACACGTGGTTATTTGAGTTACTGTTACCTTCCTGTCAGCTTGAACCAGTCCGGTCATTCTCCTCTGATTTTTCTCATTGACAAAGCATTTTCGCCCACAGAACTGCCACTCATGGGATGTTTTTGGTTTTTGTACCATCCTCCGTAAACTCTAGAAATTGTGCGTGAAAATTCCAGGAGATCAACTCTTTCTGAAATACACAAGCCACCCCAACTGGCACCAAGAATCATTCCATGTCAAAGTAATTTAGATCACATACTTTATACTTTATTGTCGCCAAACAATTGATACTAGAATGTACAATCATCACAGTGATATTTGATTCTGCGCTTCCCGCTCCCTGGATTACAAATCGATAGTAAATATTAAAAATTTAAATTATAAATCATAAATAGAAAATATGAAAATGGAAAGTAAGGTAGTGCAAAAAAACAGAGAGGCAGGTCAGGATATTTGGAGGGTACAGCCCAAATTTGGGTCAGGATCCGTTCAGCAGTCTTATCACAGTTGGAATGAAGCTGTTCCCAAATCTGGCCGTACAAGTCTTCAAGCTCCTGAGCCTTCTCCCGGAGGGAAGAGGGATGAAAAGTGTATTGGCTGGGTGGGTCGTGTCCTTGATTATCCTGGCAGCACTGCTCCAACAGTGTGCCGTGTAAAGTGAGTCCAAGGACAGAAGATTGGTTTGTGTGATGTGCTGCGCCGTGTTCACGATCTTCTGCAGCTTCTTCCGGTCTTGGACAGGACAACTTCCATACCAAGTTGTGATGCACCCTAGAAGAATGCTTTCTACGGTGCATCTATAAAAATTAGTGAGGGTTTTAGGGGACAGGCCAAATTTCTTTAGTTCTTCAGGAAGTAAAGTCACTCGTGGGCCTTCTTGGCAGTGGACTCTGCTTGGTTGGACCAAGTCAGGTCATTTGTGATATTGATCCCGAGGAACTTAAAGCTTTTGACCTGTTCTACTTGCGCACCACCAATGTAAATGGGGTCGTGCGGTCCACTACTCCTACTGAAGTCAACAACCAATTCCTTCGTCTTGCTGACGTTGAAGGATAGGTTATTGTCTTTGCACCATGCCACCAGGTTCTTAATTTCCTCTTTGTACTCAAACTCATCGTTACCTGAGATATGGCCTACAATTGTTGTGTCATCAGCAAACTTATATATTAAGTTTGATGGAAACTTGGCTACACAATCATGGGTGTACAGTGAGTACAGCAGGGGGCTGAGTACACAGTCTTGTGGGGCACCGGTGCTCAGTGTGATTGTAGAGGAGAGCTTGTCCTCTATTTTTACAGCCTGGCTCCTGTCTATGAGGAAGTTGAAGATCCAGCTGCAGATCTGAGTGCTAAGGCCCAGGTTCAGAAGCTTAGGAATCAGTTTATTTGGAATGATGGTATTAAAGGCAGAGCTGTAGTCAATGAAAAGGATCCTTACGTATGCGTCTTTATTTTCTAGGTGTGCTAAGGAGGAATGTAGGGCCAGAGAGATGGCATCTGCCATTGACCTGTTGCTCCGGTAGGCAAATTGCAAAGCGTCGAGGTTGACTGGTAGGCTGTGGTTGATGTGTGCCATAACCAATCGCTTGAAGCACTTCATAGCAATTGATGTCAGAGCCACAAGTCGATAGTCATTCAGGCATGCCACCTTGCTCTTCTTCGGCACTGGGATTATCGTTGCCTTCTTAAAACACGAGGGGATCTTAGACTGAAGCAAGGAGCAGTTGAAGATGTCAGCAAACACTCCAGCTTGCTCGCTTGCACGGAACCCATCCCGGGATGCCATCTGGGCCTGTCGCCTTCCTCGGATTTATCTTCAGTAAGGCCCTTCT